>NW_006160124.1:200356-212542 GCF_000334495.1 Tupaia belangeri chinensis
ACGCCCAGCGGTCAACTACGTGGGAGTCCAGCGACATAGCCATTAGGCTAACTGCTGGTCCTGTTTCAAGCCTTTCTGTAAAGGCTTGATTTGAGCCCTATCCTATGATCAATCTTTGACAATGTTCTATGCAGGGGTGAGAAAAATGTATATTTTGTGGCCTTAGAGTGGAAAGTTCTATAGATATTGAGCAGGGTCTCTTTACATTGCCTAGGCTGGCCTCGAACTCATGATCTTCCTTATCTCAGCCTCCCAAGTGATTGAGATTACAGACACACCACCATACCTGGTCCCTGCATTCTTATTTTCTTTTTAATTGAAATCTTATTTTTTAAAAATCAAATATGAGAGATAGCAAGTGGCATGAGGGATAAGGCAGCTGGATTCCACATAGCTGACTCCACAGTTTGAGCCCCAGACTAGAGGAATGGAAAATCATGCTGTGCATGTGCACTCAAAATCCCGAGATGAGAATGGAGAAGGAATTGTGTAATCATCCCTCCTGGGGGTGGGGGGGCGTGATTTCTCACTTTCCGTCTCTCTCTCTCTCTCTCTGAGTCTGTCTCTCTCTGGCGAACCCATATACCCTATAACAAAAATAAATAAATAAATAAATAATGTATATTTTAGTCATTTGGAAGTCACCATAATCCACGTTCCTACAAATGATCACTGGCAGCCACTTTCTATTTTTTTCCCTCTTTGCTAGCTTAAAAGAGCTAAGCAATATGAATCTTTCCCTCCATCTCTTAAGGATTTGAGATTATTTTTTTAAAGGTTATTCACCCATATTACCTTGCAGCATTTATTGTTTTACTTTTCACAATTCAGTCATTGAGCCAGATTAAATATTTGGGTGTAAGAAATGAGCACTGTTGGCTTTACATATATACTTTTTTTTTACTATCTGGAGAAAAGCAGCCATCTTGAAAGTTGAGCATGATGATGTGCACCTATAATCTCAGCTATTCAGGAGGCTGAAGCAGAAGGATCACAAGTTCTAGGCCAGCCTATGCAGCAAGGAAAGACACTGTCTTAAAAAAAAAAAAAAAAGAAAGGATAAAAAAGAAATGTGACCATTTTGGCTTTGGAGCTCAATGTCCTCTCAGCTAAAATGCCCAACATCAACTAAATTAGTGCTTTAGGTAAGGCACAGAAAAAATATTATGAGAGACAGATAATGTTCATTCAGTCATAAAAGGAAGCTACCATCTCAATGGGCTTGTTAGAAGAACTCCCTGTTGAAATGGATCTCTTGTTAGTATAGATAAGATTATGAAAGAAAAGGAGATAAAGGGAGGCATTTGTAGAAGGCCCAGTGTGATTTGCCAAGAGCGAGATGTTTTGGGAGCTGGTGGCTTAAACTCACACCGGGCGCGTGTGCATGCGTGCCCTAGATCCCGAGAGGAGAATGGAGGAGAAGGGATTGCAGCGTGGCCATCCCCCCTGGGGGGTGATTTCTCGCTTTCTGTCTCTATGTCTCTCTCTGTCTGTCTGGTGAGCGCACGCGCCCTATAGCAAAAACCTCTCCCCCCTGCAAAAAAAAATGAGTTTTTGGTAATGTTTCAATTTATTTTTCTTCCCTTTCAAAGTGGTACTGACTTGTCCTTTGGATTCTTGCATATTGAGGAAATTGCTACCTACCTGCTGGATTATGAAAAATGTGTCTTTAAATTTTTAGAAAATACTCTTATACTCCAATATGTTTTTCTTTTGAGAGGTTTTTGCTTTAGGGTGTGTGCACTCTCCAGAAAGACAGAGAGACAGAGAGACAGAAAGCAAGAAATCACCCCCCAGCGGGGATGGCCCACACTGTAATCCCTTCTCCATTCTCCTCTCGGGATCTTGGGTATGCATGCACATGTGCCTGACGTGAATTTAAGCCACCAGGTCTGGGACTCGAATTGCAGTCGACTACCCAAATTCTCATATTATTCAAATTGAATTGAACCTTTCTGTTATGTTTAACCTTTTTTTTTCACTTCTGTGTATTGATCCACTTCATAGTTTTCCAACTAACCCTGATTGTGAAGCTGGAATCTGAAAATCTTGACCCATAATATTCCAAATTGTTTAAGAGTTATAAACTTAAAGGTTTCATCCAGCTGGAGATGCACACATATGAACACACACACACACTTTCATGTGTGTGCACACACACTTTTTTTTTTTAAATTCACCAGAGAGCATATATGCTCACTGGAGAGAGACAGAGAGAAAGTGAGGAAGCATGCCCCAGTGGGAATGGTCACACTTCAATACCCTCCTCCTCCACTTCTCCTTACCCCTAGGATTTTGGGCATGTATGTACACATGCCCGGCGTGTTTCTCAAGCCACACAGGCAGCCCTGTGGGCCACAGGTTGTCCTCTCACCCCCAAAACACACACACACACACACATATTTTAACATTTTGTTTTCTTTCAGACCTCAGGAAGCCAGATCCAGTCAGAAGAATTTGAAGTTGAACTAACTGATGAAAAGGCTGCCACTGGCATGGCCCCAAATGGCTGGAAGTCACGCGTATTCAGGAACTCTACTCATAAAAGCCTTAGAAATTCACGCATGAATCAGAATGGCCTTGATGTGAAAACCGATGACCTTGTAAGTTGTTTTTCACTTAAATTATTTTATTTTATAGTCTTTCTGTTGATATTCTTAGCCTTGCAAAGATTTTTCAAGTATAGATGGCCCCTGCTATGAGCCACACTCTTTTTTAAAAAAATAATTATTTTATTTATTTATTATTTTAATTTGACTAGAGAGGGATAGAGTGAGACAAAAAGAGAGAGAGGGAAAGGGAGGAAGCAAGCTGCCAGGTCCAGGACTTAAATTGTGGTCGTCCATGTGGGAGTCCAACTCCCGTAACCACCACACCACCTACTGGCCCTGCTACACTCTTTTAAATCAGGAAATGCTGGGCTATCTAGTGGCACAGCCTTTAAGGCAGCTGGATCCTACAAGACTGACTGCATGGTTTTAGTTCCAGACCCACTGACTTGAAAAAAAAACTCCTGGTGTGTGTGCTTGCCCAAAATCCTGAGAGGAGAAATGGAGAAGGGATCGTAACTTAACTATCTGCCCTGGAGGATGCTTTCTCAGTTTCTCTCTCTCTCTCACACCTTTTCTCTTTCTCTCTCTGGCAAGTACATGTGCCCTCTAGCAATATTAAAAGAAAGGATAAAAGCAGGAAATTTCACATTTTAAATATATTTGACAGTGAATCAATCCCAATTAAAAATAGATTTCCAATGGAAATAAATAAATCCAAATATGTAGTCTTTGTGCTGAGATGCTTAATATTAAAAATTAAATATGCCATTCATCTCTGAGTCTAGAGATAACAAGTCTAGACTAAAATAAAAGACCCTGATATGTGCATATTCTGTTAAGTAGGATTACATTTAATAGATTATACCAGGAAACTCAGAATTAACATTAGCTGAAGGAAATAAAGTTTTTATTTCCCTTCCACCTTAAAAAAAGAAAATCACAAAGGTGAAAAGCTGAGGGCTAGAATGGTGGCTTTATAATTACCATGGACTCAGGCTCCTTCACCATCTTGGCGTGCCCCTTCCCTCCTCAGGGCCACTACATGATCTAAGATGGCTTCTGGAGTTCTAGCCCTCACGTCATGTCTAAGCAGCAGGAAGTAACAAAGACATTTTTCCACAAGTCTCATGCAACTTCTTACTTTTAAGCCATTGGCTGTAACTTAATCACACGGTCATACTGAGCTATACAGGAAGTGTGGAAAACTGGACCTTTGCCAATTTTGGATACTCTGAATTAGATTGGAATTTTCTAAGATAAGGAGAGAATGGCCAGAGGTACAAAACTATATATTCTTTAATATTCCTCCCCCGAAGATTTAGGACATTATTAATTCAAGTTAACAATTTTATCATAGAGTGGGAATCCACTCCAAGAAAATACACTTTCTTATTTCAAGAGATGGTTTGATACATTTTGATAATTGCTGATAAAAGCAGAATTTATTTTTATTCTCGTGTTGATCTGCGGAGGCTAATCTTACTAAGAGTTTATCATGTCTGTGCTTCTCTGCCCACAATACTATCCGCAGCAGAAATTACAAGGGCTCTCGCAGAGGTCTAACTTTGGCCTATTTATGGAAAGAGGAACCACAGTTGGACCATTGTGGAGCTTCATTAGCATAAGCAGGATAAGCAGCACCCCCCCCCCTTTGCCATGGAATTATGCACTTGTCATTTCTCATTTATTTTGAGAATTAATTGGCTATGTCTTTAAAATCCAGTGTTTTAGAGGAATTCTTCTTTTGGAGAAAAGCACGGAGAAGAGGGGGAGAGAGAAAATGCCACAACCTCCCAGACCGTCCTGTGTACTATCACAGAGTGACCAGTGTGCTGAAGGAGGGGGAGCTCGGTCTGACCAGGGGAGGGACCTGAGTGTAGTCTAGAAAAATCTAATGTTAACTATGGAGGGGAAAAAAATAAAACTAAAATACTGAGAAGATGGGCAATGTGCAGGAGAGCCGAGTAGAACCTCCCTCTACATTCTGTTTCATATTGACACCTATAACCTCTTTAAACAACCCTAAGGTCATAGCCACCTTTATTTCTAGCCTTATCTTTATCTTAAGCTGCTTCTATAGTCAAAATATCCTTCTTCAGGTGACCCAAGTCCTTTATGCTGGAGCAGACATTTAGTTCAGTGCTTGCCGTTAACCTGATGTGTGTCAGGAATTGGGTTAGTTTCTAGAAATACGAAGTCATAGTCACCTTTTAAAAAACTCAAATATTAGGCCTAATTATGTTAGTGCACCCTGGACATAGCTGCTTGGTAGGCTTGAGGTCACAGGAGAGGCCAGGTTTGATTCCTGACCATGCCACAAAAAAAAAAAAAAAAAGAAAAAGAAAAAAGAAAAAAAGCCAGGTGTGGTAGTACACGCCTACAGTCCTAGCTACTGGGGAAACTGAGGCAGGAGAATCCTGACATAGCAAGACCTGTCTAAAAATAGGGGACCAGCAGTTGGCATAATAGCTATGTCGCTGGACTCCCATGTAGCCAACTGCAGTTCAAATCCCAGATCCAGTGGGCTTACACTCATACCAGATGTGTGTGCGTGTGTGCCCAAGATCCTGAGAGGAGAATGGAAGAGAAGGGATTGCAGCATGGCCATACCCCCTGAGGGGGTAATTTCTTGCTTTCTGTCTCTCTGTCTTTCTGGTGAGTGCACATGCCCTATAGCAAAAAACTCTCCAAAAAAAAAAAATCACATACACTTATACATGCACATATACCACACACATATGCATGCACACACACACAAAGTCACGTTAGAAAAAGAGACAGATAAATACAGGACCAGCAGTTAGCGTAATGGCTATGTCGCTGGACTTCCATGTAGTCAACTGTGGTTCGCGTCCCGGACCCTGTGGCTTAAAAATCATGCCAGGCGCGTGTGTGTGCGTGCCCAAGATCCCGAGAGGAGAATGGAGGAAAAGGGATTGCGGCGTGGCCAACCCCCCTGGGGGGCGATTTCTCGCTTTCTGTCTCTCTTTCTGTGTGTGTCTGGCGAGCACACGCACCCTATAGCAAAAACCTCTTAAAAAGAAAAAAGAAAAAGAGACAGATAAATAAACAATCATAAGACAAACCGGGCTATGAAATAAGTGAAGGCCACTCAGGAAACAGTGGTAAAGAATGGGGGTGTAATCCTTTGGGTTCTGTGGGTCAAGAACATGGCACAGAGATGCAGCACGGTCAGGGCCATGTTCTCTGGCTCCTAACAGCACTCTACATTTGTGAAGATGTTTATTCTCCCACAAATAGTGTCTCGTTGGGCCCTGACATCTTCCTGGCCAGACAGGACTGCACATTGTATGTGAGAAAACTACAGCTCAGCACCGGGCACCCAGCCATGACTGTCACATGACTGTAAAAGTCCACAGGAGGGTCTTGGATTCTAGGGCATTTGGGGCCTGGGGCCTGCCACCTCTCACTCAGCTGAGGCTGAAGTAGAGAGGAGCTGGTCACACCGTGATTGTTCCTGAGTGAGCAAATCATACCCGGTGTATGCTGCGCAAAAGCTCTTCCCTGTCTCCGACACTGTGCTGCTCTCTGGGCGTTTGCCGGCCATGTCATCCACCCAGTGTGCGAGTTCCTTTTTTATGTCCTCGGGTGCTGGTGACTATTCTCATCGACCATTGATCCTGATATTTTTATGTCCTAGGATGTGAATGTGCCCCCAGTGTCTTTTCTGAAGGTCCTGAAGCTAAATAAGACTGAATGGCCCTATTTTGTGGTGGGGACAGTATGTGCCATTGCCAACGGGGCGCTGCAGCCGGCCTTCTCCATCATATTCTCGGAGATGATAGCGGTAAGTGTGACAGCACCACCCATGACTGGAGTGAAGTCACCTCAGCGGCTTGTTCCCCACCTCGCTGACTGGCTCTGTTTTGGGGATGGGAAGCCTCAAGTGACATGAAGCCAAAGTCTGTAATTCCCTTTAGAGGAAAGCCATGAGGGAAAACAGAGTTGCCTTTGAGCCTCCCAATGTATGATACTAATGAGCCGTGAAGTGGGAGGTGGAGAAATAGGGCATCTCCATTAGCTCTCTTCCTGTGGCGGAGGCTCGGGTCAGACAGCCTTCCCCATTCTGTTTGTGGAGAAGAGCTGGTCCACACCTCCCAGGAATGTAGGGAGTAGGTGGGGGAAAGGGAGAGCCAAAGCCATCCTGTTTAGTAAGGCTCCAGGCTCTGGGGATCAACCAGCCCTGCCACAGAAGGCTTTCCCTCTCTGTACCTCAGGTTCCTCATATATTAAGTAAATCTGCCCCATAAAATGCCTCGGGATTAAGAGACCATAGAGGTAACTGTACAGAAAACATTGACGAGAGTCTGCCTCATAGTAAATATTCAAAAAGGGGCTGGCAGGTGGCTTGGTAGTGAAAGGCACTGACAGGCACTGGACTCCCACAGGACTGACCACAGTTCAAGTCCCTTGCTTTCTCACTTCCCTCTCTTGCTCTCTCTCTGATCAAACTAGAAAATAATAATAATAAATAAAGTTAAATAAAACAATTCTTTTAAAAAAAAAAAAGTGATGGCTGCTGCACCACTGTTGCAGCAATCCTTCCGAGACTTACAGCTTCTGAGACTAAGAATGGAAACTCCTACTATCCAACCGTTAAATTCATTGTGGGATGCTTATAGGGAGTTATCAGAAATGTCTAAGTCTCCAAATGCAGACTTTCTGTTGTATAACCCCATTAGTCAACCTCTACTATTATTGGAGCGTCTTCCTTTGTTTTGGTCATGAATGAGTTAAGTCTCTATCATGTAGGGGCTTATTATTCTTTTGACTTTGTAAACACTGGTTTACAATTAAGATCACAAGCCCAGAAGCAAATGAATTAATAAGGATTCTCCAAATCCTATTAAATTTCCTAACTAATTCTGAACAATCCCCAGCTCTCTTACAATGTAAGGGCTATACGCTCTGTGTCCAGGTTTGGGGGCTGCGGCGGTCTGTGTGCTAAGTGCTGCTCTGGATGTAAG
Organism: Tupaia belangeri chinensis; assembly: GCF_000334495.1. NCBI lineage: Eukaryota > Metazoa > Chordata > Mammalia > Scandentia > Tupaiidae > Tupaia > Tupaia belangeri. Next base: position 207,897 of record NW_006160124.1, read on the forward strand.
ATACAGCGACACACCAAGGAAACCAAGTCGTGCCTCCAGCACCATTCTTTTCACCGAAGCAGACACACAACGTGCAGACAAAAACAAACGTATAATGTGTCAAAGAATAACAACGTTTAAAAAGAAAACAGAGAATTTGGGGGTGGAGTGGCAGGCAGCGGTAGACTGGGAGTGCTGTTTCACTGGACGGTCAGGAGAGGCCTCTCTAGGCACAAGGTGGAGTGAGGCCTTGATGACCAAGGTAGGGAGACGGAACTCAGGCAGAGGGAAGAGTGAGGGCAGAGGAGGAACGAACACTAAAATGGGCAACCACCTACAGCCTGTATGCAGTTTCCACCCCTGTTAACAACCACAAATTCATAGAACCAGAAAATAGAATGAAGATTACCAGGGGCTCAGGGAGGAGGTTTGGTGAGTCATTGTTTAATGGATGCAGAGTTTCACTTTGGGATGATAAGAAAGGTCTGGAGATACCTTGGTGAAGATTGAACAACATGAATGTAGTTAATGCCACTGAACTGTGTAGTTAAAAATGGTTTGGTGCCGGGACCAGCAGTTAGCCTAATGGCTATGTCGCTGGACTCCCATGTAGTCGACCGCGGTTCGTGTCCTGGACCCAGTGGCTTAAAACTCACGCCGGGCGCATGTGCGTGCGTGCCCAAGATCCCGAGAGGAGAATGGACGAGAAGGGATTGTGGCGTGGCCATCCCCCCTGGGAGGTGATTTCTCGCTTTCTGTCTCTGTCTCTCTCTGTCTGGCGAGCACATGCGCCCTATAGCAAAAACCTTCCACCGCCCCCCCCCCCAAAAAAAGGGTTTGAGGCCATCCCCTTAGCATAGTGGTTAAAAAACAGACATTCAGAGCCAGACCCCAAATAGCAGGGCACCGTTCAAATCTCAGCCCTGGTGCTTTGAAAAAACACAATGGACAAGTGTGAGTGCATGCCCCAGATCCTGATGGGGTAGAAAGACAGGGAAAAGGATTGCAGCATGACCAGGTCCCATTTGGGGGTACTTTTCCTCTCTGTGTCTTTATCTGGTGATCACATGTGCCCTCTGGCAATTAAAAGAAAAATGGTTAAAATGGTATATCTTATGTTCTGTGTACTTTACCACAATTACAAAACACCACATATCTGAAGCCTGTGTTAGGCCAGACTTATGATCAGCATCAGAGTAAGAGGAGGCAGAGTCGGAAGAACTAGAGTCAGGCTTGGGATTTAGCAAAGCCAATAAAATTTATTCTGTGAAAAGCTCTTGGGTGAGGTCCCCGGTCTGAACGGAGGCTGTAGGAGTCACACCCAAAGGATTGCTGCTCATCCTCTTATAGGGGCCCTTGTCCAATGAGTGGTTGCCACAGTGTTATGGCATCCTGTCCTGGCCAACGGGAGACAATGTTTCTGTTCAACTGGTGGTGGGGGTGCCAAAGGCTGAAGGCAGCAGAGCCCGTTGGTTGCTGTGTTCCAGATGTGGAAGGCGGGAAGGTTCCCACAGGCGGGAAAGTTTTCACCATGTTTCTTTTCTCTTCCCCCAGACACTACAGCCTGTTTATTAAAATATGATACTTTTGAGCCATTATTTATGGGTAGAATAAACAAGGCTCGATCCTGTGATCTTAAAACAGGAAAAACCAAACACTTTTTTAATCAGTTTTTTTGTTTGTTTTTTTGTTTTTGCTTTACTTTATTTCTTCCTTATACCTAAAGGGTAAACGGGTGCTTACAGCTTCTGTCACTAATATAACTAATATAATCTGTAACTGTTGTAATAAATAAGGTAATAAATAAGCCTATTTACTTAGAAAATGAGACTTAAGCCAATTGTTTTAGACAATGGTCATAAAGTGCAACCTGGACTGAGTCCAAGGCAAGAAATCTTAAGAGATGGGAATTTTTGCTTAAGGGACACAGTGTAATAGGTTAATTGGAGAAATTGTAATAATGTTATCATTTACAGTAATAGTTACTCACAGATATTTGGATAGTTTTGTTACACAGTATAGCTTAAAGAAAATTTGTGTTATGTTGTGGCTTCCCTTAACCTATAAATGTATGGAACAGATTCAGGGTCACCATAGGAACAAAATCATGATTATAAACATCATGTGAACGGAAAAGGTGCACAGACCATTCTGAGAAAATCAGGAGGGTAAGAGTAACACTGAGCTAGCTAAATTTGTGTTATAGATAACAATGGATACACGAGAAGGGCGATTGTATATAATATGCTGGAAGATTTTGTTCTGAGGTGGTTGTGGACTTGTTAGCTCTCGGACACTCCCTGTGCTCAAACAGAGCTCAATAAACTCCTTTTCTCCTTCGCTTCAGCTCTTGATTATTCACAGAAACGGCTGCCGGATTTTAGCTGGCAACAATCTAAGTGGGCATTTTAAATGTTCTTTTATAGATTTTCGGACCGGGGGATGATGCAGTGAAGCAGCAGAAGTGCAACATGTTCTCATTGCTTTTTTTAGGTCTGGGAATTATTTCTTTTTTTACTTTCTTTCTTCAGGTAGGTACCTATGATTCACCCCTCTCATCAAGTCTATGGTTCAGTTAGAGAATTAGTTGAAACCTGATGCAGCTTGTAAAGGTTGAAACTGAAGAGAATTGCAAACTTTATTGGCTCAAGGCTCCTTTAGAGGGTAGGCTCCGGAGCCAGAGGACTTGTGGCTCCCCTGGGTGCTGAGTTACTGTGTGTTGCAAAGTTATGCTCAGCAAACTTCTAATACCAAGATCCAAAAAAAAAAAAAAGACATGAGTTCACTGAAGATCGTAAGAGCCACTTAAACTTCTCTGGCTGAAAACTAGAAAAATGGAAGTTGTTACTCTTTACACGTGTCAAGCAATTTCTCTGAATTTTTTCCCCACTTAATTGTCGAATTATTTGGAAGAATATACATTTTGCAGATAGTATAGATCTGGCCAAAATAAACTAATCAAACTTGCTTTAATTGTATTTTTCTACCTCGTAAGACTTCTATGTCAAACCTCTTTTGTCACTTTAAACCCAAAGCGCACCACACAGGCCTTTCGAATCTAATTTATTAAATCAACACAATAATGTTTCCTAGTCATGCCCAGCATGCTTCTGCATTATCATTGTTGAACCAATGGTAAAAGCAAGCCAACTTTCTGTTTAGAAATGATTGCCTTGCTAGTGGCCACTAGGTCTGATTCAACCACAAGCCCTACGTGTCAGGGAGGAGAGCTATTAACAGTTATACAGATGTGTTTCAGGGGCTGCAGGACAGGATGCTGTTACCCAAAGCTGTGGTGCTCTTAGCAGTCTGCCAGCAAAGGCAGGAGGTGAGAGGGGCAGGCTGGCCCTGCATAGGGAAGACCTGGGGCACTGCTCACCTGGGGCACTCATGGCCATCCTCTGGCTCAGTTCTGGCCTGTACTCCCCAGAGTGCCCTTCTCAAACCTTCCCCAACACTCACAGTGTGACTAGAGGCCCATCCAGCCCAGGAGTCCTGGGAGCAAGCCCTGCTCTGGACATCTGGGCTACTCCCCAACTTGGAGTGATCATTAGAAAGGAAAACTATCTGGCTAAGAGGCCTGGTGAGGAAGAATAGTGTAATTGTTTCCCAGTCTGAGTGCAGGCAGAGCTGTGAAGAGACCAACACACTGGAGACTGTTTCATTGAAAGTACTAGGAACACACTAAAACTTGTAGCTAAAGAAAGTGTCCTTGTCACTGAGATGGTGTCCTTGAAAGTTTTGAAAAACAAACCTATTTCAGATAATTTAGAAGCCAGAACTAGACATTCTTGAAGTTTCGGTCTTATGATTCCAATGCATACTAATGACAGCAGTATGTGAATTTAAGTTGAGACTGTGAATTAGTGTTAAGTCCTAGACATTTGCTTGTGTGTCGTGTCAGAATACTAATGACAGCTAAAGGACAATGGTCTTTTTTGTCAACCAGGGCTTCACGTTTGGGAAAGCTGGCGAGATCCTCACCACAAGGCTGCGGTCAATGGCTTTTAAAGCAATGCTTAGGCAGGTAGGTGGGAGCATTGGAGGAGGTTTCTGTATTTTCAGATTTCTTGTATGATAAAACTCTTCCTGTTCTTAGTGGTGTGCAAATGTCGATGTTTTCACCCCAGGATATTCACATGAGGATGGCTCAGGATCCTGCAAAGTGTCCTGGTCCTTCAATATCCAAAGGACTCAGGATTTTCATGGGAATAGGCTTAATTTGGTAGCCTTTGGGGCTTGTTTTACAACCATCTCTATTCACATGGACACTCATGTTAAGGCCCTACATGAATCTCTTCTCTGGGTCATACATAGGACCCGGTGAGTCCTTCGAAACTCTAGCATGACTTAACACAAACGGATGAGGTGGCCAGTAGCATTTGTGCTCAAATCGACCACACTAACTCTAGGCTTGCCCAAATGTTGGCCCGTGAGTTGCATTTCTGTCTCATCTGTGCTCTTTTCACATCAATTCACTTGTTAATTTTTAATCATTACTTACTATGTACAGACACTGTGCTAGTAGCTGTGGCTATAAAACTCGTTGTCCACTCTTGGTAAGTTCACATTCCAGCATAGGATCTGTGAGAAAATGTACACACATGAATTCTCTGTTTTTATGGAGAAAAGCCAAGAGAAAGCCAGAATATGATCCTTTCCATCAG
>NW_006160124.1:212772-220966 GCF_000334495.1 Tupaia belangeri chinensis
CAGGAATTGATGATAGCCCTGTTCACAGAAAGGCACATAGCAGGTACTGTAGTTTGAGCTGTTTGAGTTTACCAGCCCAGTTTCAATATCTTTTAAACTCTTGCTATGGAGTGAAAATTATTTTATATGAAAGTAAAAGATGCTGTGGATGAGCAGCTTATAATTAAAATCAACTCCGAGATACACTCTTTTATTCCTTATTGAAAAACAGCAAAACTAAAGCATGGTGAGAAACCCGGGCTTGGTTCTCCTGCCTTGCGCTTACAAGAAGAGCAGGTGCCACCCAGCCTCACCACTCTGTGAGTGACAGCACCACCTCCAGGCAGATGTGTCCACACTGGTAGTTGCAATGGTCAGGTGGACAGAGAGCCCATGTGGGCCCCAGCCTCAGGCAGCCAGCAGGGAGCATGGGTGCCACCTGAAGTGCTCGCTGACACCACAGCTGTAGGTCCTGTTGGGATCTGGGGCTGTGTCCTCAGGGGTGGGCCAAGGATCCAAATTGCACACAAGGTCTCCCCTAAACTGCAGCCCCCAAGACCAATGTGATTATTTTCCCAGCATGGAGCTTTGGGAGGTTTTGTGTAAGTTTCTTTGCTTGTTTTGTTTCACTGTGAACTAATTAACAGGTGCATTTTGTGTTGTAGGACATGAGCTGGTTCGATGATCATAGAAACAGCACAGGTGCACTTTCTACAAGACTTGCCACAGATGCCGCCCAAGTCCAAGGAGTACGTAGTCTGCTCTCCAATTGTCGTCTTTAAAAAACAAAAAAACAAACAAAAAAAAACAAAAAAAACATGATTTTGAGTAAATACATGGGGTAGCTGCACCCATTAAGAAGCTTTCAGCTGATGGGACCAGCAGTTAACGTAATGGCTATGGACTCCCATGTAGTCAACCACAGTTCAAATCCCGGACCCAGAGGCTTAAACTCACGCCAGGGGTGTGTGCATGTGTGCCCAAGATCCTGAGAGGAGAATGGAGGAGAAGGGATTGTGGTGTGGCCATCCCCCCTGGAGGGTGATTTCTTGCTTTCTGTCCCTCTGTCTGTCTCTGTCTTTCTGGTGAGCACACGCACCCTATAGCAAAAACCTCTCCAAAACAAAAGAAGCTTTCAGCTGGGGGGTCAGCAGATGGCCTAGTGGTTACGTCACTGGATTCCCATATGATTGACCGAAGTTGGAGTTCTGGATACAGTGGCTTGAAAGTCACTCTGGGCGCAAGTGCATGCATGTGTGCCCAAGATCCCAGGAGGAGAAGGGATTGCGGTGTGGTCATCCCCCATGGGGGGTGATTTCTTATTTTCTCTCTCACTGTCTCTGTCTGTCTCTCTCTGGCAAGCATACATGCCCCAAGGCAAAAATCTCTAAAAAAAGAAAAAGAAGAAGCTTTCAGTTGGAAATACCTGAAAACTCAACTCAAACTGACCTAAGCAATAAGAGGAAGTTTAGCTTTCAGAACTGATAGACCTACTTGCTCAAAAATGCCATCAAAGACCCAGGTTCCTTCTGCCTGTGTGGCTGTGAGTTCCAGCCTCAGTGCTGGCTTCACCGTCCCTATGGCATAGGATGGCTGTCAGTAGCAATTAGGGCTACAAGCATCCTTGTTTCTCATCCAGTGAAAGAGTACGACACACGCACCTCCACCAGCGCGCGAAAGCCATTCCCTTAGATGTGAGTTGGGCTAATGTGCATCCCGTGCCCAACAGTGAGCCTTAATTGTCTCCAGGGGGAGGCTGTGCTCCAACTGGCCGTGACCCCCTCCTCAGGAGCTACAGTGGGGTATGCTGAGGCTCACTACTTCCTCATGGTGGAGGAGCTGGGAGGACAGATGCCAGAGTCCCCTGCAATGTGCACAACATTGGCCCTCGTTTTCTGAGTAAACTAACACTCATTCCTTTTCCTGTTTGCTCTGAGGTGGACGTTCTTTCAGGATATGTATGCTTTGCAACAGATTCTAAGAGGGTGTAAATTCCCTCTTGCAATCTTGAAGCAAATGGTCTTCTTAAATTATTTTTAAAATTTTGCCAGAGGGTATGTGTGCTAGCTTGAGAAAAGGAGAGAAAGTAACCCCACTGGGGGATGGTCATGCTGCAGTATCTTCTCTATCACCTTCCTTTTGGGATTTTTGGTGTGCATGTACACCCACCAGCCTAATTTTCAAGCTGCTGGTCCAGACTCAAATCTTGCAGTTGGCCACGTGGGATCCAGCCACCTGAACCACCACACTGCTGGCTGGCCAGCAGATAGTCTTTAAAATGACAAGAGTACATTGGGGCTAGGTTCCTTTCTCTTTGAAACTTATCTTCATGAAAAAAGTGCATGTGCCTCAAAGCATCCACAAATCAGAGCAGTTGATTACTTGGTTCTGTAGTCTTGATTCACATGGACAAAAAGGAATGAGGGTTTAAAGGCACAGTGAAGAGAAGCCTGCAGAACCTCATGATGTAGGCCCAGGTGTTTGGGTCTGTGCCATGAGTGTGAGAAAGAATGAAGGCTAGGACAGGCGCAGGACTCGGCATACTGACCAGAAGCCTATGGCAGGAGCTTATGGACTGGGGACTTAAAGCCACAGCCCTTCGGCCGGCAGGTGGTGTAGTAGTTAAGGTGCTGGACTCCCACATGGCCGACTGCAGTTCATTAGAGTCCCGGACCTGGCAGCTTGCTTTCTCACTTTCCCTTTCTCTCTCTCTCTGTCTCTGTCTCTCTCTCTCTCTCTCTCCATCGCTCTGGTCAAATTAAAAAATGATAGTAACAAATAAAATTAAATGAATTAATTATTTTAAAAAACTGTGACTCTGTTCTTTTTCCCTTCTAGGCCACAGGAACCAGGCTGGCTTTAATTGCACAGAACACAGCCAACCTCGGGACTGGTATTATCATTTCATTTGTCTATGGCTGGCAGCTAACCCTTTTGCTATTATCAGTTGTTCCAATTATTGCCGTATCAGGAATTGTTGAAATGAAAATGTTGGCTGGAAATGCCAAAAGAGATAAAAAGGAACTGGAAACTGCTGGAAAGGTAGGTCAAGCAGCCTTCAGTTACTGTATGTATTCTCAGATATGTGTTTTATTTAAATTATGTGTCATGCCATTATGCCAACTGCTGGTGCCCGTGATATACATGTTGAATTGTGCTCACTACAACTAACAGTTGTCAATGCTATGTATGAAATATTTCATGGTATTAGTAATTCTTAGAACTTGAACGAGTTAGTTAATGTAAAGATTTTGAAAGACTATGAAAGCACTTAATATGTTGTTAAAAGAACTTCTTAATTTTCCAAGTGCACTTCATCTCATACTCATACTTAGTGTCAGGCATTGTGCTAAATCGTTGTATGCAACACTTCTTTGTGTTTTTTTGAAGAGGTTGTTTTTGCTATAGGGAGCATGCACTTGCCAGAAAGACAGAGAGAGACAGAGACACAGAAAGCGAGAAATCACCCCCCAGGGGAAATGGCCACTGCACAATCCCTTCTCCTCCATTCTCTTCTCGGGATCTTGGGCACGCATACACACACGTCCAGCGTGAATTTAAGCCACCGTGTCTGGGACTTGAACCACAGTCGACTACATGGGAGTCCAGCGACATAGCCATTACACCAACTGCTTTACATATTCCCAATCATCCCCTGAGGCAGGCGACAATGTTGCCCGAATTTTACAAATGTGGAAACAGATTCAAAAGCTAGAAGTGTGGCTGGGATTCAAGTCTGAGTCTGGTTTCAAGCTCCTATTTCTCCTATGTAACCTCTTTGTGTGTATTTAAATATGTCTAAGTCTCCATGTAAACAGTCCTTTTACATGTTCATACAACTAATTTTTGAGGAGGAACAAAGGAGGGGGGGCACTCCCTAGTGGACCTGAGGATCCAGGATCCACACTGTAATTTTCTTTCCTCCCTTTCTCTTTTCTGTCAGGATTTTGGGCACACACATGTGCCTGGTATGCTTTTCAAACCACTGGGGTCAGGATTTGAACTGTGGCTGGCCATGTAGGGTCCAGCTACCTACATACAACACTTCACTACTGTGCTATGGGCTGGCCCTGCATTTCCATGGATAAATACAAATTATAGCCATGACCAACATCATTCTTGTTCCTGTAAATATTATGCTTTATGGAAATATCAGGACGTGAAACAGATCACGAATACGGTTGTGATGTCGTTTGTGTAGCACCACACCTTACAGAGTCTCCCGTAGAACTCACTGCCGCCGGCCTTCACTGGTTGTGAGAGGTAGAGTAGACAGCCTCTGCCGGAAAGAAAGTGTCAAAATGAGTGACTTGTCACAGATGTGTGGCAGAAGGGGTGAGAGGAGGATTCCCACCACGCATATTTCCACTCACTCAGTTATGGCTAATGAAATCCTTTCCTCTCTTCTCTTGACCAGCAGCAGGTGCAGCTCTCCACGGTGTTCCTGTCTCCTCCGGGTTTTGATCAGAGTATTTCCTTCTCACTTTCACCCAACAATCTCCTGAAGTCTGAGCTCCCTACGGTGGTGCTTGGTTCTCTGACTCTAGAGTCCTTGGATGTCCAAAGTTCCCAAAGATTCTCTTGGCTGCTGGCTGTGGGTACTTCAGGGGATTGGTTCCTTGACTTCATGAGTCACAACTAACTGCCGAAGAAATATCCCAGACTTTTGTTTCCTACCTCACCCTCTAGCCCTGTTTCTTTCCACATTGCTGATGGGAAATTGTCAGATAGGATAAAAATATTTTTTCTTAAGACAAGGTATATGAAAGAAAACATCTTGAATCTAAGTTAATAGTCTTAATTACAGAAAAAATGCTCAATAACAGGGACAGCAGGTGGCATGGTGGTTAAGGTGCTGGACTCCACATGGCTGACTGTGGTTCGAGTTCTGGACCCAGAAGCTTGAAACTCACACTGGGCACATGTACATGTGTGTCCACGATCCCAGGAGGAGAATAGACGAGAAAGGATTGAGCATGGCCATCCCCTCTAGAGCGAGTGATTTCTCACTTTCTGTCTCTCTGTTTCTCTCTCTCCAGCAAGCTCATGTACTCTACAGCAAAAATCTCTCTTTTAAAAAAGTTAATAACACTGAAAATTGTGCATTTTGGCAAGTGTAGGGCGATTAGAATTGAGCAGTATTTAAAACAAACAAATCTTGAGTTATTAATTGGTCTTTTCCTTGCTATTCAGTGGCTGATGCTCAAGAAGATCCGTAATTTCTCAGCTCCTCACTTTCCACCTCAGTGAAATGAGAACTTGTGCCAGATACTGTCCTGACTTCCTTCTAGCCAAAACTGTTATTTTAGGGTTCAAAGACTGAGTAGCTCAGACTGACTGGTCTAATTTCTTTAATAGCTTCTTTATCCTAATAAGTTTTTTTTTTTTTTTAAAGGTTTTCGCATTCAGGCGCCTACTTTTGCAGGAGAGAGACAGATACAGAGAGACAGGAAGTAAAAAATCACCCCCCGGAGGTTATGGCCATGCCGCAACCCCTTTTCCTACTTTCTCCTCTTGGATTTTTGGGCACACATGTACACGCACCCAGTGTGAGATTTTTCCACGCTGGGCACGTATGGACTTGAACCGCGGTCAACTACGTGGGAGTCCAGCAACATAACCATTGTACCATCTGCTGGTCCTAATAAAGTTTTCTAAAATATGAGATAAGAGATTTTAAATGTTCAGGCATTCATTATCAGCCATTCAATCATAGTTCAGTGTTTTTATTCAGTTGTTGTTTGATTAACTGAGAGAATGAGTTGGAAAGAAACATCTGAGAGAACTCCCAGTTCTGTTTGTTAAAAATATTTACTCTCATTCATCTGAGTGTAGATTAATCAGATTAAAGTACATCAAGATTTGGAATGTTTCCACTTCAGTTGTCTGAACAGGGCTTTGTAAGGAGGGTGTTGGTTGCTGGGCCAGGAGACAGAGGAGACTGCACTGTAATCATCTTGACTCAAGCCCTGCCCAGTTACTGACATTAGGGACCTGCTGTGCAGAGTTGACCCACAAAGCAGTTAATTCATGACAAGAAAATAAAGGGTTAAGGGTAAAGCCATTGGCAACTGACTTCTCATTGTATCAACCGCATTGACTCCTTTGGCAAGTCAGTTTAACTTCCCTGCACCTCGGTTTCATCATCTCTGAACCTATTTAGCTCACAGGGTGGTGGTCATGACCCTGTCAGTAAACGAGGTGATATTTTGTATGTGGTAAAAGCCCAGTGCGTGTTCTCTGTTTTGGTGAATACTGTCTGTTAGATTTTCCATTTATAACTCAGGTATAAGGTTTTCAGCCTAAAATAAAATATCTTGCTTTTACCTGGTTACAGGAGCTAGAGAACTAAGGTAAATGTCTAATAGAATTAAGGTTGTAGGCTCCCTGTGCTTTGGGTTTCAGGAGACTCAATGGTAGAACTGCGACTTGGACTACGTGGCCAAGTCACAGACAAGTAATCCCCCTTGATAAGGAGGGTTTGGCTGTTTCATCAAGCTCTGGTGGGTTTGGGTAAAAATTTGATCCAAGGACGCACAGAAGCCTTAGAGATACAGTTTGTGTTAACTGGCTCCTAGAACCTGAGCTCTGTTGTCTGAGCCTCTACACCTCTGTCCCATTCCTCAACTGCTGTTTACTTGGACCAGCTGCCTATGCATCCCAATGTGCTCCTCAAACGATAAAATCAGCCCTTGACTCCGGAGGACCTCTTGCTACCAGCATTTGCCTTCAGGGCCGGGAAACTGAATTTGATTGAGCCAGATCAGTCAGGTGTCTGTTCCTGGTTTAATCAGGGGCTTAAAGCAAGCCCATGTTGTTTATCATGGGGATCTCCTTCCTAACAGTGGCTGGACAGCTTCTTTAAAAAGTGTATTCAGGGAGGAAATAATTGGTACCTAGTAGGCCCTTAGAGATCACAGCCTTATTCTTTCTTCTGGGAACTTATCCTAGGAAGGAAGCAAGACACAATGGGGTTATGACCAAGCCCAGTCACATAACAGCCTGGTAACAAGGCTGGGAATAGAACCCGGCCCTAGGTCCCCAGGCATGGCTGTTGCCTTAAACAGGTCAAGCTCTCTGGGCATATGAAGACTTGTCTACCATACTTAACACAAGCACCAGGACCAGTTTTGCCATAGGGCTAGCTGGTCGTAAACAATACATTATGCCTCATATTTTTTTTTTATTGTATGTTTCCATGTATATGAAATGTGCAAAATAGGTAAATCCATAGAGACAGAATACAGATATGTGGTTACTAGGGGCAAGAGAGAAGGGGGAAAGAGCAGTGACTGCTTAACGGGTGTGGGTTTTCCTTTGGGGGTGATGGAATTATTGTGAATCTACATAGAGGTGATTGTTGTGCCACATTGTGAATGTACTAAAGTCACTGTACTGTTCATTTTAAAATGATTACTTTTATGTTATATGAATTTTATCTCAATGAAAATATATTCTCTCTCCTTTTGCTGAAAAACAAAGATGATTTTTATGCAAATCATCTTTGTACAGCATTTATACTTCAGTTCCTATAAACCTATCTTGGCAGTGGTATTTTTTTATTTTATACATATATGTGTATATATACAATTTTAAAAAATTATGTGTGGTAGTATCTTTGACTTGCCCGACATGTGCTTCGAGAACCATATTGTATGCTGTAAAGATGCACAATAGAGGAGAGGCGAGGGAACAGGCCTTCTTGAAGATACCTTCATGGCTCCTGAGAACTGGTGATTTCAGGGGAATGAGAAAAATGAAGATTTTCCACTGATAATTCACCCTCTAGCCTATAAACTTGAGTGGTAGGCAGACCTTCAAGCCTCCTGTCTCTGTCTCTGTCTCTCTCTACCTCTATCTCTGTCTTCTCATTTTTTTGTAATTTTTCTTTTTTAAAAATTTTTAAGGTAAAGCATTTCCTGGGCTTTCTGCCCCTCCTTTTCCTTTATCTTGTTAATAATCCCCTCTCCCCCTCCCATTTTTTTCTTAGTTCTTTCTTCTCCCTCGTAGTTTTTTCTTCTCTTTTTCTCTATTTCTTGGTTGTTTTTGTTGCTGTTGTTCTCTCTCTCTCTGTTTCCTTTTCTGCACACTCCTGGATGTTCAGATTGAACTTCAAGTTTAGGAAAAACACACCATCCATTAGATGACTAGAAATCACTGCAGGGTCACAAGAAATATGGGAAAGCAAGAAAATACCTCTCCTCCAAGGGAAAAG
>NW_006160124.1:223600-262717 GCF_000334495.1 Tupaia belangeri chinensis
TGTTTATATATTTATATTTATATTTTCATATATATATGAAACTAGAAATGGAAAATTATTGATTATAACATGCATGATTAAGCCACTATGCTGTATATTCTATATGGGAATCCACATTTTGTATGCTGTGATGATGCTTAGGGGATGAATGTAAATTAATTAATTTAAAAAAAGTTTCAGGAGGGAAAACATGAAAACTTTTTTTCTTGAAATTAAAAAAAATGCATATTTGATGACTGCAGTAAGCTATATAGCCCCCACTAGATGCTACTTTATAGTATGTTCATTCTACTCACTGAGGTTTATGCCTAAATTCAGACTTGTGTTCATGGATATGTATATATCAGCTGCGCTTGCTATTAGAAATATTTAGATTAATTAAGTTCATTAGTGAATCAATAAAACAGGGGGGAGGGGGAAAGGCAGAGAAAGCAACCATGGATACCAGAGACAATGTGGGAGGAGGGTGAGACATGGCAGAGGGTGAGAGATAGGGAATCAAGGATGGCAAAAAAAAAAAAAAGCAAATTATACAAGAAACAAGAAATGGAAGAGTATTTGTTGACAATAGCACGTACTTGGTGTGCTTAATTGAGCCAATATACAATGTATTCTGGATGGAAATCTCATTTTGTATGCTGTAATAGTATAGTGGTATGTACAGTGTATAGTGATGTATAGTGAATGATTGTAAATAAATTAAAATTTAAAAAGATGCACAATAATTAAATATGACTCTTATTTTTAATTGAAGGTAAAACCATCAATATAACCTTCAGGATATTTTTGACAGAGCTCTCAGGCTTATATTTTTCATTATATCAGAAGGAAAAGCACCACTTCTAATGAACGTCTGTTTTATATTACAGATTGCAACAGAAGCAATAGAAAACATTAGGACAGTTGTGTCTTTGACCCAGGAAAGAAAATTTGAATCAATGTATGTGGAAAAATTGTATGGTCCTTACAGGTAATGAACACATTATTGCTACTAAGAACCCAGTGATTTCCTAAGGTTGAAATCCTGTCCCCCTGGGGCTGGCAGGTGGAGTCGTGGTTAAAGGTGCTAGACTCCCACATGGCTGACTGTGATTTGGGTCCTGGTGGCTTTCTTTCTCTCTCTCTCTCTCTCCCTCTCTCCCTCACTTTGTCCTTCTCTGATCAAATTAAAATAAATAAATAAAAGTTAAATCAAAAATAATTCTAAAAAAAAAATAAAAGAATTACTGTCCCCAAAAGATAGTAAAACCTCTGCTGTTTCACAGTGACTATAAGGATGACCCATATTTGATTATCTCATTGAAAATAAGTAGCTTTTTTGGGCTAGCTAGTGGCATGGTGGTTTAGGCACTGGACTCCCACATGGCCATCCATGGTTTAAGTCCTGGACCCACTGGCTTGAAAATCATGCCAGGCACATATGTATGCATGCCCAAAATCCCAAGAGAAGAATGGAGGAGAAGGGATTATGGTGTGACCATCCCCCTTGGGGGATGCTTTCTCACTTTCTCTGTCTCTCTCTCTCTGGTGAATGCATGCATCCTATGTCAAAAACCTAAAATTTTTAAAAATAATAGGAAGTAGCTTTTTGATGTGATGGGTCACAAGATTGTGTTTTTACATCTCCTATTAAAAAAAAAAAGAATGGCCAACCATGGTTTGAGTCCTGGACCCACTAGCTTGAGAATCATGCCAGGCATGTGTGCATGCATGCCCAAAATCCCAAGGGGAGAATGGATTATGGTATGACCATCCCCCTTGGGGGATGCTTTCTCACTTTCTCTGTCTCTCTCTCTCTCTGGTGAGTGCATGCATCCTGTGGCAAAAACCTAAAATTTTTAGAAATAATAAGTAGCTTTTTGATGTGATGGGTCACAGAATTTTGTTTTTACATCTCCTATTAAAAAAAGGAACAGTAGGAGTTAATTTCTAAGAGCTAAATGGTAGAAAGAAAGGATTGCTCAACTATTGGGTCATTGGAAAAGTCATGACGTATCTTTTTCTATGTTTTTCTATGGAAAAATGTGTCATGACTTTTCTGGTAACCCTACATTTGGTCATTAGTGCAGGCAGCATAAATAACCTACCCGGGTGATTCAGGAAAAGCATTCTTTTGAAGAATTGCTGAAAGCTTCATTTTCCTTGGAGTGTGTGCCCAAGATCCCGAGAGGACAATGGAGGAGAAGGGATTGCAGCGTGACCATCCCCCCTGGGGGGTGATTTCTCGCTTTTTTGTCTCTGTCTCTCTGGCGAGGGCATGCGCCCTATAGCAAAAACCTCTCTTAAAAAAAAAAAAAGGAAAGAAACAGTAGGAGTTAATTTTTAAGGGCTAAATGGTAAAAAGAAAGGATTGCTCAACTATTGGGTCATTGGAAAAGTCATGACATATTTTTTTCTATGTTTTTCTATGCAAAAATGTGTCATGACCTTTCTGGTAACCCTACATTTGGTCATTAGTGCAGGCAGCATAAATAACCTATCTGGGTGATTCAGGAAAAGCATTCTTTTGAAGAATTGCTGAAAGCTTTATTTTCCTTGGAGTGTGTAGATTGAACCCCAAATTAGACTTGTTATTTCAGAGAAAACTGTTCTCTTTGTTCTCTCTGAATGAGGTCCACATCCACCCTGTGCTGAAGACAGACACAGCCTATGTCACTGGTTTATAGTTAAGCAATTCAAGAAACTGCCTGTGGCATTATTTGCCGCTTGTTTTCAGCATGGCCTTGTTTTATACCTGAATGTATGTTAACACTAATAAAATGAAACAAAACTTAGATGATAATTGTATAGACTGGAACAGTAGTTTTGAACACTTGCAAATTTGAGCAGCGGGCCTTAAAATTCTCGATTCTGTCTTCTTAATAATGTAGATTTTGTATGATATTAAAGAGCATGTAGCTATGTTTTTCTGTCCATTGACTTGTTTCTGATGTTTGACATATAAGTCTGTAGGTACCATCACCATGGTTTTATGATTTATTGTGAACCTAAAAAGAAATTAAAGAATGGAGAGCTGAAGTTAATTATCCAGTTATAATTTAAGGGTTCAATAGTATCATAAATTGTTCCATTAATGTTAAACATTGTAATACCATGCTCACAGCATATAAGTTAAACCATCCAAATCACTAACACTTGGAATTTTCCTCTTGCCAAATGTTTTCCTTCTCATGACAGTAAACCAATTATAATTTTCTAGGAGGAGTTAGCAGCCTAATAAAGACTAGGATGAGGTTTAATTTAAAATGAGAGAAAACAAATTATACACGGAGCTGGTAGAATCTAGCTCCAGAAGGATTTCTGGTATGTGTCTGTATAGGCTCCAGTGACCAATTTTTGTGACTCTAAATCATGCATTTTGATATATGAGATTACAACTAGTTATAGACAACAAGATTAATTGTACTAAATCACATTCAGATAATTCTAACTTTAGTGCAACTTTGATGACCTAGAAAGTTGCATCAGAGTTAGAATGTGATTTAATACAATTATCTGGTCTTCTGTAACTTGTCCTAGAAAGAACACCTTGTTTACATCAGCGGGGTTGAACATTTGGGCCACCAGATATTAATGTATACTAACAAGGGCAGCCATCACTTCAGGAGTCACTGGGCTGGGCACTGTGCTAGACACAGTTATATTGGGTTGTGGGAAAAGTCATGGCATATTTTTGCAACAGATGATGCTAGTTCGTTGTAAGGAGTACTAGTCATTTGCATCTATGCTATCCCTATGTCATTTGACGGCTGACAGCTCTAGCTTCACTATCAAAAAAAATAAAAAGAAAAGAAAAGAAAAGAAAAAAGAAAGGAAGAAAGAAAAAGAAAGAAAGAAGAAAGAAAAAGAACAAAGAAAAAGTTGAGTAATTTCGTTGAGCTTTGGAGATTTTATAACAAGTTGAAGATGGGAGACCAAAGTACATTTTTGCCCTATTTTACTGTTTCACTTCTGTCGAGGAAAGAATGCACATCAAGCTTGTGAGAAGTTGTGTGAAGCTGACGGTTACAATGCTCTACAAAGAACACCAGTGCTGGGAACCAGCAGTTAGCGTAATGGCTAAGTCACTGGACTCCTGTGTAGTCGACTGCGGTTCGCGTCCCAGACCCAGTGGCTTAAAACTCACGCCGGGCGCGTGTGCGTGCGTACCCAAGATCCCGAGAGGAGAATGGAGGAGAAGGGATTGCGGCGTGACCATCCCCCCTGGGGGGTGATTTCTCGCTTTCTGTCTCTATGTCTCTCTCTGTCTGTCTGGTGAGCACATGTGTCCTAGAGCAAAAACCTCTCAAAAAAAAAAATTATTGGAGCTTGGATAGGATATGTTGCCACATCTATCATACTCACCTGACCTTGTGCCATCAGACTTCTATCTGTTTCGCTGTCTTCAAAATTCCTCATGTAGTATAACATCTATTTCAGATGAAGCTGTAAATCTGCACCTTGTTCAGTTTTTTGCCAATAAAGACAGGTCCTTCTGTGAATGAGGAATCATAAAGCTCACTGAAAAGGTGGCAAAAGGTTATCAAACAAAATAAGCAATATACACTGATTGATCTTTGTTCTTTATATAAATAAATGACCTTTTGGAAACATAGAATAAATATGTCATAATGTTTCTGACAACCCAGTATTACCTTTTTTGATTCTCAAATTGATTCTGCATTTCAGGGGTTGTCTCCATTGCACAAATCAGAAAACTGATGCTTTGGGAGGTCAAGTCATTCACCCAAATGAATGCAATGGGAGGCAGAATTTAAACCCATGTTGCCAGACTTAAACACTACGCTCTTTTCACTACACAGTGCTGAGAGAGGCTGAGAGATGGTTATAAATATACAAATTTGCCTTTACCTTTCAGGAATTCCATACAGAAGGCACACATCTATGGAATTACTTTCAGTATCTCACAAGCATTTATGTATTTTTCCTATGCCGGCTGTTTTCGATTTGGTGCCTATCTCATTGTGAATGGACATATGCGCTTCAGAGATGTTATTCTGTAAGTAGCCTTAAAAATCTTAGGATTATTTCATAATAGGGTTTCTTTCTTTCTTTCTTTCTTTTTTTTTTTTTTTGAAACGTTTTTGCTATAGGGTGTGTGTGCTCGCCAGAAGGACAGAAGAGAGACAGAGAGACAGAAAACAAGAAATCACCTCCCAGGGGGATGGCCACGCCACAATTCCTTCTCTTCCATTCTCCTCTCGGGATCTTGGGCACATACGCACACGTGCCGGCGTGAGTGTAAAAAACCTGGTCCAGGACTCAAACCACGGTTGAGTACATGGGAGTCCAGCAACGTAGCCATTACGCCAACTGTTGGTCCCCACAATAAGGTTTCAATAGATGGTACAAAAATTTGGAGTAGGAAAGAAATTACTCATCTGTCCAAAGATGAGGTCAGGGAGCTAAATTTACCAAAGCCTTCTTGTTGCAGGTGTAGAAATTGCATCTTGTACTCTACTCCAAGAGCAGTTTAATCATCTGGGTAGAATAAAATTAACCAAGCTCATGAAAATTATCATAAAGCATAGTTTTAGTTATAGGTGTAACTCCAGTCAGGAGGACAGTAACTTTTCTCACTGTAGAATGTAGGCAGAAATAGATCCTAATTAGAAAGTTGCTGGTGGGGGCCAGCAGATGGTGTGGTAATTGAAGGGCTGCACTCCCAAATAGCTGGCTCTGGTTTGAGTTCCAGACCTGACAACTTGAATAATCATGCCAGGCTTGTGTGTATACATGTCCAAAGTCCCAGGAGGAGAATGGAGGAGAAGGGATTGTGAGTGACCATCTCGGGGGTGATTGCTCACCTTTCCTCTCATTGTCTCTCTCTCTCTCTCTGCTGAGCTCACACGTCCTATTGGGGGAGGGGACTTCAAAAAGAAAAAAGAAGTTGCTGTGATCACAGACTCAAAACAGAGAGTTAAATAGCTTGCTGTTTATCTGCAACCAAAATATGGTCCTGACCATGGGATTGGAATGCCTGACTAGAGACTTTCCTAACCAGGCCCCTGACAACCTTGCCGACATTTGCTGCTTAACCTCTCATTTGTCTTGGTGTCTGAGTCTAACCGGTGATCTCTTTCTGGCTGATACATTCTTCCTTTGAAAATATGTGGAGGACATTCTAGATTTGTAAAAGGGAGTCTTTTTTTTTTTTTTTAAGAAGTTTTTGGCTTAGGGCACATGTGCTCACGAGAGAGAGAGACAGTGAGAGAGAAGTGAGAAGTCACCCCACAAGGTAGGTGGCCATGCTGCGATCCCTTTTCCTCCATTCTCCTTGTACAATATAGGGCATGAACATACATGCACCCAGTATGGTTTTCAAACCACTGGGTCTGGGACTCAAACTGCAGTCAGCCATGTGGGAGTCCAGTGATGTAACCATTTCACCATCTGCTGGCCCTGGGAAACCATTTTTTCAAAAAGTTAATTTGGCATATGTCTGCTCTGGTGGGATGATTCTTTTTTTAAGAATTATTTTAATTGTATCATTATTTTTTGACCAGATAGAGACATATAGAGAGAGATAAAGTAAGTTAAAAAGCAAGCCACCAGGTTTGAGACTTGACCCACAGTTGCCCATATGTGAGTCCAGTGCACTAACCACCAAGCAACCTGCTGGTCCCAGGTGGGATGATTTTAAAGTAGTAATGATATATATATATATACATATATATTATATATGTATGTATATATCTTAAACATTGAGATGAAAGTATTTAACAGCAGGGTTTTTTATTTTTTAATAAAAAATTAATATAACCATGAAAAAATATGTGTACATATTTGTATTAACCAGGATCTAGCAGGAAATAAATGACACTGAAAATGGGGCAACTGAGGAGTTTGCTAAAGGGAGAGCTGTGAGAAGTGTTAAAGAGCTATACCGAACACCCCGGAAGTACCCAACTAGGAACTGCTACCACCCCAAGCCTAACACAACATAGGACTCTGCTGTGGTCTTGGGGAGGGGCCACAGTAACGCAGTCAACCTAAGGAGCCAAACAAACAAGGGCCCTAGCCACACTCTCCCCCATCCTTCCCATTGCTTGCTAGTGTCTTTCACTGACAAAACCCTATCAGAAGCCAAAAGACAAGAATAGTTTTGATGCATTTAATGAAGGTCAGCCTCCAGCCATAGAATAGAGTGAAAAAAGGTAGAAATGAGTGGAGAGTGGGAAGTGGTTTCAGAGAGACAAATGGAATTCCAACTGGGACTACATTGTTTTTCTTTAAGACAGGGTCTTGCCACCTTGCAATCCTCTTGCTTCAGCCTTCCACGTAGCTGGGACTACGTAGCTGGCATGCACCACCATGCATGGCGTTTAGGGTGGGCTGAGAGTCGATTCTGAGCCTCCCATGTGGCCTTAGCTTGCCAAGTGCCAGTGTACGTTACTGTGGTGAGGCAGAACACAAATTTTATAGTCTAGAAAAATATTGAGAAAACTTTCCTGCCTTCTTTACTTTTAATTATTGAAATACTGAATTCTGGGTAATGGGAAGATTTTTTTTTTTTAGTCTTTTGTGTTAAAACTGGATAACGGGCTGCCTAGGGAAGTGAGGGAGCCACATGGGGGCTGCTCATCAATATTTCAAAGCTTAATTTTTGGTACACTACTAACCTTATCAGGTATTAAGGGGAACCTTACCATATCCACCATCTCTACCTCCAGGTGTTAAAAATACATTGTAATCTCTTAGATTTAGAAGTTTAGGAGATGAAAACAACAAAGTTATCCATTATTATAATAGTACATATAGAGATCATCCCCCACACCCTGAATTCTTTTTCTGGGGACACTCTGATGTCAGAAGTAAACTGCTTATGAGAAGTATTGGGTCTTCGGAAAAGTCACGATGTGTTTTTCTATGCAAAAGTGAGTCATCACTTTTCCAACAACCCAATAAATCTCATGATCCTTAGACCTTTTTATAAGTTGCTGTAATGAACATTTTTTCTTTAAAGAGCACATATTGGAAAACAGACTTTTAGTTCAGGACAATTATGTTTTTCAGGGTAGTATCCATTTTAAATGGGAAACAGAAAATCCTATTTCTAGCAAATACTTATTTTCCCAGTAAAAATTCGTTGGAGTAATCATTACCATTTGTGCAGTAATATAGAAGAAACCACAAACTGGAAGTCGGGGCCTTAGGTTCAACAAGAATATCACTCCTTATCTGGAACTGAACAAGTCTCTCGCGGGCTTCGCTCTTCAGTCTCCTCAAGTATTTACAAAGGGTATAACTAGCAACTAAAATAAGTTGAGATCTCAAATCAGATTCACTCGGAAGCCACTTTCTGAAAGTGAAAAACCGAAAGGTTACATTAACTCTAGGGAATTAGGGGCTCCCACTGGTAGACCTCAGGTAGATGTGTTACTAGAATTTGTTGGGAATGTCTGTGAGTCAGGAATGATGAAGGGAGTAGAGAGAGAAACACTGGGAAGTAGTACGCCTTTGGACTTCACGAACATCATGGAGCTAATTATGTGAGCTAATTTTTGATTTCCTCCTCTTCTGTCTAGGGTGTTTTCAGCAATTGTGCTGGGCGCAGTGGCTCTAGGACATGCTAGTTCGTTTGCTCCAGACTATGCCAAAGCCAAGCTTTCTGCAGCCCACCTATTCATGCTGTTTGAAAGACAACCTTTGATCGACAGCTACAGTGAAGAGGGGCTGAGGCCTGTGAGTTCTCTGCTGTCTGAAGAATGCTTAATTATTTTTCCTAAAGGTTTGCTGTCTGCTGGATTGTAACTACAGGATAATCTGTGGTGGTTACACCAATATATATGTAGCTTATCTGGTGATATTCACATGGCTAATAGTTGACCTACTTTCCTAACCTTTTAAAATGTCATGGATAGTTTTAAAGATTCTGAAGTTTAGCACACCAACATGAAAAGAAACAGAACCAGAACTAACTAAATTTCCATGAAAATCTAGTGATTTCTATACAAAGGAATTTGCATAAAATTCTGTCATATTAATGCAAATAACAATTTGGTTTTATTCCCTTAATAACTGAGTTGTAACTGGTAGAAAGGTCATTTTTATCACAAGGAGCATAATTGCCCTATGCTTTATCATTGATAAAGTTAACTCAGACTCAGACCAGTCTGCATGACACGAGTTGCTACACATTTGTGTACAGAGCTGTGTGTATAAAGATTAACACTTACACAAGCTTCCCACGATGTCAATAGGCATTTTATGTTCTGAAAGCTAGCTGTGCCCTGTGAGGAGACAGTGAGATAAAGAAGCTGCAGGGCATCTGGGACAAGGGCCATCCACTGAATTGTGGATAGAAGCTGATGCTAAACTCACAAGCCTTTGGTACTGGTTTGACTCCAGGCTAAAAATCAGCAATTGGAAAGCTAAATATTTGCCTTAAAAGAACTGGAAGTTGGATTTGGGTAGCTTTCTACTGTGACTTTCTGTCTAACCTCTCTCTACCCCCATCTCCCATTGTCATTTTATATGATGATGACCTGCTGATGCCACCACTATACTGAATGTGAGTTTTAAGTTTCTCTCCTACAGTCTTCAGTAAGGTTTCCTTGAAATAAGACTTCTTATTGCAATCATTATCTGACCTATTATAACAATAGCATTTAAGGTTTTTTGTTTTTTCCTAGGTTAAGTTTGAAGGAAATGTGACATTTAATGAGGTTGTGTTCAATTATCCCTCACGGCCAAATGTGCCAGTGCTCCAGGGGCTGAGCCTGGAGGTGAAGAAGGGCCAGACGCTGGCCCTGGTGGGCAGCAGTGGCTGTGGGAAGAGCACGGTGGTCCAGCTCCTCGAGCGGTTCTACGACCCCATAGCCGGGACAGTGGTGAGCCCACTTTCTTAGCACCCTGATTTAAGCCTGTATGAGTGGCCAAACCGATACTACCATAGTGGAAAGAAGGGGGCAAATGAAAACCCATAATCCTATTTGATGCAATGACCACATTCTGTAAACCCCTAACTGCACCCATGTCAGACAAATAAACAGGAAAAGTAGGGCAGAGTATCTGAAATAGTTGACATTTACCCTGTGGACTTTCGGAGCCAGCCTGATTCTCTTAAGCAAACACGTGGTTTAAGAAGGTAAACCACAAACTCTTGCCAAATTTGAAGCAGAATCCCAGGATAGGCTGGTACCTGCTGATCCTCTCCCCGCAGCCTCCTGCTGTTCTCTCTCTAACCCTGAACTCTAAGGTCTCTTAACTTTGATCCTTGGCCTCTAGTCCTTTGGTCTTTGGCTTTCCTCATGGATTTCCTGGCATCTACTCCCTAGTTCTTCTCCTTGAGTGAAGATCAACTTACTGATAATGCCTTTATCTACCATCACTTTGAGACGCTCCCAGAGCTTTCCCCTATTGGGGTGTTTTCAGCAATTGTGCTGGGCGCAGTGGCTCTAGGACATGCTAGTTCGTTTGCTCCAGACTATGCCAAAGCCAAGCTTTCTGCAGCCCACCTATTCATGCTGTTTGAAAGACAACCTTTGATCGACAGCTACAGTGAAGAGGGGCTGAGGCCTGTGAGTTCTCTGCTGTCTGAAGAATGCTTAATTATTTTTCCTAAAGGTTTGCTGTCTGCTGGATTGTAACTACAGGATAATCTGTGGTGGTTACACCAATATATATGTAGCTTATCTGGTGATATTCACATGGCTAATAGTTGACCTACTTTCCTAACCTTTTAAAATGTCATGGGTAGTTTTAAAGATTCTGAAGTTTAGCACACCAACATGAAAAGAAACAGAACCAGAACTAACTAAATTTCCATGAAAATCTAGTTATTTTCTAGAAATCTAGAAACCACAGTGTTAAACCTTGCCATTTCTTTCTGGGAAGTCTTACACTTTGCTATGGTAATTACCCTGCAGGTATTTATGTAGGCAAGCCAGCTGAGCAGTGCTCTGTAGATATGGTATGCTAATGCTATGGTGGGAATTTTTTTCTTTATTGAGAGGTCAAGACTAACTGGACTTGTGTCTGTCCCTTTGCCTGGCCTTTACTGTGTAGGAAGCTGTCTTCTCAGTTACTGTATCATAGTGCTCCCTAGGAGCACCATGCCTCAGGCTTAGTAAAACAAAAAATGATGAAACACCACCTACCAAAGTAAATCTTCCTAAGATACTACCCTTTGTAGCTTGTTCACTTTCCATTGAACACTTATCCTTACTGCTGTCAGAGAAGACAAGGGGGAGAAATTTAATGATGGTGGTACTCCGGGAAAAGGAAGGAATACGTTTGCAGTCAACCAGCTTTCAGGATCTGGGAGCCAGGGTACTGACCAACTTTTTTTCCCCTGGTGTTCCAGTGGAGGGGATGAAGATAAATGGAAGGATTTGGGTCCTTTCTAGAGACAGTAGATCTGAGTGGGACACTGATGCAGACTCAATTTTTTTGTTCGTTTTGCTAATTTTGCTATAGAGCACATGAGTTCACTAGACAGAGAAAAGCGAAATGAAAAGCACCCCTCAGGGACAATGGCCACGTTGTAATCCCTTAGTAATCCCTTGTTCTCCATTCTCATCTCAAGATTGGGCATGCATGTACATCCGCCTGGTGTGTTCCCCAAGCCACTGGATCCAGCCCTCAAACTGCACCGTTAGCCATGTGGGATCTAGAGACCTTAACCACCCCTAACCCCTCTTTTCTTTCTTTTTCTTTCTTTCTTTCTTTCTTTCTTTCTTTCTTTCTTTCTTTCGTTTTTTAGAAATTTTTGCCTTAGGGCATGTGTGTTAGTCAGAGAGAGAGAGAAACCGAGACAGTGAGAGGGAAAGTAAAAATTCACACCCCCAGGAGGGATGGCCATGCTGTTATCCCTTCTTCGCCATTTTCCTCCCAAGACCTTGGGCATGCATGTACACATGCCCAGCGTGATTTTCAAGTCACTAGGTCCAGGACTTGAACTCTGGTGACCATGTTGAAGTCCAGTGACATAACTGCTATGCCATCTGCTGGCCTCACCCACCCCCTTTTTTAATGATAGAAACCATGTGCACATGAGAGAGAGAGAAAGATGGGGATAGGGATGAGGAGCACCCTCAATAGGGTCTCATCATGCCTTTGTCCCCATCCCAGACTTTTACCTCCTCAGGATCCCAAGTTTCTGAGCACAATGTGTTTTTAGGCCAACCCAGGAATCTAGACTGTAGTCAGCATGTGGCTTCCAGCCTTGTAGGGCATGTGTATTACCACTGCACCACAGTGGCTGGATCTAGATGCAGACTTTTTATAAACTTTTGTTTCCTCTTTAATTGCCAAAGGGTGTGTACTCTTACCAGGGAGAGGGTGAAAGCACCCTCTCCACACCCACCCACCCCCCCAGTGGCGCATGGCCATGCCACAATTCCTTTTCTTTCACTTCTTCATCCTGTCAGGATTTGGGGCACATATGCACGTGTGCCTGGCAGGTGCTTCAACCTGAGGCTGAGACCCAAACCATGGTCGGCCATGTTGGATCCAGCTCCATATGCACAGCATCTAACCACTGCACTACCAGCCCAATCTGATGCAGAGGATGACATAGATGCCTAGAAGAGAGCTGATAAGGACAAAGGGGAGTGTGGAAAGACAGGGCCAAACACGTTACTATCTTGCCATTTGCCAAGACAGGATGGCCTACTCACCATAAAAATTTTGACAGCTATGTTGGCCTTCAAGCAGGATAAGCCCTATCTGCATGAGGCTGGGTACCTCACAACTGCTGATACCCACAGGCAATGAGCCTCCAAATGGACAATCTAGTAACTGGCAGTGTAGTTTCTTTTCTTTTTTAAAACCTTCTTAAAGTTTATGGACTTTGATTTTCAGCTCTTAGATGGTCAAGAAGCAAAGAAGCTCAATGTCCAGTGGCTCCGAGCACACCTTGGAATTGTGTCCCAAGAGCCCATCCTGTTTGACTGCAGCATTGGTGAGAACATTGCCTATGGGGACAACAGTCGGTTCGTGTCACAGGACGAAATTGTGAGTGCAGCCAAAGCAGCCAACATCCATCCTTTCATCGAGACGTTACCCCATGTAAGTTAACTGGTAACTTCTTAGCTGAAATCAGAGTGGACCACAAACAGTTTATGCCAATTTCCAAAGTTGTACCAATGATGTCCTGTAACATCATGTGTTGATTTCCTAGCAATGCAACCTTTTATTAGATGAGACACCTAATTTTACAATACTGTTTTCTTATCTGTAAATGGAAATATATCATGCCTACCTCATACAAGTGTGGAATGGGAGGCAGATGAGGTGATAACGAGTCCAAAGCTCCATTTCTCAGGCTGCAAACTGGCGGTGTGGGTTGCATTTAGACTGTGGTCATGAGTGGTTTAGCCCATATGTTTTTTTTCCCCTTAAGCTTTTTATTTTGCGATAATTATAGATTTATAGCCATAAGAAATACAGAGATCTTATTTACCTTTACCAAGCTTCCCCCAATGATAACATCTTACGAATTTATAATACAATATTGCTACCAGGATATTGACATTGACAAAATCCACTGATCATATTCAGATTTCCTTGGTTCTGTACACATTCGAGTATGTGTGTACTTAGTTCTGTGTGATGGTATTGCAGGTATAGATTCATGTATCCATAACCAGTCAAGATGCAGAACACCTTCATCAACCTAAAGATCCTTTATGGTGCCCATTCTGGCCACATGTCCCTCCAACCTCTGACTACCACTAATCTTTTCTCCATTTGTATGATTTTCCATTTTAAAAATGTTACGTATGGGCTGACCACACAGCACAGTGAGGGGAGCCAGATCCTATGTGACCAATGGCGGTTTGAATCCCAGTCCTGGCAGCTAGAAAAACATGCCTGTATGCATGTCCCAAATTTGGATGAGATGGAGGAAGAAGTATTGAAGTGTGACCGTGCCCCATTAGAGAGTGGTTTCACTTCCTCAATCTCTCTCTGGTGAATAATGTGGCAATTAATAAAAAAAAAGGAACGCTATGTAAAAATATATATAGTATTTAAACCTCAACATAATGCCCTGAAGATGTGTTTACAGTAATTTTTATTGCTAATAAATTCCACAGTATAGATATATCACAGTTTAACCATTTATCTGTTGGGTAATCTGAGTTCTTTCTAGTTTGGGGCTATTACAAATAAATAGAAGTACTTGTATATAGGGTTTCTTTTTTAATTTGCCAGAAGGCATTTGTGATTGCTGGAGAGAGACAGAGAGACAGAGAAAGGTTTAGCGTTATTAACCTTTAATACATACGCATTGACTTGAATCAAATACTGGATTTGACTGTGAATGGAGGAACTCTGGGTTGACTCCATGACCTGGTAGTTATGGGAACAGGATCCCATGACTGACTGAGTAGAGTCCCAGACCCAGTGGCTTGAAAAACATACCAGTTGCATGTCCAAGATACTGACATGATGGAAAAATGAAAGAGATCATGCCCCATTGGGAGGTGCTTTCTCCTTTTCTCCCTGGTGAGCACATTTGTCCTTTGGCAAAACTGAGAGAAAAAGAAGCTTTAATGCTTCAGCTTTTAGTATGAATGACATTAACTTTAAGAAGTTAACTCACGTGATGCACATTACTGCTGCATAAACTCTGCAAACTGAGGTGACTCCATTTGCATCTTATTCATTCTAGTTTTTTTTCTCAACCTAAGATGCTCTCTCAAAATCCAGGCTAACTTTTCTCCAAAGCCTTTTTTCTTTCTTTCTCCCTATTTTCCCTTCTTCCAGCTATCCCCACAACAATTTCTTTCTCCCTCTTATCTTTTCATAGCATGCCGTGCAAACTACTAATCTGACACTTGACCTTCAGAAAGCTAAATTCAGTTTTGAATCTCCTCCAGTTATGGGCATATAAGATGCTCAGTAAATATTTAAGGGAAAGAATGAGTTTAGAGAGAATAAACTAGTCTCCATGTGGGCCATATGGCTAATTCAAGTTTGGAAACAATATTGAAAGTAACATTAGGACTCTAGTGACATCAGATCAACAGACATTATGATAATGGCAGAAGTCTTAAACTTCTTCAAATTTCTATTGTAGACCACCACTGAAAACTAAAGTCACTAGTTTACTGGTTTTGTTTTTGAAGACATTCTGTTAAGTTGAAAATATTTTAAATGGACATCTGTCTTGTTATAGAAATTTTTTTTTTTTTGAGAGGTTTCTTGCTATAGGGCGCGTGCGCTCGCCAGACAGACAGAGAGAGACATAGAGACAGCAAGAAATCACCCCCCAGGAAGGAGGGTCACGCTGCAATCCCTTCTCCTCGATTCTCCTCTCGGGATCTTGGGCACGCATGCACGGCATGAGTTTTAAGCCACCGGGTCCGGGACCCGAACCGCGGTCAACTACGTGGGAGTCCAGCGACATAGCCATTACGCTAACTGCTGGTTCCCAATTATAGAATTTTTTATTGACTTGAAATGTTTTCTTTGTGAACAAAAATTTCAAATGTTAAGTTTATTCAGTGTGCCATCAGTCATTTTTCTGGGTTAGAATGTGTTAACACTATTAATGGCTAACTTACAGAAGTATGAAACAAGAGTGGGCGATAAGGGCACTCAGCTCTCCGGAGGTCAAAAGCAGAGGATTGCGATTGCCCGAGCCCTCATCAGACAACCTCAGATCCTACTGCTAGATGAAGCTACATCAGCTCTGGATACCGAGAGTGAAAAGGTGTGGTCTCTCACCTTATATCCCATTTATCTATAAAAAGGTTTTGTTTTGGTTTTGTTCATTTATGTTTTGCTGACAA
This sequence comes from Tupaia belangeri chinensis, assembly GCF_000334495.1. Taxonomy (NCBI): domain Eukaryota; kingdom Metazoa; phylum Chordata; class Mammalia; order Scandentia; family Tupaiidae; genus Tupaia; species Tupaia belangeri. The sequence continues at coordinate 239,344 of NW_006160124.1, forward strand.
CTATGGGGGCGGGGGGAGCCACATAAGCACAAAGGGGAAAGAAACACAGAAATTTAGATGGTGGTTATTTTGAGGTAACAATTTTCTTTTATAAACAGAAAAGAACTCAAAAGAGAACTACAAAAGTCAGTTTTAGCACATTAACTAAAATAATGAAAACTAGAAATTAGTTAAAAAAAAAAAAAAGAGCCAGTTAAATAAAATGATACCATGATTAGTTAGGAAATTTGAATACTTATGAAGATTATTTACAGGATGGGAATCCACTTCTGTTATAATAAACATAACTGTATGTAGATTTGTCAATTGTGTACAATACACATGAATAAAGACAAAAATGAAAAATTTTAAATTTCTTTTAATATTAAAATTTATTTGTACAAGTTTCAGGGTAAGATTTCTGCTTGATTTAACAATAGGTTGTCCAAGAAGCCCTGGACAAAGCCAGAGAAGGCCGCACCTGCATTGTGATCGCTCACCGCCTGTCCACCATCCAGAACGCGGACTTGATAGTGGTGTTTCAGAACGGCAGAATCAAGGAGCATGGCACACATCAACAGCTGCTGTCGCAGAAGGGCATCTATTTTTCAATGGTCAGTGTCCAGACTGGGACACAGAACTTATGAACTCTTGTTACAGTTTATCTTAAAATAAATTCAAATCATTGTACAACTTTATCTGACTTGTGAAAAAAGTTTCTAGTTTGTCTTCACAAAAATACAGGCATCGGAACCAGCAGTTAGCGTAATGGCTATGTCGCTGGATTCCCACGTAATCGACCGCGGTTCGCGTCCCGGATCCGGTGGCTTAGAACTCACGCCGGGCGCGTGTGCATGCGTGCCCAAGATCCCAAGAGGAGAATGGAGGAGAAGGGATTGCGGCGTGACCATCCCCCCCTGGGGGGTGATTTCTCGCTTTCTGTCTCTATGTCTCTCTGTCTGGTGAGCGCACGCGCCCTATAGCGAAAAAAAAAAAAAAAAAAAACCCCTCCAAAAAAAAAAAAAAAACAGGCATTATCTTATTCCAGATGGATGTTCAACTTGATGTTTAATATTACAACATTTCAAATGTGAGAGGTAGAAGTGACACCTGTTTTGAAGTAGGAAAACAGCCTAGAGCTCCCTGAGTAGTTGGAAACACCCAGAGAACAGCAAAGTTCGGGTATATACAGGTGTGATATTATTACAAATCACAGACATAGGGAAAATCATATGGTTTTGAATAGGTGGGTAGATGACAGGACGGTTTGGAAACAATTTTTGCAAATATATAGAAAAAGAAATTGTTCGATAGCCTAATATTACCCTTGGTAAGTTTCTAAATTTTTCTATTGTACAATTAAAATTTTTTTTAAGACATTCCCAGGTTTACTAAGAAAACCCAAAAGAAAATGAAATTTGCCTTTAGTCTAGCTAACTTTTCAAGCAAGTATTTGTTTCACAAAGCAAAGCAAAACTATATTAAGCATTTAAAATTTTAACTCATTAAGGTGTACATATTTTTATAATTTGAAACACTAGACATATAAAATACTGTTTCTATAGCAACTATATTACCTCTTTAACAAATATTCCATTTTTCCCAGAAAATTAATATAGCGAAAGGTAGCGAAAAATAAATATTCTAGGAAACCCCTTGAGGCTAACTACATAGAAATGCCATTTCCATAACTTCCTATTTCTTTTCTCCATAATTTTCTACAGTGATACCGGTTCTTATTGCTCTACCAGGTTATTCAGGTCAGCAAATCTATCGAAACCAAGTTCTTTTATCTCTAATTACCAAGTAATTTTTCAAATATGTCCACGTGTATAAGTGGATTCAATTTCAGATTACTGAAGACAAAAGTGAGGCAGAGTATATTACTGCAGTGACTCAAAGTGTAGAGTATTCACTCTGATCCTGGATCATCTTCCTCAAACTTACCAGTAAAGTTGCCTCTGGAAATTCTGACTCAGTAGATCTGAGGTGAGGCCCAGAAATCTATTTGTAAAAAGCACTTTAGGTAAGTAGGGAAAACATGTTAAAGCATGAGTGAGACAAGTTTTCTCTGTTGGTGATGTAGTTTCCGAAACACTCAACTCATTAGATATTTAAAACCAATCACGTTTCTAAATGCCCAGACTATCTAGTCTACAAAACTGCACGAGAGAGGAAAAAGGCCCTTGGTTCAGATCCATCTTCCTATTCTATAACAACTGTGGAGGATGTATCAAATGTCACAGAAGCCAACACCGAAAGTTTTTTTTTCTTTTGAGAGGTTTTTGCTATAGGGCATGTGTGCTCACCAGAAAGACTGAGAGAGACAGAGAGACAGAAATTGAGAACCCCCCCCCCCCCAGGGGGGATGGCCATGCCACAATCCCTTCTCCTTTCTCTCAGGATCTTGGGCACACACACACACACACACCTAGCGTTGAGTTTAAGCCGCCGGGTCCGGGACTCGAACCGTGGTCGACTACGTGGGAGTCCAGCGATATAGCCATCACGCTAACTGTTGTTCCCCTAAAGTTTGAACAAAGAAACAGTACTGGTACTTTTCAGGATAGGGCTGGTACAATATCATGGGCTTAATAAGTGTCAGTTATTATTATGCTAAACAATAACTTGTCTTATCAAATTCAGAACATATGAAAACATAATAGTAAGTACACTACATATGCTATAATCTTCATGTTAAGCTGTGTGGTAGTGGGACCAGCAGGTAGCACGGTGGTGAAGGTGCTAGACTTCCACATAGGCAACTGAGGTATGAGTCCCAGACCTGGCAGCTTAAAAAATCATACCCAAACATGTGTGCATGTGTGCCCAAAATCCCAGGAAGAGAAGGGATTATGGCGTGGTCATCCCCTCTGGGGGTGATTTCTCACTTTCCTTCTCTCTCTCTGGCAAGTGAGTGCACCCTATGGCAAAAACCTTAAAAAAAAAAAAAAAAGTGTGGTAGATTCCTCTAGAAATGGCCCCAAATAAGTCATGCCCTCTATGCTTATTTACAAAGTGACTTTGTTCCTCTTATCAAGAAATGAGGCTCTTCCCCTACTTGAAAACTTAGACTTCTTTTGTGACCTGTTTTAACCAACTGAATGCAGCAGAACTGGCACTGTATGACTTCAGAGCCTAATCCTCAAGAGACCTTTCAATTTCTCCTTTCACATCTCAGAACACACCCACTACCAGGTAAGGAAGTCCACTCTGGAATACTGAGAGATGAGAGACCACATGGTGAGAGAATGTCTCAGCCACTGAGTCACCAGACAGTAGGTAAGGCTGCCTTAGACTTTCTAGCCTTCATCCTAACTGCTTGATGATTCCAACTGTATAAACTGAGCAAGACCAGTAGAACTGAGAATAACCAACTGACAAAATAATGAGAAATAATAAGAAGTAAAACACTTAGTTTTGGGTGGTTTATTACACAGCAATATAAGACTGAGATCAGAAAGTACAAGGAAAGCAAACAGGAGTGAATAATCAAACACAAAACGAAAGCTATAGGATTTGAGAGTTTTATTTTCTGAGTAGAAACTACAAAATTAAAGAGCGAGGAGAAAAACATCCTAAGAATTTGATTCAAAATTTAACCTTTTAAAAGTCATTAACTATAACAATGCATTTTAAATATAAGTGCTTTGTTTTTATATTTACAAAAGTAATTACAATGATATACCATAATGAATTTTGTTTGGGGTCTTTGCACGTTAGAGGGTGTAAATCTTCTTACTATGATCTATTCTTCTGTCTGTTCAACAGAAGCTATTTTAGATCATCATTAAACTGTAGTGGTCTTTCCTGAGAAACATAATAGGTTTGTATCCAGGTGGTGAGTGTGGAAGGCACTGATTTTAGAGAAATTAGCATCCAATCATGTATTTCATACCCTTTGGCAACTAGAAAATATTAAAGTGCTTAAGAAATAGATTCTACAATGTTGTTCATAGAGAAGATTTATAATCTGTATAAGTACTAACAACAATATTTAAATCAGAGCAAAATTTGCATTTTTAAAACTTGTAGATTTGCATTGTTGAGGCATATCTTAAACATTGCATAGTTCTATGTTCATTATTCTAATAATTTGCATTGCTGTTGCAGAGGAGGCTTAAAAAACATTTCTACCTTCTACGGCAGAATACATTTTGAGAGCATGATTCTACTAACTTCCACATTTAACAAGTTTCCTCTTACGTGAACATTCCTCCCATCTCTTATAATCAGCCCACTCCCAGTTTAGTGATATATTTCCAGTTCAATGATACATTTTGGTAAATGCTTAATCAATAATCAATAAATAGTCTCTAAAGATGAGCAGGGTTCGTCAGCTGTATCATATCATGGAAAGCATGAAAAAGCAGCTTAACTAACTTTTCTGCATCCGTCTCCGGACATGATTTCCAGGCTGTACAGGCCACAAAAAACCTGTGAAACATAAATTATAAATGATTACGCAAAAGGATCTAAATTATGGTGAACAGAGACAGGGCCTTAATACATGAAATGCAAATTCTTGCAGTTAGATAAATATACTCTGACACAAGTGAAGGTGAAGTCATAGTTCTAGATAATGTCAAGGAACTCCTAATTCACCAGATGACTAGAGCCTGAGTACAAAAGGAAAAAGAAAATTAGTTTGCTCTGGAGCAAAGTCTTTTTTTTTTTTTTTTTTTTTGTGGAGCAAAGTCTTTATAAAGATTTCGTTCTGTTTTCGACTTAAACGTCTTTGGAATGAGTTAGAATATGAATTCATGCTACTGTTTGCAATGAAATTTGAGTTGCTTTTAGAAAAGAGTGTAGTAACACTTGGAGAAAAAAAGGAAATGGAGAAAGATAATAGTTAAGAAAAGGTGTTTCTAAAAGAGTCAAAGGGAAACTCTTGGAACCAAGTAATACCTTCCACCATTTTCCCTGATGAAGAAAGTCACTTCTGGCAAGTAAGAAGAGTGGTGCCAGGAAACTGAAGTAAACAGGAGGGAAGCCTGGCTTCTGGCTCACTCAGCACAGGCTGCCTTTACCCACTTTCTTACACTTAGCTTTCCAGACTCAGAAGTTCCTATCCTAACAAGTGAATAAAGCTCAAAATCAAAATCTGCGATGTAAAACTTCTGGACAACCATGCAATTTTCACATTACTTAGAGAGAGCGAGTTTCAACATGTGCTTTTGATTAAGCAGAATGAAATTAAAAAACATGCTCTGGCATAGTATGTTAATGATGAAATCAGTGTTCAAATGGATTTTATTTATTTAAAGATATACAGGAATCTTTAAGAAGTCCTGCCTTATTTTCATCGAATGATTCATAATCACTAGGAATAATTTTCCAGCTATACTGTTCATGAAATTCACAAGCATCTAAATGTTTTTCTTTTTTGGGAGAGGTTTTTGTTATAGGGCATGTGCCAACATGTGCTTTTGATTAAGCAGAATGAAATAAAAAAAACATGCTCTGGCACAGTATGTTAATGATGAAATCAGTGTTCGAATGGATTTTATTTATTTAAAGATATACAGGAATCTTTAAGAAGTCCTGCCTTATTTTCATCGAATGATTCATAATCACTAGGAATAATTTTCCAGCTATACTGTTCATGAAATTCACAAGCATCTAAATGTTTTTCTTTTTTGGGAGAGGTTTTTGTTATAGGGCATGTGCGCTAACCAGGACAGAGAGAGACATAGAGACAGAAAACAAGAAATCATCCCCCAGGGGGGATGGCCATGCCGCAATCCTTTCTCCTCCATTCTCTTCTCGGGATCTTAGGCACGCACGCACACATGGACGGTGTGAGTTTAAGCCATTGGGTTCAGGACTCAAACCGTGGTTGACTACATGGGAGTCCAGCAACATAGCCATTATGCCAACTGCTGGTTCCAAATTCACAAGCATCTAAATGTTTTTTTACAGAGATTAACAACTCCTATTTGTTTTCAATTAAATTTTTTTTAATTTCATTTTCCTGAATGCATAGACAATTTGTGAAACACTGATGCCAATAAACAAAAAATGATTTCCTTCATAAGTAAGCAAAGACTTCAAGTTATGTATTTTTACCTATAAAATTAGTAAAGAATGCTTTATAATACCTATTGTAGACAATGATGTGATGAAATGAGAATGGATATTTATAACATACATTACTTGTATAATGGCAAAAGAAAATAGTAGGAAAACAGGTCAATTATGGAAATCCATAAGGCTTGAAATCAACCTTTGTAATATTTACAAACCTAAGTATTTTAATCTATATACATTATAGATTGGAAGTATCACACAATAATAATAGTCTTATGCCATGGAAATGCAAATAACTGCTTTTTTAGTTTTCCATATTTTACAATTACTTTTACAATGAGCATACAGTATATATAAAATACTATTTATAAATATTAAGCCAATTTTCTTTACAATACACAATTTTTTAGTTTAATAGTAAATAAAAAAATTCCTTGCAGACAATTTCATGTCTTTCATTTTAAAACTATTTTGAGTGTGCTTACAGTAATGACTCCAAGTCTACCTGACTCTAACCTCTTTTTTGAGCTCCAAACTGAAGTATCCAAACTACCTACTGATGTAACTTCCTATATGTAAATGTCATTAATTCCCATATTAGAAGAGCTCTCCAAACTAATTTCTCTCCTAATTTTCTCCATCCAGCAAATGCTACCATCAGACTCAACAATCCATCAGTAGGTCCTACTGGTTCTAACTCCAAATTATATCTCAAATCTTCCACTGCTCTCCACCTTCATTATCAAGTTTCATTCAAGTCAGCATCATCCTTGCTTCCTAGTTTCCTCACCTCATTCTTGTCCACCCAATTTATATTCCATATAGCAGCTAATGGTCCTTTTTACATGTAACTTCCCCACTTAAAACTTGTAAAATGCTTCCAATTATTCTTTGGGAAATGTCAAACTTCTCATCATGTTACATGGTCCTATATCAACTGACAACACCAATCAAACCAGGATCTCCAGTGTTATTGTTTTTTTAAGCTCTCTATAGAGGTCTGATATATACTCTGGCTGACAATATTGTCCTACAAGGTTTAGGTCTTGTCTGCTTCTTTGCAATCTCCTCTTCTATTACTTTCCCTCTCTATTGCAGATTTATAGCCATACTCTTTCTGTTTCTATCCCTGGAACTATATACTTAAAATGGGTCTTCAAAAAAGTTAATGGAAAATATGTATTATGAAAAAAATATCTATAGATTTCAAAAGATTTTTGCACAAAAATATACTTTAATTCCATTTTCCTTGAGCTTTCTGAAGCCTCCCAATATGTTCAACAACAAAGTAATTCTAAAAACACAGAGGGCAACTATTTATGAGTCATGGTTATAGCACTGAGGCTGTAACAACAGACCAAGACCCACAAGACCCTGTTCTTGTGGAGATTATATTCTAGGAAGGGAACTTATATACACAAACATAAATTTCAGGTGAGTGTTGGTACTCTGAAGAAAAGCAGCAGGTATGGCAGGGGAAAGTGCTATTTTAGATGGTCAGGGAAGGCCTCTCAGATGAGGTGACATTTCAGCAAATACATACATGAGGGAAGGAGGGATCCTTACATATATCTGAAGGGAAAGTACTGAGCAGAGGAAATCCTAACTGCAAATGCCTTGAGGAGGGAGCTTGCTTGGTACATCAAAGGAACAAGTAAAGCTGTGTGGGTGAAGTAAGTGAAGGAGTAGTGAGTTGTAGGAGATGATCAGAAGGGTGATGAAGCTAGATCATGCAGAATCTCACAGGAGGACTGTGGATTTTACTAAAAGTGAAATGGGAAGCTCTTGGAGGGTTGTGAGTAGAGGAGTGACATAACTTGATTACATTTTTAAGATCAAGACACCTGTGTAGGTGGAAGCAAGATGATCCCATAGGAACCTGTTATAATAACCTCAGTGGGAGAAGACAGTGACTTGGTCTGAGTGGTAACATAGGAGGTGGTAAGTAATAAGATTCTAGAGACCTGCTTTCTTGGCTGCTCATACGATTCCTTCACATCTTTAATATCTTAGTTGTGTTATTCCTCAAAGATCATCCCTGACCACACTATATTAAGATCATTTCATTTTTATTACTACATCAACTTTCTTATTTCTGCACAGCATTCATCACTATTTGAAGTTACTTATTTGTTCCCAATTTTATCTTTTTTTCCCCAATAAAAAACAAAATCTGTAAGAATGAGGATTTTAAAGAATCAGCAGTTAGTATAATGGCTATGTCGCTGGACTCCCACGTAGTCGGCCGCGGTTCGCGTTCCAGACCCGGTGGCTTAAAACTCACACCGGGTGCGTGTGCGTGCGTGCCCAAGATCCTGAGAGGAGAAGGGAGGAGAAGGGATTGCGGCGTGACCATCCCCCCTGGGGGGTGATTTCTCGCTTTCTGTCTCTATGTCTCTCTCTGTCTGTCTGGCGAGCGCATGCACCCTACAGCAAAAACCTCTCAAAAAAAAAAAAGAATGAGGATTTTGTATATTTTGTGTCCTTCGCATCTAAAACAATACTAGTACACTGTACTTTCTCACTACAGATTTCCTAAATGAGACTATCAAAGTTCTGCCCCAAGATCACAAAAAACAGTTTTCTAAAAGTCAGAGAGCTGAGGACTGTCACTGTATAGAACACAGGGTCCACCACTTCTCGTGGAATATGTTTGAATGCTTATTCTCTGTGTATGAGGACTTCAGATCTCTGATCCTTTTTTTCTGAAAAAAAAAAGTAAGATTCATATCTAATTGTCATCATTTAACCTTTAGTTTGGGCATTAATGTTTACACACTGAACACTATGCTAATGCATAATCCAAAGGCGTAGTGGTCAACAGTGACGAGTACCACAGATATAATGGACCATGCACGTATTACACTTCCAGAGAAAGCAGATAACAATTTTTAAAAACTAAGACTGACTTTAAGCTCTTTAAAAAAGGAGACGTACAAAAATAATACACTAGAAACTGAAATATATCACTCACACTATCACTCCAATTTTTTACATTCCATCTGGAGTATTTTCAAGCCTGCCTACAAGATCTTAGACACAGAGTACTACATGTAGCCATCTGTGTTTTTACAAAGACTCCCATGCTCCAAAAGACCCCTGTGAACAGACTTCCAGTGTGTGTGAATGAGAAGCCTCCATGCCTTGCTGTCACTTTCATATTATGTTTCTAATCTTTTCTATATCAGGTTTTAGTCTCCTCTTTCTCACTCTTTACACCATAAACATAAGTCAAACCCCACATAACCCAAATGAAATACATCTGAATGATAAAACATTTTTAAAATATAAACTGATTTATCTAGTCTTTCTTGCCTCATTAGCATTGTCTATGATTATATGAACTACCATATTATTTATAAGTTTTATCTTGTATACACCAAATATGTTAAAGAGCATACTGATTTTAAGAGTGATGATTACAGGGTCACTGAGTGGACTGAAATAGTGTTCTGCATAAAACCACTTAACGGACTAATCTGATGAAAGCAAGATATAGAAACATACATAAACATTAAATGGCTAAATGGTAAAAATAGTTACTTATATAGTAAGTTACAGATGATGATACGGTAAGAATCAAAGTGTAAAAAGATACTCAGACATTCAAATAACAGAAATGATACCTTTCTTACTCTATAGCACAGTAAAAATGGAAAAAAGAAGACTCACTTGTCATCTCTGATGTGGTAGAATAATCCATATCCATTATGTACCATGGGAACCACCAGTCCCTGGAATCGTAAATAACCAACCAGGCTTGTTGAAAGAACAAAATTTCCACCTCCTCCACTATATGAAAAAGGAAAGGATATTTCACTAGGCCTATATATGTTTAAATTGTTTCTGAAAAGCTCTTAACATTAAGGAAAAAAGATACTGGTCAAGTTATAAAATACCACACTATGTTACCTTTTGGAGAAAAGTGGATCTGTAAAGAGTTCTGGAACAGGGAGACCTTCCTCTTTTGCTATGAGAAAGAGACCTAAGAGGTGACGGTCAATTCCTGCAATAAAGCCCCAAGTCTGAAGTTAGAAAAAAAAACCTTTCAACATGAGAGTTCTTTTTAAAGTCAGCATCATTCCCGCATAAGTACCTTTTCCAGTTGAACAATCGTTCATCATTTTATTATGTTTTGCAAAAGCTTGTAACATCTTTTCTTGTCGTTCAAGTGGCTGTATTAAAATCAAGAGACACTTGAATAACCAACTGTACAAAACTCAACTAGACAAAAAAAATCCTGCACTCACTGTAATTGGGATTTAGGTGACACGGGAGAGAAAAGAGTTCTGAGAAGAGCTGTATGACATATCCTCCTATGTCTTCTCCTTAATTCTTCTATTGCCTTTTCTTTCCTACACACCCTGCTTCTTGGCTATTTCTTTCCTAGAATACGAAAATAGGAACTTGTGGGCAGTATTGTAATGACATCAACAAAAGTAAAGACAGAGGGAACTGGGATTTAAAAATAAAGTATGACTACAAAAATGAAAATAAAGTAGTGCTATGAAATGAAAATAAATTAGTACATAATTCCTATTAAAACATGATAGACAAAGAGAAACAACAGAAAATAACAATGGGGAGGAAAGATGCTGTTGTCTAAAATGTTTTTTAAAAAGTACAAAAACAAAACATATAAAACTGTCCTAGTTCTAATATACAAAACAAGAATCTATAATTTTGAAAGCATTCAACCACATAAAAAAAAAAAAAAAAAGAAAGAAAGAAATCCAAACTTTAATTACAAAGTTACTTTCTCTTCAGGGTTCCTCTGTTTCATAGTTTTTCTAAGCATACACTTCACTAGTAAATAAATTCTTTGACAATTTCAGGAAAAAATGTCTCAAAGTATTTAATGACACAGGGAAATTAAAGACAGAAGACGGCTATTCAAGGGCCAAGGTACCTTTTGAACAATTAAAGCGAATCAAGTGCATTTTTCCTTTTCCAGTACTCACACTGGTGGAAGGATCCTGCATGGACTGGCACCACCTGACTGCTTCCACTGTACAAGATCGCATAGTCTCTGTACGACCATGATAAAAATATCTTGTCATAGCTGTTTCATAGCAGCAACCAGGGCTACAAGAAAATAATTGAAGAGTATATCGCAAGAAAGAAAATGCCCTAATGTCATTACAGATACAGTTATCTAATAAACGTGGCTGTTTTCAAAGACTAAGCTTTATTGTCCAGACTACTGTTGAGACTTTCAATAACAAACAGGGCTAGTTTCAATACCAAAGAGTAAAAGTATACTTTGACAACATGAGTTGTTTCCAAGACTTGGCTACTGTCAGGTTATATACATTGCATTCTGTGGCAGGAAGCCTCTCTAAGATGGTCCTTCTCTACCTTACAATTTACACTCTAGTGTAACAAGAGTGTGGGCAAGACTTAAGTGACTTACTTCTAATGGAGAGAAAACAGTAAAGTGATGATGGTATGTCACACCGGAAATTAAATGATAAAGAGCTCTCTCCTGCTCTCTCACATCCTCCTTGCTCAGCTGCCATTACAAGGGCTGTCCTAGAGAGGCCTGGGTGACAAAAAACTGAGGGAGGCCCTTTGGGCAAGAGCTAGGAAGGATATGAAGTAATACTGTTACTCAGCATGTGAGTGAGCTTGGAAATGGACCCTTCCTCAGGAGAGCCTTCAAATAAAAACAGAGCCCTGGTTGACATTCTGACTATGACGTCATAAAAGCCTTTAAGCAAAAGGTACTCAGCTAAACTGCACCAGGATTACTGCGTCATAAAAAATATAATTAATGTTTGTGTCTTAGTCACTAAGTTTTGGGGTGATTTGTTATACAGAAAAAGATTATATAGAGCCTTTGGCCTTTAGTTGCTTCATATAAAACACTAGAACAGACTAGAATTAGGTGAAGTACTATTTAAAAAGCTCCCCAGAATGATAACTGTTTTACTGTATTGGAGAAGAATATAACAATTTTATACATAGAGCTCTTCTACTTTCCTGGTGGTCAGAATTTATAGGTGAAGAGATCGAATGGAATGAGAGTAAAAGATCTGAAATGTGGCCACTATGAGGGCTCAGCTGCCTCTTCTGTTCAGTGTTTGTCTTCTTAAGGAAAATGGTATCTTCTCAAAGTATAAAGAGAAAGCATAAATAAAAAGTTCAAATAGGACTAAACTAACATTCTTTTTAAAAAGTTAAAAATAAAAACAGTAAAGACAAATAATAAAAATAGTACTACTCTGCAGCCTCTCCTGAAATAATGGATCTTCAATGATCAATGGCTACTAAAGAGTTTGGTTAAAACAACAACAACAACAACAACAACAACAACTCATAAAGGGCAGGCCAGCTGGTGGTGTGATGGTTAAGGCAATGGACTCCCTTATGGCGGGTCACGGTTCGAGTCCTAGTTCTGGCAGCTTGCTTTCTCACTTTCCCTTTTTTTCTCTCTGTCTCTTACTGGTGAATTAAAATAATAATAAGAAGAAATTTTAAAAACTTTTTAGTCATTTAAAAAAAAACACTCAGATAGGAAACATTATAATGGATGCTGGTGGACAACTGAACCCACTCATAATCTTAACACAATGAAGTAGAAAGTGAATAGTGGGGCAAGCAGGTGGCATGGTGGGTAAGGGTGCTGGACTCCCCCACATAGCGAACATGGTTTGAGTCCCAGACCTGGCAATTTGCTTTCTCACTTTCCCTCTCTCTTTTTCTCTCTCTCTGTCCCTCAGAGTCAAATTAAAATAAACAAAGTTAAATAAAATAATTCTTTAAAAAAATAAAAAAGAAAATAGCATTATTTATTTGATTTATTGTTGCAAAAAAATGTTTTAAATAAAAACTGATTCTTATTCTCAAGTCTCTAGCATTAAACACCAGTTTGCAGGAAATATAGGAGACTGAGCAACACATTAAACAACATCATGAGGGTACAACTGCAATCAGAAAAATTCAGAAAACTCTACAGGACAGATGACCCAGTACCTTCATTAAATAAAATTTAACAAGAAAAAGGTAGAAGAACAGATTTTTACAGTTAAAAAAGACTTAAGAAACCTGTCAATCAAATTAAATATGTGAAACTTATTAGAAACCTAATTTAAATATATCCATTGTCTAAAAAAATAGTACTCTGTGAAATTTCTAATGAGGGACTATGATGGGCTAGGTTATAGCAAACCAGTTTGAGAGAAACAAAACTAAAAACTGGATGTAAAAAATGTGTTTGAAGGCTTTGCAGAGTTGTTAAGGGAGCCAGAATGTGAAGGCCAAGATCCATAGTGAAGAGCAACTCTTTGAAGTGAGGCAACTTATCTAGTGTCACTTCTTCCCCCTCAAGCAACCTGATGTTTCATAATACATATTAATACACATGAGCAGAAAGGCTGGAAACTGAGCAGAAAACTACTACTATGAGGCAAAGAAACTAAATAGGTCTTTCACTATCTCATGAGGCTGATTAAACAAAGTTAGAGGTCAGGGCTCACAAAGGAGCCAGCATGTGAGAGCCCAAGATCTTAGACTTAGGTAATCCCAGAGATGGATTCTGACTAAGCCTCTTTCCTCTAGGCATTTGCTTACTGGTAAGTGGAGCAGGCTGCAAGGTACAAGACCAAGGAGGCTCAGAAAATAACTGAAGCCATCAATAACCCCACAGTTCTAAGGAGATAAAATTTAAGAGTTCAAGGCCTATTATAGCGGAGGGGTCCTAATAAACACCCTAGGGTTTTATGATAAGAAAAAAAAAAAAAAGAACAAATGGAAATATATCAGACTGACCCAGCCACAGTAACACATGTTGAACACTGCTGCTGGGCAGGCTGAGGCCATATTGGGAGGTTGGGTTCTATTCCCGGCCCACCCTAAAAGTCCAGCTCAGGGAGCCTTCAATCCCTGTTACTTGAGAGACAGAGGCAAAAGCATCATGACAAAAAGATCCTGTCTAAACTACCACATACACACATGCATAAACACCACCAAAAAAATAAATAAATAAAAGTCTACAAAACTCTAAAATCCAGCCTAAATTTAGTGTAGTCTGGATTAAGATAAAGTACTACACTCTAACTGCCCATCAGAAGTAAAGAAAATCTTTTCTGAAGGAAAACAATATCACATAGAGCAAGATTTCTCAACAGCAGTGCTGTGACAGATGGACTGAGTCATGTTTTGCTATGGGGAGACCTTCCCATACATTGTAAGATGCATCCCTGGCTCTACCCATTAGATGCACCTTCTCTCCAAGTTGTGACAATGAAATCTCCAGGTATTATCAGCTATTACCAAATCTCAACCAAGGGCAATGGTGCCCCCTAGAAGACAGTCCTGACATAGAGCCTGAACAGTACTAAGTCTGCTAACCACATATGGTAGCACGTAAACTCTAGCTCATCCAAGTTGAGCTGGATCCTAACTATGAGAAGACACCGGGTCCTGCTGCAGTGGTGCACACTGCTAAGATGCCATGCTTTGCAAGCTGAAGCCATATGGGAGGCCTGGAGTTGATTCCCAATCCAACTTGAAGGCTGAACATGGTGGGTATGCATCTATAATCCCAATGATTCAGGGAGGCTGAAGGAGCATTATGACACAGCGGGACACTGTTCAAAAACCAAACATCCCAAGATATACCCCCTACATTCCCTACCCCCAGAGTAGGAAAAGATAACTGACTGCTTCACATAAATACATTAGAAGTACACTGTGGGGTTTATGACAAACGCACAAGTATAATGTATGACAACAACAGCACCAAGACTGAGAGATAGGAAATAAAAGTATTCTGTATTCTGTTTTAGGGTTCTTACATTATATAATGGAAAACACTATTTGAAGGTCGTTAAAGATACTTGGTAAACCCTAGTGCTATTATTTAAAAATAAAACAGTAGAGGTAACAGAGGAGATAAAATGGAATAACAACAACAACAAAACACTCTAAATTCAAAGATATAAAAGAAAGAAGGAACAAAGAACAGATAGGTTAAAGAGAAAGAAAGTGGCAAGATGATAGACTTACACTCAATTTTATTGACAATTATATTAAATGTAAATTATTTAAACATCATATACTATCAGGCTGCATAAAAAAGCAAGATCAAGGGGCTTCCATTTCTACTTAGGATGTAGAAAGTCACAATATGCTGCCTCTCCTATCCTGAAAATGAATAAAAGCTGGAATATCTATAAAATCAAAACTTTTCATAGACCCAGCAGAAAACTGAGGTAGCAAAAAAAACCATAGTCAACTGAATGACTAAGAATGAAAAAGCTTCTCTTAGAAGAAACCAGCCACTTAAATGCATCAAGTGAATACTATGATAAAATATCAAGGAAAAACTGAAACTGTCACAGATGAGAACTCTGATGTACTACTGACAGAAGTACTAAGTGCCAACTGGGAAAAGTGAGAAAAGCCCTGGAGAGTTAGGATGGGCTAGTCTCGGGAAAGATGCATCCTAGAACTTCAAGATTCTGCAAATGACAATCAATGGTCCTCACCGTCCATGAAGTCTGTAATAGGCCAGCTGAAGTGCAAGCTGAATAAACGTATCAGGGTGAAGCTTCTTCTGCTTGGTTAGATTTTTCCCAAAAGATGTAAAGGGTTGTACCACAACCTTCAGGTCAGATGCCTAACAAAAACAATTAAATGGGGACAGTGAAAGATCTCCTAAGAAGAATATCACAAAGAGAAGCAAATTATAATTTCCAATAAGATAATCATAAAGAATTAAAAGTATTAAAAGCTCTAATTTTAACATGTTTTATGCTTGCATGTTTGGAATGACAGATTTTTAGATTAGGTACATAAAACAGAAAGCATTACTACCAAAGAGAAAGGTGAAACTCTACCTCCTTGAGGAACTGGGCTTCAGCTTGACTGATGTCATTTAATATTTTCTCATCCACGGTAAAAACAAGTTCTTCTGGAAGTGGTATATCCCTTACTTTTTCTGAACCCTGAAATTGGGAAAACTTTTCAAAAATGTTTTATCTATAAAATATTTATGGAAAATGAAGTATCTGTTCTTACATACCTTCCACCTTCCTTCATTCTCAATAATTTTGTTATCGACATAGCTGCTGATGTTCACTATAACCATTGCATCATAAGGAGAATGCTGAAATGAAAAGACAGATGATTTTAAATACTTTGCTTAAAACTTGACCCAATATTTCATTTTCATTTTTTTTCCTCCTCCATTCTTAACAGAAAAGTACAAAAATCCTCAAATACTTCACCTCTTAATATAAAGATACCAATTTCCTATAGTACAGTGACTGCAGTACTTTAATTTTAAAAAAAGAACAAACATTCAAAATTGGAGGCACTGAATTAGTGGTCTTGTGGCCATGGAGGGGTTGGAGTGTGTACAGTAAACATGTAACTAACAGCAAAGCTACTTGCTAATTTTACTGGTAGTCAAAGGAGGTGTGCATTATATTGCAATGCTACAATCTTCTGCGGTTGTCAGGGAAGTGTGGGAAAGCAGATGGGGGATGGCAGAGGACTTGAAGTCACTCGGGATGGCTATGAACCTCTTTAGGTAAAGACACAGGCCCCGCAGTGAATTATTAGAAAGCATAACTATTTTGTGTATATATCTGTTGGGTTGTCAGAAAAGTACTGGTGGCTTGAAAATCATGCCAGGTACATGTGCATGCATACCCAAATCCTGAGAGGAGAATGGAGGAGAAGGGATTGTGACATGGCCATCCCCGCTGGGGGTGATTTCTCGCTTTTTGTCTCTATGTCTCTGTCTGTCTGTCTGGCGAGCGCACACGCCCTATAGCGAAAAGCCTCTCAAAAAAAACAAAAATCAATTGAACAAAAACTATACACAAATTCCATTTTTCAGACATACACCCAACTGTTAACCCAACTGTTAGCCTTCCTACAGAAGAAAATGATTTGCCTTTCACTGATAATTCCTAACTAGACTTTTTGCTATAATACTATAGCACTAAAGAGGTGTTTACTTATATTACACACCAGCACAGCATAAGTATTTCTGGTTCACTGCCATTAATTTAACCTAAATGATTAAAAAGAAAAAACTTCAGTAGTTCACTTACGTCACAATTACAGCCAAACAGTCCATTAGAAAAGGAAATTATGCTATAGGATTTGTCACCCCAGCGTATTCTTGGTTCTCCAATAAGAAGCATTGTAGTTAACTAAAATAAATGTAAAATGTTCAAATTAACAAGATTTTAATACAGTTTATTTACATCTTAAATACATATAACATGATCTCACTTTTCCTCTTTAAGTCATTCAAATTTAATAAAATGATAATAGAGTTACATTCAAGCCATAATAATTCTGGCCCTGATTTCAGGTGTATTTATTTATTTATTTTTGAAAGGATTTTGCTATAGGGCCTGTGCACTCGCCAGAAAGAGAGACAGAGAGACAGAAAGAGAGAAATCACCCCCCAGAAGGAATGGCCACGCTGCAATCCCTTCTCCTCCACTCTCCTCTCAGGATCTTGGGCACGCACAAACATGCGCCCTGCTTGAGTTTAAGCCACCAAGTCTGGGACTCGAACCATGGCCGACTACATGGGATTCCAGTGATATAGCCATTACACCAGCTGCTGGTCCCTGATTTCAGGTATTTTACAAAGATGAGGCTTTTGTAACTTGAATAGTAGAAGAGGTCCTGATAAGTGTAGTAATTAAAGTCTATTTAGGAGGAAAATATCCTAAGAATTCATATCCCAGGATTCTGCATGTTCAATTAGACCTTCTGGGGCCAAAACAGCCCTGCAAAGTCAGGCCGCACCCCACTGGAATTGAGGGCTCTGAGTGTCCTATGATTATTTTTTTTTTAAATTCATATACCACTATATCTGTTTTTCAAACTGTAGGTTTGGACCCATTATTGAGTAATATATAATCAATTTAGTATATCAGAATTAACATCCTCTACAAAAAGAAATGAAATAAAGTGGAATAGAAGTATCAGAGTACATTACAGGTAGAAAAAATTATCATAATCAGTTTTGTGAAATTTTATTACATATGTGTGTATACATACGTACACATGTACATGTAGTGGGTTGCAATCCAAATGCATTTGTAGTTACAAACTGTAGTCAAAGTGTGAAGCACTGCATTAAAATATATTCTTCAAGAAAAAGTTTGGTGATTGTTCTCCAAAAGAAAAGAAAAGAGAAGAAAAAAATAACCCCTAACAAAATATTGTTATAAGGTTTTTGAATCATGGGTTATATTTTGTTATACTGATGAAATAGTAATAATATTGACAAAAACATTATGAAATAATTTAAGTGTTTCTAAAAGACTATGAGACTTTCTACTAGTATGATTACAGGTTGAACATCCTTAATTCAAAAAATCCAAATTTCAAAAGGCCCAAAATCAGAAACTCTGAGGGCCAACATGATGCCCACAAGTGGAAAATTCCATACTATACCTTACTAATAGATTACAGTCAAAATGCTGCAACACAAAAATATTGTATAAAATTATCTTCAGGCCATGTATGTGTAAGGTGCATATGAAATAAGCAAATTTCATGTTCAGACTTGAATTCTGTCACCAAGATACCTCGTTATGTGTGTGTAAATGTTCCAAAGTCAAAAAAAATCCAAAACCGCTTCTAGTCCCATGTATTTTGGATTAAAGACACTCATTCTGTATACTACAGGAAAAGAAAATATTACCACAGGACAAAGAAAAGTAAGGCCTTGTATACCCTTGAGCTCAACTGAAATCAATGTGTTCAATAAAACCAAATGATATAAATTACTTAGAAGACTTAAACGATTCTGAGGATAAACTCTCTTAACTAAGGTGTCAAGGCACACTGATGTGGGTTTTAAGTAGATTTTCATGGCATCTTTGGCAAGAGAAGTTCATTTACCCGAGTACTGTGCAAATTTTCTGTGTATGTAATCAATGAAAAGGTTGGAAAATACTGATATGCAATAAGCGAACAACAGTCATTCTTCCCTAAACGAAGTAAAAAAATATATCTAAGCAGATCTAAACAGTGTGGCCAAGATTTACAAAGCATTACTTATTTATATATTAGCTTTAAGTTGGTACATATATATTTCACAGCTAAAAAAAGTTTTAAGAGACTATATAAAAGGAAAAAAATACTCTCATGTTGAATATACATAGGAGTCCTCTGAAAAAATTTGCTAGAAGGAAATAAAAAGAAGATAAGTACCTGAGAATAATCTTCTGGTTCCACCTGTGGACTGTGATCCTCTATAGAAAATACCAACAAACTGCTCTGAATTTTTTCTAACAAAGTCAAGTTCTCTGGATCAAGACCAATCAGATATTCTCTTGCCTGAAGTACAAAAAGATAAATGACTAAATGTTATAATTTAAATGTAATATATCCAGATAATCTCAGAAGAGTTCATTAGATAAAGGGTTCGTTTAAAAAATATAAATCATAACCTTAGCCCATCGAGTTCGCTCCTCACTAGTTAATGCTGCTACCCCAGGTCCGTTGGGTTCACTGTGGCACTTCTTGTAGATGTATGTTAATTGTCTTATGGAAGATTAAAAAAACAAGGATTCAAAAAGAGCAGAGGCAGATAGTAGCTATTTTGGCCCTTAACAGGACATAACATTGTTCAGTATTTAAATGCAATCTATTACCCAAAGAAATAGATTATAACCTCAACAGCAATGGATCTATTTCCTACATAGTATTTTTCTTAAAAGCAAAAACAAAAACAAAAAAGGATCACGTCCTATCAACACCAAAAACATATTTGACAGTAACTAAAGTAAATAAATTTGAGTTTGGTTAATAAATGTTTTTTGTATTATCATTAAGAGGGTGGGCACTCACTATAGAAAGAACCCCCTGATGGGGCGTAGTCATGCAGCAATCCCTTTTCCTCCATTTCTCCATCTCATCAAGATTTGGGGCATGTGCCTGGTGTATTTTTCAAGGCACTAGGGCTGGCACTTGAACCCTGGTTAGTCATGTGGGATCCAGCTCACTATGCACTGCACTAAACACTGTACTATGGGGCCACCAGTTGACATAATTTAGTTTGAAAATGTGCATGCACTTGTATGTTCCAAGTAAATACTCCTTCAACGGAGAAACTGAAAAATTTTTAAGAGTGATCTCACAAACAGCATGTAAATCTTATCTATAAACTCTGTGATATATTTAACCAGAAGCCTTACCATATATTCAATTAATATTTGTATTCTACCCAAAAAACTGAAAGTGGCACCATTGTTACTTCTAACCATTAAATTTTAAAAACTATTAGCTGTGGATACACCATTTCCTCTCATAGCATTTTATGCGTCCAGTCTGGGGAGTTTCATCTATCTTTATACATATAGCAGACAAATAATAGGACTCTACCATAAAGAGAGAAATTTTCACTAAAATCCATGAAGCTTTAGTTTCAGCCCTACTTTCTTCTTCTGGCTAAGAAGTGACCTCAACTTAATACCTATCTCCATTTTGTTTCCCTCATTATAGGATGTTTGACATATGGGTGTGAATCTCCGTAAAAAATTCTGCTATGACTTTTGTAGCACAGTTCCATTGCAGTCTCCCTAGCTCACTGACCACTCAGTTTTTTTCATTTACCATTTGTCCTTCCACTGCCAAATATATTTTCCCTCAAATTTCTGTCACTGCCTTCCCCAAGCATCTACTACAAGTTTTTCCCTTAGTACTTCTTTAATAGTTTTATTTCCTTTATGTAAGAGGTGACCAAATCTCTAACCTCAATACCATTGTTCTCTCTTAATCTCTGTCAACAAAGATCCAAATGTTTGCTGGATAGCTCTACCTCAACTTTTGCAAACATTTCAAATTAAACATAACCTAATAATTCTATTCATACGTATAGACCAAGAGAAATAAAACCATATGCCCTCACAAGACCTGTACATAATGATCATGTCAACATTATTAATAATAGTCAAAAAAAATTCTAAGTATCCATCAGCTGATGAATGGCTAAATAAAATGTAATCTATCTATATAATGGAATTTTTTTTTCTCTCTTTTTTTTTTGGAGGGGTTTTTGCTATAGGGCGCATGCACTCGCCAGACAGACAGAGAGAGACATAGAGACAGAAAATGAGAAATCACCCTCCGGGGGGATGGCCATGCTGCAATCCCTCCTCCTCCATTCTCCTCTCGGGATCTTGGGCACGCACGCACACGCGCCCGGCGTGAGTTTAAACCACCGGGTCCGGGACGTGAACCGCGGTCGACTATGTGGGAGTCCAGCAACACAGCCATTACGCTAACTGCTGGTCCCATATAATGGAATATTATTCAGTCATAAAAAGAATACTAATACTGAAATATGAACAAATCCTGAAAATATTATGCCAAGTGAAAATAGCCAGACACAAAATACATGTAAGATTTCACGTATATGAAATATCTAGTATAAGCAAACTTATAGAGACAGAAGAATGTAATTGCTTAGGGCTGTTGTGGTGGTGTTTGGGAGATACAGGTAGTGACTGTTAATAAGTGAAAAAGAGGGTTGAGGAGCAAAGGAAAGTGGCTGCTTATGGTTATAAGGTTACTTTTTAGAGTGACAAAAATGTTCTAAAATTGTGTTGATGGTTGCACACTTGCATGAAAATAATAAAAGGACCAAAATTACACACTTCCAATGAATAAATGGTATGGTCTGTGAATTATATATCAATAAAGCTGTTATCAAAAATGAAAAAAAATTGGGCCAGATAGGTGGCACATAGTGCTTAAGGCAGTTAATTCCCACAAGGCCAACGGTTTGAGTCCCAACACCATGGCTTGAAAAACATGCTGTGCACATGTGTGTACATGCCTAAAATCCTGAGAGGAGAATGGAAAAGGGATTCCAATGTGGCCATCCCCCCTGGGTGGGTGCTTTCTCATCCCTATCACCTGCTATCCCTCCACCCCCAATCTCTCTCTGGTGAGCATGAATATACCAACAAAAAAATATTTATCTAGAAACACAGGGTACATA
Source organism: Tupaia belangeri chinensis (assembly GCF_000334495.1). Lineage (NCBI taxonomy): Eukaryota > Metazoa > Chordata > Mammalia > Scandentia > Tupaiidae > Tupaia > Tupaia belangeri. The sequence goes on from NW_006160124.1 coordinate 261,341, forward strand.
CTAGAAGTATAAGATAGTTTGATCAAAATTTAAACAATAGAGAGCTGGAGCCTCAAAAGGGATTTATTAAAAACTACTGCATTAATCCAGAAAAGTAAGAGGTTGAGACTTTAAAAAGATGGGTCAAATGCAGGAATTATTTTTTTCCTATAGCAAAAAAAAAAAAAAAGATAATTGAAATAGTTCTTCCTCTTCTGTTGCCTCTTCATTTATAATACTATCAGCTTTTTCATGCAAATTAAAAAACCTGGTTGATGATGTGTATACTAACTACCCCAACTTAATCATTGCACACTATATTCACATATGGAAAAAATCACAGTATAACAACTAATATACTAATTTAAAAAACAGAAGGCCAGACTATGGTATAGTTATTAAAGCAGCTGGATCCCACATGGCCAAATGCACATTTTAAGTTCCAGATTCGGTGACTTGAGAAATATCTGGGCATATGTGCATGCATGCCCAATAACCGGAAAGGAGGGAGAAATGGAGAAGAGATTGCAGTGTGACCATTCTCCATGGGGGTGCTTTGTCATTTTCCTTTTCTCTTTCTGTCTCTCTTTGGCAAGCACACATACACTCTGGTAAAATTTTTTTAAAAAGGCAGGGAGGAGGGGAAAGAAAAAAACTCATTAATAATTCCTTCCTTCTTTTCTAAATGAGGTCACCAATTCTTTATTAATTTTATCTCTAAAATACCTCCTTCATTTTTTTTTTTTTTTGGGAGAGGTTTTCGCTATAGGGCGCATACGCTTGCCAGACAGAGACAGAGAGACAGAAAGTGAGAAATCACCCCCCAGGGAGGATGGTCACGCCGCAATCCCTTCTCTTCCATTCTCCTCTCAGGATCTTGGGCATGCACGCACACGCGCCCAGTGTGAGTTTTTAGCCACCGGGTCCGGGACGCGAACCGCGGTTAACTACATGGGAGTCCAGCGACATAGTCATTACGCTCACTGCTGGTTCCCAAATACCTCTTGTATTTGACTCATCTTTTTAAAGTCTCAACCTCTTACTTTTCTGGACTAATGCAATAGCTTTTAATAAATTCCTTTTGAGGCTCCAACTCTCTATTGTGCAAAATTTGATGAACTTATCTTATACTTCTAATACGTACCCTTTGTTTCTTGATAAAATTTCGTAATACCCAAGTCTGGCCTGATCACTCAATTTGCATAAAGACTGTGTGTGCGTGTGTGTGTATATATATAATATATATATATTATATATATAAATATATATAAATATAAATATATTTTGCCAGAGGTACATGTAATTACCTTAGATACTGAGAGATATAGAGATAAAGAGATAGATAGAGAAAGCATGCCCCATGGGGAATGGCCACCCCACAATCCCCTCTCTTCCACT
>NW_006160124.1:262748-269949 GCF_000334495.1 Tupaia belangeri chinensis
CTTTCCCTTTGAGATTTTGGGCATGCATACATATATATCTGGTGTGTTTTGAAGCAGTGAGGTCCAGGACTCAAAACCCATAGTCATGTGGGACCCAGCTACCTTAACCACAATGCCACCAGCTGGCCCCAGAGTTATATATTTTAAATATATACACACATACACTCAAGAGTGAAATCCTATTGTGTGCTAAATACTATGTTAAGCAATCGGGATATCCAAAAAATAAAGACTTGGTAATTAATCACTTAGAGATCTGCATAAGAAAACAAATAAATTATTTTAGTATAACATTATAAACAGAGATAAATACAAGATATATGAGAAGCTTAAAGGAGGCTAATTCCTTGGCACGTGGGGAGAGAGAAGGGAAAAGCAAATTGGGAAACAGATGACCTCTGGTGACATAGCAACAGAGACATAAAGCAAGAGTAAAAATTCACCAGGTGGGCAAGGCAGGCAAGGACATTCGAAAGAGAAAGCATGAGTACAAGCAAAATTCAGAGATAACTTAACATGTACAAGCTCTACAGTGGGGTATGAGTACAGGCTGCACGGGGAGGAAGTGCAGGACATAGGCTGAAGTGATAGGCAAAGGTCAAGTATCACTGCTAAATAATTTGGACTTTATCTTAGACTACAAGGAATTGTTGAAGGATTTTAAGCAAAGGTGAGATATTTTGCATTCAAATTTGAATTTTAAAGCCATAAGACTGATGATAGTGTAATGAAAGTGTGGAAGCAAGCAAACCATTGTGGAGTTCAAGTTAGCAGGCCAGCAGAGAGGTAATGAAAATTTGAACAGACAATTAGGATGTGGAAAACTTGAGCAATCTTTAAGAGGTAAAATGGAGAGGGCTTTGTTTCTGAGCCATACAGAACACATGGGAGATGTTGAGGGTAACTCCAATAGCTCTCAGACTAGGATGACTGGGAAGACACTAGTACCATTAAGAAAGGTAATTCTAACAGGAAGGAAATATATGGGGAATAGGCAACAGACAGTGGCACAGGAGTAAAATGCAACTTTCCAATAGGCAAATCCCACATGGAACGGTCTTGGTTCAAGTCCAGAGAATTCCTTTGAGTATGCCAGGCATGTGTATACACACAATCTAGCTGAAGGCTGGGGGTGAACTGCAGGGTCAAAATTCTGTTGGGGGTACTGTTCTCTTTCTCCCTGTTTCCTGTTGCTCAAAAGAAATAAATTTAAATAAATGTACACACACACATACACACACACACATATACACACACATATATACATACACACAGCAAAGAAGGGATTATTATATAGGAAAGAAGTTAAGCCTACCAATACTATATTATCAGTGGAAGTCCTTGTTATCCCTCTTTTGATAGAGACATGAGAACAGGGAAATATTTCTGTACTGTCAAAATTAAGGAACCACAACCACACACACTAGTATAAGTGAAATAATAAGTACAGGTAACATCTGGCCTCAGTGCAAAGAGTACCAACGAGGGTATCAAATTGAAATTAGAAAATGCAGTCTGAAATAGGAAATTTACAGACTATCCAGATCCATCCCTTTGTTGTCATGCCAGGACTCAGCCTGCTTCTATTAGAACTTCTATTTTACTTAAGAAAAAAAATTTTTAGAGAGATATTTTTGCTATAGGGTGTGTGCATTTGTTGGGGAGACAGAGAAAGCAACAGAGAGACAGAAAGCGAGAAACAGAGAGACAGAAAGCAAGAAATCACCCTCCAAGGGAAATGGCTATGCCACAATCCTTTCTCCTCTATTTTCCTGTCAGGATTTGGGGCACGCATACACACATGCCCGGTGTGAGTTTTAAGTCAGTTTGAGTTTTAAGTTGCTGGGTTCAGGACTCGAACTGTGGTCAACTATGTGGAAGTACAGCAATGTAACCATTACGCCATCTGCTGGCCCCAGAACTTTTATTTTTTTAAAGAGAAAATAGAAATCCATATTTTTAGGTGAATTTTCCTGGTTTAAAATTCTCTGTTATCTAACAAAATCAGTTAACCCATGGGTCAGATGGATTCAATTTCTGGAAGAATGGTTTTGAGTATTCTAATTAATAATCCTAATCCAATAATTGTATGTAAAGTTTGCAAACAACAAATTTAAAAATGTAACTAGAAGACAAATATCTAAGACACTGGGACCAGCAGATGGTGAAATGGTTATGTCACTGGACTCCCACATGGTTGACTGTGGTTTGAATTCCGGATCCAGCAGCTTAAAACACTGAGTGCATTTGCATGTGTGCTCAAAACCTGAGAGGAAACTGGAGAAGGGACTGCAGTGTGGTCAGCCCTCTCGGGGGAGGTAATTTCTCGCTTTCTATCTCTCTGTCTGTCTCTGTCTCTCTGGCAAATACATACATCCTATAGCAAAAATCTCTCTTACAAAAAGAAAGAAAAAAAACTAAGACATCAAAGCTAAAGCCATAAAAGGAGATAAACTGGCCTATGTCAAAACTAGCAGTACACAAATCCCCCCAATTTTTAAGATAACTGGAAGAAAATATTTACAATACATATAATCAATAAAGGATTAGTGTCCAGACAATATATCTGCCATAAATCAATAAAATAGTCAACAGAAAAATAGGAAAAATCAACTCACAGAAAAAAAAAGGCCTAAATATATAAAAATGCTCAACCTCACTAGAGAGATACAAATTCGAACAAGAATGAAAACGATTTCTCAACTGTCAGCTCACCAGATATGTATTAAGTTGTATAACAGCATGTAAGCAATGATGTGGAGCGGTGGGTATCCTCATACAATACTGGTAGGAAAGATAATGCCACTTGTGGTGACTATCTGATAGTTAAAATTTTTGAACGTATGTATTTCATGGCCAGAAATTTCACTTCTATTATCAACCCAAGGATATTTTCTCTTAATACACAAAGGGGCATGCTTGAAAATGTTCTTTACTTGTTATAGCAACAAATGGAAACATCTTTAATGTGCACAATAGAGAAATGGTCAAATATGCTATAGTATATCTATTTGATGGAATTCTACATGACACTTAAAAAGAATAAGGTAGATACACCTACACCATTATGAAAATATCATTGTCTTATTATTGGGAACCAGCAGTTAGCGTAATGGCTATGTCGCTGGACTCCCACACAGTCGACCGTGGTTCGCGTCCCGGACCCGGTGGCTTAAAACTCATGCCAGGCGCGTGTGCGTGCGTGCCCAAGATCCTGAGAGGGGAATGGAGGAGAAGGGATTGCAGCATGACCATCCCCTCTGGGGGGTGATTTCTCGCTTTCTGTCTCTATGTCTCTGTCCGTCTGGAGAGCGCACGCGCCCTATAGCGAAAACCTCTCAAAAAAAAAAAAAAAAGATCATTGTCTTCTTATTAAAATAAGTAAACTGTAGAACACTAAAACAACACTGATTTTTTAACATACAACTACTACTTCCTCACACTACACAGACACATCAATTCAAGCAGACTGTAAATATAAATGAGAAAAAAAAAACAAATCTAGAGAAAAGAAAATAAGTTCTTGATACTAGGTTAGGAAATTTTAAAGAAAGAACACAAAAAGTGTAATCCATGTGACAAAATATTTAATAAACTGGATTACACTCAAATTGCAAACTTCTGTTCATCATAAAGGTGGGTTTAAAAGAATGAAAAGTCAACTTTAAAACCTTTCCTATTCTGTGTATTGCCACATATAATACCTAGAAAGAGCTCTCTCTTATCCAGGATGTAAAATACCTCCTACTATACTCGTACATACACTAGTGTAAGTACTTACTAATGCCACTACTTTGAAAACTGGCATTACCTATTGAAGTTGAATGCAACTTCACCCTGTCACCTTGTGATATAGCAAATGTTCCCTTGGGAGCAATCTAGACAGAAATGCATGCACATATGCACCAAAAGACTTGTATGAGAATTTTCACAGAAGCCTTTTTATATAAAAACAGTAAGTGACCTCAATGATTAATCTTGGGAAGAGGAAACCATGGTGACTAGGAAGAGGTATGAAGGGAGACTTCTAAAATTGTGAAAATACTTTAGATTTATTTTTTGAATCAAGTAAAAGCTTAAGACCTAATGAGACTTGAGAAAGTAGTTTGAAAACCTGTGAAATTCTGGTGGGGTGATCAAACATCCTTCATGTAATACATCGAAGATAAAAACTCGGCCTTGACATAGCACTGCAATGTGACTTGGGGAGTGCCCTTCACTTTCTGGAAAAAAAGAAACAAGTAAACACAAGACTCAAATATCCCAGAGGTAAATAGCAGTAAAGCCACATATATTCAGCAGAAGAAAATAATCATTCTCCCAATATTTTATTCATCAAATACTCATCAAATATCACAGGAACAAAACAAGTTAATAAAATTTCAGCTACTATGATATAAATACATACTCTTGAAACTTGTCCATGTGAGAGATTTAGAAATCCATAGAAGTTTCAAATATTTGCACACCCTGAGAATCTTACATTTCAAAATACTGTGGGGCTTTCTAGTTTTCTTTAGGGATAGTTAGTGGGAAGGGGAGAAGGAGACTGGAAGAATCAGGGAATGAGACCCATCCAAAATAACAAGTTTCTTTTGATTTTATTAATGTTAATTACTCATCAGATAACTGCAGTAATATTTAGCTACAATTTCCCAGTTAAATAGTTTTCAGTAGAAAATGGCACCGAATATCTGAGTGGCAAGGGGAAAGAATGTTGCCCGGCCTGTAGTTTTACTTAAGGCTCTGATAACACGTATCTACGTCCCTTGGTGCACCCTAACTTCCCTAAACCTTGGACTTGGCTGATTTAACTCATTTTTTAGGTACCAGTCCCTTTGCCAGGGGTCTTCCTAATATGATCCCTGTTCCTGTTCCTAGCTCTTAAGAAAGGAAAAAGAAGAAAAGGGGAAGAAAAGAGAACACATACACTGCCACTGGAAAGAAATGTATTGGTTAGCCTTATTTACCAGTTGGTATTAAGTACTTTACATAATTATCTCATGAAATCTATTCATCAATATTAGGAAGGACAATCTTCAGATAACATTTTTCTCTTTATACTCTATTTTCTCAAAATCGAGGAAGTAAGGTATATATTTTCCTTTTCCTCATGGTTACTTCCAAACCAGTTCTTCTTGGGCCAGTAGGTGGTGTGGAGGTGAAGGCACTGGATCCCACATAGCCAGCTTCGCAGTTCTGAGTCCCAGACCCATGACTTGAGAATCATAGTGGGCATATGTGTTTGCCCAAAATCCCAAGAGGAGAATGAAGAAGTCACTGAGGTATGGCCAAACCCACTGGGGGGTGATTTCTCACTTTCCCTCTCTTTCTGTCTCTGTTTCTCTCTATAAAGCACATGTGCCCTAAAACTCAAAGTAAAACAAAACAAGCATTTCTTCTATCTTCCCCTTCAAAAGCCTCTAGATCCTTTCACATTTACCAACATTACCTTTAATTGCTGTCATCTAGAGACAAATCTGTAGTGCTGGAAAAGAAATAAATAAACCTGACACTAAATTAATCAATGAATGGATGGAAGGAAGGGGAAGGTGATGGAGGGGTGCTACCTCAGGATAAGCCTAAGAAGACTGGTGGCATACGTGGTAGCAAAATGAACAGCACATGTACCCAGTGTGTGCAGGTTGACCTGGGAAGTGAACCACGGTTCACATAAGGCTCCAACATTGCAGATCAATCCACTACTGCTATGCTACCACAGCTGGACCTGAAGCCAGACACCATGAAATCATCTCTGAGTCCTATCTTTCTCTTATATTTCACAATGAATCTATTAATAGTTCTAATTTCAAATCCAATATATATAGAATCTGATCGTTTTTACCACCTTTGTGCCAGCACCCAAACAACTTTCTAACTCATCTTCTTGCTTCTACACTTGTCTCTTTCCTAAAAATCTATTCTTCAAATGGCAGGTAGAAGGTTCTTTTCAAACCTTAAACCCAGGGCTGGCCCCGTGGCCTTGTGGTTAAGGGAGCAACATGGCGGCCAACTTAGTGGCTAGAATATGGCCTAGCAGCTTGAAAACCATGCTAGGTGCATGTGCATGCATGTCTAAAATCTCAACAGAATGGAGAAAAAATTGTGATATGAGCAAACCAACTGGAGGATGCTTTTTCCTTTTCCCTCTCTCTAATGAGTGTATGTGCCCTATAGAAAAACTAAAATATATATATTGATAAAAAGATAAAAGTCCATAAATCTGTCATCACTCTTTCTCAAAGTCTACTAATAGCTTCTACTCACATTTTAAATAAAAGCCAAAGTCATTACCTTGTTTTATCAAGTACTATATGACCTACCCCTACTGGTCTTTTACATCTACCACTCTCCCTCTTGCTCCATCCACAATGCCCTCCAAACATACAGTTTGTTCCTGCCCAGGGGATTCTGCATTCAACATACACACATAAATACAACCGGGCCAGCTGGTGGCAGGGTGGTTAAAGCAGCTGGATCCCACATGGTTGACTGCGCAATTCAAGTTCTGAACCTGGCTGCCTGATACATATCAAGTGCATGTGCTTATGTGCCTAAAATCCCAAGTGAGGAATAGAGGAGAAGGGATTCCAACACGGCCATTCTCCCCTGAGGAGGTCTGTCTGTCTGTCTCTCTCTCTCTCTCTGTCTCTCCTATAAGTGCAAGCATAGAAAGAAAGAAAGAAAGAAAGAAAGAAAGAAAGAAAGAAAGAAAGAAAGACAGACAAACTAAATAAACAAATAAGTTTAAAAAAACTGTGTTGCTCCATCTTCTCAGAGATCCTTCAGATCCTAAGAGGGCCTTCCCTCCCTGTAATCGAAAACGATCACACAGTTATTCTTATTTCAATCCTCTACATAATATTTGTTACAAATTCTGACACATTTTTTGGGAGCAGCAGATAGTGTAATGGTTACATTGCTAGACTCCCATGTAGTCAATTGGTTCAAGTCCTGGACCTAGTGGCTTAAAACTCATGCCGGGCACATGTGCATATATGCCCAAAATCCCAAGAGGAAACTGAAGGAAAAGGGATTGTGGCATGGCTATCCCTCCAGGGGATGATTTCTCACTTTCTCTCTCTCTCTCTGGAGAGCACATATGCCCTATAACAAAAATCTCTCTTTAAAAAAAAAAAAGGAGGGAACCAGCAGTTAGCGTAATGGCTATGTCGCTGGACTCCCATGTAGTCGACCCCGG
>NW_006160124.1:270044-318860 GCF_000334495.1 Tupaia belangeri chinensis
TGACCATCCCCCCTGGGGGGTGATTTCTCGCTTTCTGTCTCTATGTCTCTCTCTGTCTGTCTGGCGAGCGCACGCGCCCTACAGTGAAAATCTCTCAAAAAAAAAAAAAAGGACACATTTTATTTATTACCTCAGCTTTATCCCTATCTAGACCTCTTTACATAGCCGTAAGTCCAAGCACATAATATTCATAACAGTTAAAATCACTAGATAGAGACACATTATTAAATTGGTAAGTCTTCACTTTATTAACTACAACTCAAAGGACTTATCTAAGGACATATCCATCAAGTGATAAAGTCTGAATCCAAACCAGGCCTAGGTTCTTAACTGCTATGCATATTTTCTCTTTGCTACCGTTACTCAATTTTCTCCTGTTCATTTTTTCTATTCATTTTGGGCATTAAACTTTATGCTAATTTCCCTAATCCTTTAATTCTTGCACTTGCAACACCAAGGACATAAGTATCTTAAACATCTAAAGAAATTTATAAAGAAGAATTGAGTCCTACATGAAAGTAAACTCATACCTTTCATACTATGAACATAATCGACCATAAAAAACTTATGTTAGAAAACTGTTCATTCTTAGATTATGTAGTAATTAAAAACTGCCATTAGGGACCAGCAGTTAGCATAATGGCTATGTCGCTAGATTCCCATGTAGTTGACCACGATTCGCATCCCAGACCCGGTGGCTTAAAACTCATGCCAGGCGCTTGTGCGTGTGTGCCCAAGATCTCAAGAGGAGAATGGAGGAGAAGGGATTGTGGTGTGGCCATCCCCGCTGGGGGGTGATCTCTTGCTTTCTGTCTCTATGTCTCTGTCTGTCTGGCGAGCGCACGTGCCCTATAGCTAAAACCTCTCCAAAAAAAAAAAAAAAAGAAAAGAAATCACCCCCTCCCAAGGGTGATTTAAAAAAAAAAAATTCACATGTTGAAATTTGGTTAAGATGGTATTAACGTGCCAGGAGGTGGTGTGGTAGTTAAGGTGATGGACTCCCACACAGCAGACCGTGGTTAGAGTCCCAGACCTGGTGACTCGGTTTATCACTTTCCCTCTCTCTCTCTCTTTGATGAGCGCATGTGCCCTATAACAAGCTAAAATGTAAATAAAATTAATAATAAAAATAATAATAATGGTGTTAAAGGGGTTAAACCTCTGGAGTTTATCAGAATTAAAAAAAGGTTAGCACAACGGGGCTTACCTCCCACTGTTTGGGAGGTTTTTAAGGAGAGGGAGTAAAACCAGAGCAGAGACACAAGTTCTCAATATCTCACCACCTGACATCCTCAGTCACCTTGGGACTCTGCAAGGAGTCTCTACAAACATAAAGACCCTTATCAGATGTGGCCCCTTGTCCTTGGACTTCTAAATCCATGTGCTGAATAAACTTTTCTGTTTTTATAAACTACTTTGTCTGTGGTAATCGTTATTAAGCATCACAGAATAACTAAAACAAACGCTAAGCAGAAACTGCCATAACTACCATTAACTGACAGTAAAAACAAGTTTGATGAGTTAATCTGAACTCATATGTCTCCAAGAAGTGACACAGGCTTTCATCTCATTTTAAGAAACGAAAGCAAACTAAAAAAGAGAAATGGGGTGTGATGAGCACTTATGAGCAAATACAGAAAGACAATTTAAATAACAAAGAAGGAAGGTTTAAAAGCACCCCAGATCATATGCTCCAGGATTTCCATTTTAATACTCTGATTTGTAGTTCTACTCTTCAACTGAATTTTAAACTCTCAAATGATACAACTGAAGCACCAGGTTTGTGTTGAACCATGTAAGACACAGCTTTTTTAAAAAAAAAAAAAAAAACATAAATTATATTCAAATTATTTAGAATGATTCAAAGATAAGGCTCACAGAAAGTCTTTTATTTGTCAAGGCCCAATAAAATATTCTTGAAATTTTATGTTCCACACCATTACAGTAGAAATTACACCAGAACTACCCAAATTGCAATGCCTTTATTTTTAAAAGCACCATGTTTTTACTTACCAGTCCTAAAATAATTAATGACTGAATCTCTAGTAATTCCTGGAACCTTGCAGGTAGAAAACAGCATTCGAAACTGATTCATATCAAGAGGAGTATTTCCAGCTTTATCAACAGGTACTTTTTCTCTATTAAAAAAAAGTGTTTTGATCAAAAAGTATTAAAAACTAATTAACCAGTCACAACTATATATTCATCTCTAAATAAGTAAATTAAGCTTCTCAACAATTTGCCACCTGAGACTTTAGGTAAATCTGTTACTTATATCACGTAAGTGTCCTTTATTTTTTTTTCAATTTATTTATTTTACATTTGTTGTACATCAAGACAGCATACAAAATGAGTTTTCTCCATTCAGGATACACTGTATACTGGCTTAATCAAGGATATTACCATACATGTTATCATCAACAAATAATTTTCCATTTCTTGTTTCTCGTATACTTTGCTTTTTTTGTTTTTTTTCTCCTTGATTCCCTCCCTCTCACCCTCTGGCATTTCCCACCCTCCTCCCACACTGTCTCTGGTATCTATAGTTGCTTTCAATGCCTTTTTTGCCTCCACATTTTATTGCTTCATGAAAGATCTTAATTAAGCTAAATATTTCCAATAGCAAGCACAGCTGATATATACACATCCACGAACACATGTCTGATTTTAGGCATAAACCTCAGTGAGTAGAATGAACACACTATAAAGAAGCACCTAACTGAGGTGATATAGCTTACTGTGGTCATTAAACAGGTATTGTTTTATGTATTTTTTAATTGCAAGAAAAGCAGTTATAGTTTTAAGAAATCAGAATCCAAAAATGTTAAGAAAAATTTGCTTAAGATTTAAAGCCAAGGAAAAAAGATTCTGTTCAAATAGTAGGTAGATAAATCTATCAACAGCTCAAGAGAAGACAAAAATCCTTAAATCTGGAAATCTAAGTACAGAAGAAAATCAGTAATGCTTTAGTCAAAAGTCATGTAATTATTCTCTCTTCTGCTGAATTTGCAGTATAACTGGGGTCTGATCTTTCCGTTTAAATTCTGGAAGTTAACATTCAACATTAGTGTCCTTACTTTCTTAATAGCTGCCAGTAGGTCAAGGTATGCCAAAGAACTATACTTCCTCTTTCTAACTGAGTGCCTTCTTTTGGAGGCCAGTAGTGTTCAAAATGAGGGGCAGGACCTGCAAAGTTGATGTTCAGTTGTGATGGCATTCGAACATCCAGGTAGGCAACATTCAGCCACCACTCTTCCAGCTAAAAGAAACAAAAAACATAAGCCTAATGTTCTTCATAATACTTGAATATATAACTGCTGGCAAAAAAGGAAAAGAAAAAGAAAGCAAGCTATATAAATTGTCTTGTTTTTCAATATATAAAAGTATGTTTTCTTGTTTTAAGTCATCCTAGATATTTTTAAATGATATTGTGGTAATTTCTTTTTTGAATTGTAAAATCTTAAATATTATCTGGCTTAACTATATTACCAAAAACATGATACAAGAAAACACTGAAAAGATACCTTCAGAGAGATCATTATATTGAGGTCGGGAAACCCAAATAAAGTATTTAGGCATTTTTTCAGATTACCTGGGGTATAACAGGTTATTCAATAAATTCTCACCTAATTAATAACAATGAAAGCATTAATGATTTTTCCTTTTCTGAAAAAAAAACTGAAATACTAAATTAGAAATATAAAAACTTTTTGATAAGCTTAAAATTAATTTAGATTTTAGCTTTGCGCAGTGGCAGTATCGTAGCCAATGAGGTTTATCCGAGGCGCGATTATTGCTAATTGAAAATTAATTTAGATTTTTCACAGATAATGCTTTGTATGTGACTCTTTAACTCAATACATAACTCAATTTCATCCATAAAAAAGCATATCTTATCAAATTACCTGAAGTTCTTTTTGAAGAAATTAATGTTATATATTATTACTAACAACTTAGAAAAAGATATAAACAAAAAGGATACAGGCAGAACAATTTCTCTGCCCTCACTATACTTTTTAATTAAAATCACTTTAGGTTCAAAACTGAGAACAAGTAAATCTAGAATTGTTAAATTTTATTATTCCATCACAGATAGAATAAATTTTATTATTCCATCAATAGGTTGTGAAAAGATCAGGTTGTTTTTTATTTTTAAAACTGACAGTTACAATCCTTATTTCTAAACTAAGGCAATGCTTTTTAATTAAGAAAACTCATCCTCTGGTATATACTACAGAAGCAGAGTTGCGGAAATCCAAAATTCCTTGAGGAAAATTATTGAGACACTCAAAATTTATTACACCAGCTTCTCCCTCTATATATCTAAAACAGAATATTTATAACAGTTTTATGTTTCTTTGTCTCCTATGCACTGTTTCATTATGTCTATGCCACCTATGTAACACATCTGTTTCAGTGTTTTGCATTTTTTCAGCCTATCATCACCAAGACAAAATCTTTTTCTCAAGCATGATCTGTAGATCCCTGTCAGTACCAAATACAATGGCTATTAAAATGAGTTCTGTCCCCATCCCAGACAGAACTTACTGGTTCTAGGAAATCTGTATTTTAACAAGTTTCCGTGTAGTAACACAGAGTCCCATCCACAAATCTCCCTAAAACATTAACTCATTATTTTGGATAATGATTTCAACAATGAGTGCAAAGACTTACAGCAACAATTTAAAACTAAAACCTATACATATTTTAATTTTCCATTCTTTAAATATCAATTTTTGAATTATAACTATAAAAACAAAAATACCCAATTTCTTTTTCCTTTTGCCCTTTCAAGTAATTTCTGTTGTAATTTTTCTCCAATTCCATTTTGAAATTTCTGAACTATTTCTTCAGTTTTCTTATATTCTTCTTCATTTGCAAATGGCTTTACTATAAAGAAAAAATATACAATAAGGTATTTTGACTTCAAGGACCACCAACTCACCTCTATTATTATGTAAACAAATCTTAAAACTTTTCAATAAGCTTAAAACTAATTTAGATTTTGGATATGTAAGACACAATATTAAATATCACAGCAGTATAATAAATACAATAATTTTCAATGAAGAAGCCGAAAAGCAACAGTGGAAAATACTGTAAAAATTTAAATGGTAACTATTATATAATCTAATAACAATTTTCTGAAAAATTCTTTACAAATCATTCTAGACAACAGGGAGGTGGAACTATCATGCGATTATTAACCTGAGGGAAAGTAAATCCTATTTAGCTACAAGTACAAGAAGTGAGGGCCAGATGGTGGTTAAGGTGGCTGGATCCACATGAGAGACTGCATGGTTCGAGTTTTGGACCTGATGACTTGAGAAACATGCCAATTATATGAGCGCACATGCCCAATACTCCAAAAGGAAAGAGAAATGGAGAAGGGATTACAGTGTGACCATTCTTCATGAGGAGTGCTTTCTCTCTTTCTCTTTTTCTTTCTTCCTTTCTCTCTCTTTCTTCCTTTCTTTCTCTCTCCAGTAAGTACACATGCCCTCTGGCAAATTAACCCCTTTCTCCCAAAAAAGAGAAGTTAAAGAATCTTTCCATTAATGTGCAATTTAGAGCCTTGACCCTTGTGTATATCAACACAATATTTACATAAATGTAAATTCTACTCAGAGCACTTTAAGATGTCTCATGGATAATAGTGGTTTCCTTCCCCCACCCCCTAAAAAGGATACAGAGTCCCTATTTCATGAAAATCAAATGTTCTTAAAATTAAGCTATAAATTAGAAATCAAGAGACATTAGGTCTTCCTTTTATTTTTATCTCTTCAAAATCGTATCTAGCAAACTGCAAAGCTCAACTAAGTAGCTGTACTCAGAGAGAGTAAAAGTAAATATTCAAAAACAGTGACTAAATCAGTAAATTGCTTTTAGAAATAAAATTAGAATTTCCAGATGAACGTGAGAGAAAAAAAAAATTAAAACTGTACTTGAGGGCTTCCAGCTAAACATAATGAACTACAATAAATATACATGCTTATCTCAGTCCTTTTAGAACTCTGCTAAAATAACAGTGAAGTAATAAAAAAGGCAAAAGTTGACACGACAAAGAAAACGAAAGAAAGAGAAGGCATCAGGTAAGTTAAGCTAACATGTTATAAACAGAAAACATGCGGGAGGGCACCACGGTACAGTAGTAAAGCGCTGTGCACAGACAGCTGGACCCCCATGACTGACTGCAATTCAAATGTTGGCCCCAGTGACTTGAATAACATGCCAGGTACATGTGCATACATGTCCAGAATTCTGATGGATGCAGAAATGGAGGGAAGGGATTACAATGTGACTACATCCCAGTGGGGAGTTCTTTTTTCTCTCTTTCTCTCTCTAGTGAGTGCACATGTCCTCTGGCTATTAAAAAAGAAAAAAACAAAAACAGAACAAAACAAAAACAGGGCCAGCTGATGCCCTGGTGGTTAAGGCGGTTGGATGCCACATGGCCAACCACATGATTTGAGACCCTGACCTGGTGGCTTGAAAAACATGTTGTATACATACGCATGTGCCCCCAAGATCCCCAAAAGAAGAAATGGAGAAGAGAATGCAGCATGACCATGCTCCACAGGAATGTTGCCTCACTTACTCCTCTCTCTACCTAGTGCATGAGCCTTCTGGTAGAAAAAAGAAAAAAAAGAGACAGAAAACACTGGGGAAAAAATGGTCACTTGCTTTATAGAATAGAGAAAGTTAACATCTAAGGTTTGAGGAATGAAAAGTGCTAGGAGACAGGAGAACAGTTAGGTGCAAATTAAGAAGCAAGCCAACTCCTGCAATAAAATTCAAAAAAGTTCAAGAATTCAAGACACATGTACTTCCAAAGGTGGGGGAAAGTACAGCCAAAAAAGAGGCTTCCTTAACGGTCTTCAAAAGCAACAGTCAGACATCCACTGTATCCACACTTCCCCTTTTAGATCACCTCCTCTACTCTACAAAACCAGACAATTTCTTCCCAATGTTAGGAGAAACCAGGTTTACTTTCAGGACAAGAGCCAGACAAGGCAGAATAAATGGATCTCAATCCATACTGAAAAAGGGAGGTTACAATAAATGTACACCTGAACCATAAGTACTACTGACTTCTTCCAACTCAGCTCCCCAAACACTGGCCTATGCCCTGGAGGCAACAGATATAAAGATTCCTCTTTGGAGAAACTGATCATTCCATGAGAAGAGTAAGGGTATTTGGATGTGCCCTAATGATATCACTAAGTCTCTGTTCTATCACCCAACAATAAGGTCCACTATTCATCAAGTCCTACTCATGCATAGAATTCTTCCCACTCAGATTTTTCAGGGTCTCACTCTCCAATATGAATTAAGGATTAAGGATTGCCAGATATCTGAGGAAAGCCTCTCTTCTCACAGAGCAGTCATACAACAAAAACAAAACAAAACAAAAAACTAACAAAGGATTAGTGACATTGAGCAATAAATAGACCAAAAAAGATAAGGCACTAATAAAGAAGAAAAAAATATTTTAATTAAAAGCATATAGTCCAGGGCCAGCATGTGGCATGATGGTTAAGGCACTGGATCCCACATGGCCAACCACAGTTCAAATCCCAGACCGGACAGCTTGACAAAAATGTCAGGCACATGTGCATGCATGCTAAAAATCCTGAAAGGAGAACGGAGAAGAAGGGATTATGAAGTGGTCATTTCCCCAGGGAGTAGTTTCTCACTTTCTCTCCCTCTCTCCCTCTCTAGCAAGTACATACATCCTATAATTTAAAATCTAATGAACAAATTAAGAATGAAATTTTAAAACTTCTTGAAATAAATAATAATTAATATATTACACTCTGGAACCTTTGGGATACAATGAAGGCAGAATTAGGAGGGTCTTTTAGAACAATCAGTGCTCACATAAAAAAAATAGAAAGACTGAATAAACAACATAACAATGCATTGGAAAAGCAAGAATAAGCTAAACACAAAAGTAGTAGAAAGGAAATAAGAAAGATCAGAGGCAAAATAAGTGAAATAAAGAACAAAAGAAAATTTTTACTTTTTTTTAAATGATTTTTTTAAAGAATTATTTTATTTAACTTTATTTATTATTATCATTATTATTTTCCAGTTTGATCAGAGAGAGACAGAGAGAGAGAGAAGAAGTGAGAAAGCAAGCCACCAGGTCCGAGACTTGAACCGCGGTTGGCCATGTGTGAGTCCAGCGCCTTTAACCACCACGCCACTTGCCAGCCCCATAAGAAAAAATTTTACTTTTTTTTTTAAATGATTTTTTAAAAGAATTATTTTATTTAACTTTATTTATTATTATTATCATTATTAGAAAAGAAAATTTTTTAAAAAAATTTAAATCAATGAGATGAAAAGCTCTTTGAGAAAATAAACAAAATTAACAAACCTTTAGCTAGGATAATGAAGAAAAAGAGAAGACCCAAATAATATCAGAAATGAAAACAAGAACATTACAACAAATATCACAGAAATACAAAAGATCATTAGAGACTACTAGATGTGACTATATGCTAATAATATGGAAAACCTAGGGGGGAAAAAAGGACATATTTTCAGATATATAGAGCATACCTAAAATGAAACAGGAAGATACAGAATGCCTGAACAGTCTAATAACAAGAAACGACATTAAATCAGTAATAGTCTAACAAAGAAAAATCCAAATCCAGATGGTGTCACTAAATTCTACAAATTCTTTGAAAAAGAATTAACACCAATTCTCCGCAAAGCATTCAAAAAAATCTAAATGGAGGGAATCCTCTTGAATGTATTCTATGAAACTACTACCACCTTGATATCAAAAGTAAAGACAAAACAACAATTAAAAATTATAAACCAATATCCTAATGAATATAGATGCAAAAAATCTGAACAAAATACTAGCAAACCAAATCTAACAATACATTACAAAGATTATAAACCATGACCAAGTGAGATTTATCCCAAAAATACAAGGATGGTTCAATATACACAAAACGATAAATGCAACATATCAGAATAATAGAAGGAAAGACAAAAATCCTATGATCAAAACAACTGATGCAGAAAGGACATCTGATAAAATACCATATCCTTTCACGATTAAGACTCTCAATAAACAGGTATAGAGGGTAGATTTCTTAATATAATAAAGGCCATATATGACAAACCTACAGCTAACATCATACTCAAAACTAGAACAAGAGAAGGATGTCTACTTTCTCTACTCTTGCTCAATACAGAACTGGAAGTCCTAGTCAGTATACTCAAATGAAAGTAAAATAAAAGGCATGGAAATTATAAAGGATGAAATTAAATTGTCCCTATTTGCAGAAGATATGATTACATACACAGAATTCACCAAAAAACTCTTAGAGGTGATAAACCAATTCAGCAAATTTGCACAATACAAAATCAACACATGAAAATCTATAGCATTTTAGTATTTTTTTTTAATCACACTGTGCACAAGTGGATGCATGCCCAAAATCCCAGGAAGAGAATGGAGGAGAAGAGATCACATTGTGATTTTTCACTCTCCCTCTCACTGACTCTCCCTGGCAACTACATGCACAGCGAGAAATCACACTGTGATCTCTTCTCCTCCATTCTCTTCCTGGGATTTTGGGCATGCATCCACTTGTGCACAGTGTGATTCTCAAGCTACCAGTTCCAGGACTTGAACTGTCATCAGCCATGTGGGAATCCATTGCCTTAAGCACTACATCACCTATTGGCTCCAGTGTTTTTGTACTTTAACAATGACTGGAGGTAGAAATGAAGAAATAATTCCATTTGCAATAGTCACAAAAAAATAAAATATTTGGGAATTAATCTAACCAAAGAAGTAAAAGATCTCTACCATGAAAACTATTTAAAAAATAAAATAAAGAAACTGCAGAAGACATACACAAAAAAATAGAAAGATATCCTGTTGTTTATGGAGAAGAATCAACATAGTTAATATGTCAAAATCACAATGAGATATCATCTAGCCCCAGTCAAAATAACTATGATGAATACAAAGAAACAAAACAAAACAAAACAAAACAAAGAATAACAAGTGCTGACAAGGTTGTGGAGAAAAAGGGAACCCTTGTGCATCGAAGTTAAGAATGTAAATTAGTGGGACCAGCAGTTAGTGTAATGGCTATGTTGCTGGACTTCCAACTGCGGTTTGAGTCCTGGACCCAGTGGCTTCAATTCATACCAGGATTGTGTGCGTGTGTCCCCCAAGATCTGAGAGAAGAATGGAAGAGAAGGGATCGGGGCATGGCTACCCTCCTGGGGGGTGATTTCTCACTTTCTGTCTCTCTGTCTTTCTGGCAAGCGCATGCACCCTATAGCAAAAACTTCTGGGGGATTATAAAAAGAACATAAATTAGTACAGCCATTGTGTGGAGGTTCTTCAATAATCTAAAAATAGAATTACCACATGACCAAATAATCCCACTACTGGGTATATATAACAAGGACAGTAAACACGAAGAGATCTGTGTATCCATGTTTATTGTAGGATTACTCACAACAGTTAAGTCATGGAATCAGCCTAAATGCCTGAGAACAGATGTATGACTGGGCAAATACAGTACATATACATAATGGAATACTATTCAGCCATAAAGACCAACAAATCCTGGGCCATCTGGTGGCATGGTGGTTAAGGAGGCCGGATCCTACATTACCAGTGGGGTTCGAGTTCCAGACCATGTGGCTTGAAAATCATACTAGGCATGTATGCATACATGCCCAAAATCCTACAAGAGAATGGAGAAGGGATTGTGGTATGGTCAATCCCCCCCTGGGGAGGGGGTGCTTTTTTCCTTCCTTCCTCTTTGTAAGTATACATGTCCTATAAGAAAAACTTAAAAGAACAACCAATCCTGCCATTTGACATGAAGCAGACAAATCTAGAAACTATTGGATAGTTGCACAGAAAAACATAGAAAAATATATCATGATTTCTCTAATGATCCAATATAATGCTTAATGAAATAAGCCAAACCATGAATAATGAATACTATCCATATATGTCCCTACCTAACATATACTGAATGTCTGCACTCTATGACAAAAACTGAAAGATTCAAAAAAAAAACAAAACTTGCATAATGATATAGACCAGAAACTGCTTGCAAGGGGTAAGGGTTGTTGAGGGTTCATTAGAAAAATTTTAATAGACACAAGGATGCACATAACTAAGGGGAAGAGGCTATGGAATGGTATACAACAGCAGAGTAAAAAAATATGGACAATTTAATACATATTTTTAAAAAACTAGTACAACATTTATCAAAATGTATATAACATAATGTTAAGTTCAAAGTAGAAGATGAATTTGTGTTTATCCTAGATTATTATACACTGTACACAAGCTTTTAAAAACCATATTGTACCCCACAAAGATAAACATAAAATACATATAAACCAGAAACCATAACTAAAGAAAAAAAATGGAGAATGGAATGATGGATATCTGAATCTAGGAAGGGGAGGACAGAGGGAATAGGGAGATTTTGATCAAAAGGCACAAATTTGCAGCTAGATAAGAAGAATGAGTTCTTGAGTGGTAGGGTAACTATATTTAATAGCAATTTATTATATATCATAAAGTTAGAAGAAAGGCTTCAAATGTTCACAACACAAAATAATAATAAATGTTTGAAATGATGGACATATATATGGTCCTGATTTGATCATTACATTGAAGGCACATACTGAAAAATCATCCTGTACCACCATAAATTATGTTACTATGTAATAACGTCAATTAAACACTTCTTAAAAAGAATGTTACTTTATATATGGAAATAAATAACGCAAGAAATAAATGAAAATTTGAAAATCCTTCCCTAAGAGTGTGGAATCTGTGTGGTTGGGGAGAAAATCAAGGAGATGAGGCCGAGAACTACACTGTCCGTTGTAACCCTATTGACACTATTAATACTACCTAGCTTCTCAAACTATGGAAAATTTATCAGAAGAAAGAAAGAAATGTTTTGAATAGTTTAAGGATACTTTAATTAATATGAGTCTAAAAGAAGAAGCAATTATTCATTCGTCAACTTCTAATAGTATTATTTTCTAAGTTGCTAACAACATTAACGTATACTAAAAATTTATGAACATACCTGATTCAAGATATTTTTTTAATGTTTCTCCAAGTGAAGGAACAGGCAGTGATGGAAGAAAATCCTGATACTGAAATGTTCGTTCTTCAGTTGATTTAGCCAACTGATTTTCCATGATCTAACCACAATAAGAAAACTAAAGAGAAATGAAACATACTTCACAACTTTAATCTCATAAATATTCTTATACGTTCTAAGTCCAAATCATCAAATCAGAATTTAGGGACCACAGTATATCCAGAACTTGGTCCCAGTTCTTATAGGATTCATAAACTTGTCAAAGAAAATAAACCTAGCCAAAGGGGGTGGGGAGAAGTACAGACTGAAAATGCTAAAATTCAAAGAGTAATTACTGAGACCAGTATAGTTAATTAATTAATTATCATTCATGAACATCTACCATTTGCCTAGTACCGCCATATGTTATAGAAAACATATATTAACCTTTCTAAACTTCTTGTTATTTCTGATTTGTGGTATTCTCTGCCATTTTACATATGAGGGGACTTCAAAAGTTTATGGAAAGTACCTATTATAAGAAAATTAAGCATGGATTTTAAAATTATTTTACACCAAAATGAACTTGTACTAACTTGTTATATCATGTCTGAACAGGATCTAGTTTGAGACTATTTGAAAAAAGCCCCTATCAGAGCAGCATAAATTCTGCTAAAATTGAAGCAAGAACAAACATCAAATTTAGGGTAAAGCTTAAATGGAAGAAAGGTGAAATTGCTGACACTTCATGAGAAGTTTATGTAGCCAAAGCCCCAAAGAAATCAGGAGTTTACAAACGGATAGCTCATTTTTAAAAAGCGACAAGATGGGGCCAGCTCCATGGACTGGTAGTTAAGGGAACTGGATCCCACATGGACTACCAAGAAGTTCAAGTCCCACACCTGGCAGCTTGAAAAATATGCTAGGTACATGCGCATGCATGCCTCTAATCCTCCCAGGGTGGAGAAAAGAGGAAGAGACTGTGGTCTGATCATACCCCACGAGGGGGCGGGGGGTGCTTTTTCTGAGAGCTCTGTCTCTTTCTGGTGAGCACATGCATCCTTTGGCAAATTAAAAATAAATAAGGACAAGAAGATGTTGGAGATGACATATACAGCAGCAGACCATACACATCAATTTGTCTGTGAGGAAAAAAAATTCCTTTTGTTCATGCCCTAACTGAACAGGACAATTCACAGTAAAAATAGCAGCCAACACCACGGACATCTCAGTTGGTTCCGTTTACACACTTAAGACTGAAAAATTAAAGTGGAATTAACTTTCTGCTCGATAGGTACTAAGACTGTTGCAATCAGATCAGCTATACAGAAGAGCATAACTTTCTTTTATTTTATGGAGAGATTTTCTTTCTTTTTTTTTTTTTTTGTGTGTGTCTGTGCTATAGGGCGCGTGTGCTCGCCAGACAGAGAGAGACAGAGAGACAGAAAGCGAGAAATCACCCCCCAGGGGGGATGGCCACGCCGCAATCCCTTCTCCTCCATTCTCCTCTCAGGATCTTGGGCACGCATGCACACACGACAGGGTGGAGTTAAAGCCACTGCACCCAGGACTCAAGCCGCAGTCGACTACATGGGAGTCCAGCGACATAGCCATTACGCTAACTGCTGGTCCCAGAAGAGCAGAACTTTCAATGGAAATTTTAAACAAGATGGATCAAGATCCCAAAGCATTTCTTTAAAGAACTGTAACAGACAAAACATGGTTTTATGACTTTCATTTTGAAAAAGCATGATTAAAGCAATGGCTATCAAGAGGTGGAAGTTATTCAGCCCAAGCAAGGTGGACTAGTCAAGAGCAAAGGTCATGGCGACAGTTTTTTGTAATGACCAAGGCATTCTCACTTGTTGGACTTTCTGGATGAAGACAATAATATCTGTTCATTTTGGGTTTTTGTTTGTTTGTTTTCATGAGAGAGATTTTTGCTACAGAGTGCATGTACTAGCCAGAGGGACAGAGAGAAATAGAGAGACAGAAAGAGAGAAATTACCCCTCTGGGGGGATGGCCATGGCACAACCCCTTCTCCTCCATTCTCCTCTCAGGATTTTGGACACACGCACAAGCAGCCAGTGTGTTTCAAGCCACCGGGTCTGAGACTCAAACTGCGGTCAGCCATATAGGAAGGAGTCCTACAATGTAACCATTACACCATCTGCTGCCCCGATAATATCTGCTAATTAAGAAACTATTTTGAGGGAACCAGTAGTTAGCGTAATGGCTATGTTGCTGGGCTCTCACAGAGTCAACCGCGGTTCGTGTCCAGGACCCGGTGGCTTAAAACTCATGCCGGGCGCGTGTGCGTGCATGCCCAAGATCCCGAGAGGAGAAGGGATTGCGGCGTGAACATCCCCCCTGGGCGGTGATTTCTCGCTTTCTGTCTCTCTGTCTCTCTCTGTCTGTCTGGCGAGCGCATGCGCCCTATAGCGAAAATCTCTCAAAAAAAAAAAAAAATAAAGAAACTATTTTGACAAAGTTAGCTGGAACTTTTGTAGAAATACACCCAGAAAACTTTCACCAGAATCCTTCACCGCAACAGTGCTCCCACTCATTCCACTCATCAAGTGAGAGTTATTTTGCAAGAATTTCAATGGGAAATCATTAGTTAAGAGTGTGAACTTGACTGCCTAAGAAATACCTAGTAAGCTGAGAAAGTATTGCTGAGGGTATAACTGTGGGGGTGTTTCTGGAAGAGATTAACATGTGAGTCTGAGTATACAAGATATGGAAATCAGCCCTCACTGTGGTAGGCACAATCAACAGGAGGCCCAGGAAGAATAAATATGGAAGACAAATAAATGAGTCTTTTTTGAGAGAGCAAGATAAACTTCTGTTGCCTTGGACATCAGAGCTCAAAGACCCATCTGCCTTTGGATTCTAGGATTCACACCAGCAGCCCCTTGGGTTTTCAGGCTTTTAATCTCTGACTGAGTTACATCATGGGTTTCCTGGTTTCTGAGCTCTTCCAACTTAGACTGAGCCACACTACCAGAATCCCCCAGGGTGCCCACTTCGGAGATGGCACAGGAAAGACTTCTCAGCCGCCAAAACAGTGTAAGCTGATTCCTCCCATAAATTCCCTCTTATATATCTAAACACATCCTTGGTTCTGTCTTTCTCAAAAAAACAGATTAATACAGGCATCTACCTTACAATCCTTACTTGGCTTCTTCTGATTTCTTTGTTTTCTAATCTTTGAAAATCTTAAAGGGCACCCAGTTTTCTTTAACCAATAATGTAAAAAAGACCATAACAAAATTAAGTTATCAGGACTCTTAGTTCTTTAGAGATGGGCTAAACGGCTGGTATCACTACTCATAAGAGTTATCTTGAACTTACTAGAGCTTATGTTGAGAAATTAAGGTTTATTTTTTATTTCTTTTCATTCCATTTTTCCATGAACTTTTTTAAGGTTCCTCATATGATAAACCAAAACTCAGACAGATTTAGTAATTTGCCTAAGGTCAAATCTATGACTCAAACCCAGATCTCTTAAGACTATAACCTTTCCCCTACACAAAGGCAACAGTAAGGATATAAAGAAACTTGCAGTAAGTCTTGATGGGTAAGTAGGAGTTGATATGTACAAAAGAACTTTTGGCTGAGATAACTTTTAAAAACAAAGTAGGAAGAGGTATGGAATAGTTGCCCAACTACAAAGTTACAACATATTATTGAATATACAATCATATGAGAAGCTTTGGACCAGCAGATAGTGTCACGGTTACATCGCTGGACTCCCACGCAATTGGTTGTGGTTCAAGAACCAGAGTAGGTAGCTTAAACCAAACTAGTCACATGTGTGTGCACACCCGAAATCCTGAGAGGAGAATGAAGGAGAAGCAATTGTGGCATGGCCATCCCCCCTGAAGGGTGATTTCTCACTTTCTGTTTCTCTGTCTCTCTGGTGAGCACACATACCCGATACCAAAAATCAAGAATATACAATCATCTGAGAAGATCCTGTAACCTAATTGTGCAGATGGCACTGGGTCTACACAATATGATTTCAAGTATCCCAAAGAAATCTTGAACACTCACATTCATTCATTTTCATCTAAATCAAACTAACTCAGCACATGAATAATGTATATAAGTATACAAGAGCTATATGAGAAAATGAGATTTCTCGAAGAGGTCTTTATAGATTAAATTATGTATTAAAATAGCAACTGAAAAATCAAGTAAGGTCAATAATAAATAAGCATTTGCTGTCTTTTCAACTAACAGCAAATTTCAAACACAATATTCCAATCATAGAGGTTTACAGAATTAAACACTATCAAAACCAAGGGCATGGCACAAACTGTTCAGCCAATATCTGCTTCCGTCTTCTTTCTTAACAGCATTCTGAGTTTTAGCTGGACATATAGTCACTCAACTGTATCTTTTCAACTCTCCCTTGGAGCTCAATGTGGCCTTCTAACTTACATATCACCAACAACTTATGCTCTAAAAACATACATAGGTTCTCCCTGCACTTTCCCCTCCTCACTGCCTACCAGGTAAAGCCAACTGGAATATCTTGGATCCATT
The DNA here is from genome assembly GCF_000334495.1 of Tupaia belangeri chinensis. NCBI lineage: Eukaryota > Metazoa > Chordata > Mammalia > Scandentia > Tupaiidae > Tupaia > Tupaia belangeri. Next base: position 286,701 of record NW_006160124.1, read on the forward strand.
TAAGCAAGTCATGTATTGAGGTCAGAATCACTCTACTGGCCCTAAACTCCTATCTGGAAGAGTGTGTGATGTGTGTGTATACACACACATACATATTGGGTTGTCAAAAAAGTCATGATACATTTTTTTCATAGCATTATGTATCGTGACTTTCCTGATGATCAAATATATACATATACACATATAAAAACTTTTTTTTTTGGAGAGGTTTTTGCTATAGGGCGCGTGCGCTCGCCAGACCGACAGAGACAGACAGAGAGATAAAGCAGGAAATCATCCCCCAGGGGGGATGGCCACGCTGCAATCCCTTCTCCTCCATTCTCTTCTCGGGATCTTGGGCACGCACGCACACGCGCCCGGCGTGAGTTTAAGCCACCGGGTCCGGGACTCAAACCGTAGTCTACTACGTGGGAGTCCAGCGACATAGCCATTACGCTAATTGCTGGTCCCCATATAAAAACTTTTACTCATGTCATTGTACATTGGGCTTTCTTTGTTAGGGAGAAAAGCTTAGCCTATATTAGTAACATAACAAGATAACTAAAAATGAGGTATAACAATGACCTCACAGTTCCTTGGCTTCTTCCTATCTAACGACTTTGGCTGTATTCCATCAATATGGAATCAGACCTAGGGAATGCACATTTAGGTCCAAATATAGACTTGGCAACTTTCTAGTGATGTGCCCCTAACTTTAACTGAATTTCTTTATTTTTAGACTATGTAAAGTCATCAGATTTTTCTCTAAAATCCTACAAAAGCATGTTCTAAAAGAATCTAGCTTGAAATAATCACGTTAGGGTATGAAAAAATTCTATGAATGGCCCCCAAAATGCCAATCTCTCTAATCTCTAGAATGAGCTCATTATTCTTGTGATTATGTTATCTTCTACAGAACTAACCTTAAAATTGGGATATTATCCATATGGACATAATCTAATCACCTGAGTTCTTAAGAGCAGCATTTTCTATGGCAGGTGATAGAACCCAACCCATATTTAAAGCATAAGAAGGATTTGTGGGGGTCAGCAGATGGCATAGTGGTTACATTGCTGGATTGCCACATGGCCCATAGTGGTTCGAGTCTAGACCCAGTAGCTTGAAAAAAATCAAACCAGGAGCGGACGCATGCGTGCCCAAGATCCTGGGAAGAGAACGGAGAAGGGACTGTGGTGTGGCCACCCCTCAGAGGATGATTTGTCACTTTTCCTCTCACTGTCTCTTTCTCTCTCTCTGTCTCTCTCTCTCTCTTTCTCTTTCTCTGTGAATGTACACACCCTAAGGCAAAAATCTCTTTAAAAATAAAAAAAAGAAGAAAGATTTGTAGTGCTGTTACTGGCTTTGAAGATTCAGGTGGCCTTAAGGAACTGACAGAGGGCCTGGCTCACAGTAAAGAAATGAGAAACCTCAACCTACATGTGCATGGGAAATGATTTCTGTGGAAATCTGAATGAGTATGGAAGTGGGTTGTCCCCCTGCCCACCTGGGAAAAAAATAATAATAGTAACAGAAACCTACAGATAACCTTAATTTCCACTTCGTGAAATTCTAAGCAGAGTACCCAGCTAAATATATCCAGACTTCATATCTACAGAAGGTGTGAGATAATAAATCTGTGTTTTAACTTTTAAATTTGTGGGAATTTGTTATGACAACAATGGATAACTAATACAGATATACAAAGAAATCAAACTATTCTTTGTAAATCTCTCTGACATTTAACGAACTTTAGGAAACTGGAAGCAAGTATAATATTCTCATATTGACTACAGTGATTAATTCATCCACAGGTAGACATTTAAAAGATGAATCATTAGATGCTTTTTTTTTTTTGGTGGGGGGAGAGGTTTTTCTCAACAAAAAGACAGAGAGAGAACAGAGAGACAGAAAGCGAGAACTCACCCCCCAGGGAGGATGGCCACACCACAATCCCCTCTCTTCCATTCTCCTCTAGGGATCCTGGATGCGCGTGCGTGCGCACACACACACACACACAAGCCTGGCGTGAGCTTAAGCCACTGGGTCTGGGACTCGAACCATGGTTGGCTACATGGGAGTCCAGGGACATAGCCATTACGCCAACTGCTGGTCCCAAATCATCGAATTCTTACTTGAATAACTCAAGAATTCCTACTTGTGAATTCTCAACCACAAACATTAAGTTAGTAATATAATTCCAACAGAATTAAGAAAACGATGATGCTGGATTTGGGGGTCAGCAGGTGATATGGTGGTTAAGGTGCTGGACTCTCATATGGCCAATCGCGGTTCAAGTCCTGGACCTGGCAACTTGCTTTCTCTCTTTCTTTCTGTCTCTCTCTGCTTCCTGAGCATACATGTCCTAGAGCAAATTTTTAAAACTCTAATAATAATAAAATTGAATGATTCTTTATAAATAATAAGAAAGAAAATGATGACTCTGGATTTAATTAGCTTGTACATCCTGGAGGGCACTAAGACATTTAGTCACGCAAAGTGGAAAAGAAAACCAGGAACTTAACTAAGTAAAGAAATAAGACTCTCACGTACCAGTACACCAAGAAGACCGGCTGCTTAGGACCGCTAGGGGTCTGTGGGCAACAACTCTCTTTCGCAATCACCGCGATCACCGGGATGTGAATTAGACTGGTGACTGGGAAGAAGAACAACAAGCTTAACAAAAACTTGAGAAACAGGAGTTAACAAAAGCTGATGAAAGAAGGTGGAAGTCAGACCACCTAAGCGCTGGAAGCCCTCAAGTCTCAAATTTAAAACACATGCAAAGCTAGAGGGCAGGGTTAAATTACCATGGGACTAAGTAGGTTTCAGACAACGGCACCTTCCAGTACAGGTCCTCCGGACACAAGGTACCTCCCGGATGTCCGATGGCTGTGCGGGCAACGCGCTGCAGGGCAACAGCGAGTGGGAAACTCCTCCCGCCAGGCGGAGGACAGCGCTGCACCCTCGCGAAGTCCAAGTGAGAGCTACCCAGCCGGGCACCTCGACAAACCAGCCTAGCCGCCCAACCTCAAGGCACCTCTCAGACCCCGGCAGGAAAGACACCACACCTCCGCCACATCCCGGCGCCTCTGCGGTTCTACACGATTGAACTCTGTCCTGCCTAAACTTCCCCTGCCCACCAGCTGGAGAGGAAGGGAGGGAGGGAGTGCGGCCTCCGCCGCCTGCTAATACTCACCCACCCGCCTCGCTTCTTCGGAAGCCGCCGTCAGCCCTTTAGCCCTTGCGCATCAGGCCTCAAAGCAGGAATTCGACGGAAAGCCGCAAGGGTCCCGCCCTGTCCTCGTCGGAGAACGCGATTGGACGAAAAGCCGCGGTGGTCCCGCCCCGTGCTTGCACGGACTCTAGGGGCCTGCGCTGTGGTGGAATTAGCCCTCCCTCCCGCCGGGGCCTTGGCCCGGGCTCGATTCTGGGCTGTGGGCATAGGAAAGGCTTGCCAGGCGCCGGCCAGGGCCCTGGACTCTGCAGGGCTCCAGCTTCCTGGGCGCTGATGGACGAACTCGGCGTTCAAATCTGTTACTTGGCAGGGGCCGCAGCCGGGCCATGCTCGGCTCACACAGGTACCCGGTCCTTTGAGAGGGATGCAGGTACAGATGGCCCAGCCCAGTTTACCCTATTCTTGCTTGACTCTGCGCCGGGTTTCCCTTCTTCTCGCGCCAGATCTCCGCCGGTCTTTCCAGTGCGACGCTATTCGCAGCTTCGAAGCAAGAACTGATACCAACGCCCGTGTAAAGGCGAGTTACTGTCCACTCCGTGTCTTGGCAAGAGAACAGTGAGCACGCAGATCCCTGCTTGAGGCTGATGTCGGCCCAGCTCTGATATGCTGCAGTCCATGCCAGCCCCGCCAACCTGCCCTTCTGGGGGTCTCTGTGCTACCTACCCAAGGACTTTGAAGGCAGCAGGGAGGCTCACCCTATGACCTGTCACTGATCTGATTACTTCTATCTCTCTGAGAAATAAAACTTTTTTTCCCCAGACTTAATTTGCTTTACTTTTCTTGTATTAAAACCCTATGTCGACAGCGGTTGGAGTCCCGGATCCGGTGGCTTAAAAATCACACTGGGTGCGTGTGCATGCATGCCCAAGATCCCGAGAGGAGGGTGGAGGAGAAGGGATTGCGGGTCACCATTCCCTCTGGGGGATGATTTCTCGCTTTCTGTCCCTATGTCTGTCTGGCGAGTGCACGTGCCCTATAGCGAAAACCTCTCCAAAAAAAAAAAAAAGAATTTTAAGTTTGAATATCATCTGAGAAAACGGCCACTCATGGAATTATGGGTGATCTGCCTGCTTATGCTGTATATTGCTTAGTGACATTCAAACCTGGCCTTTTAAAAATTTTAAGAATATTTTTAAATTTTTAGTTATGTTTTTATAATTAGTAATATGAATGTACCACTAGCAGTATAAAAATTTCCAGCCGACCAGTCAACATTCAGTGATTTGAGTAAAATGTTAGATTTTGAGTGTGACTTGTAATTTGCTACTTTTCTAGGATAGTACATTTATTTTGATTTTTTAGGTTTTTGCCATAGGATGAGCGAAATCATCAGAGAGAGAGAGAGAGAGAGAGAGAGAGAAAGAGAAATTACCATTCATCTCTAAGAATTTGGGGCACACATGTACACACACCCAGTGTGATTTTTCAAGCCCCCGATCCAGGACTCAAACCATAGTTAGCCATGTAGTAGTCCCACACTGTAACCACTATGTCACCTGCTGGCCCCATGCAGTGAATATATTATCTTTTAAAGTATGTACTATGTATTACTTCATGCCTCAAATTCCTGGTAATGTACTTTGCCTATTTAAATTGTATGTACATTTTTTGGAAATACATTAAAGCTGTTACAGAGACCAACTGATGGTAGAATGGTTACATTGCTGGACTCCCAGGTGGTCAACTGGTCAACCGCAGTTGAGTCCCAGACTAGTAGGTTAAAAACTCGCACATGTGGTTGGGGAAGGAAAGTGGCAGGTGGTGTGGTGGCTAAGGGTATTGGACTCCCACTATGGCTGACTGCAGTTCAAGTCCTGGACTTGGCGGCTTGCCTTCTCATTTTCCCACTCCCTCTCACTCTGTCCTTCTCTGGTCAAATTTTAAAAAAGAATAAATAAACTTAAATAAAATAACTCTTTTTTAAAAAAGAGTTTTTAACTTTATTTATTCTTATTACCATTATTATTTTCCAATTTGATCAGAGAGACACACAGAGAGAGAGAGGAAGTGAGAAAGCAAGCCACCAGGTCTGGGACTTGAACCGTGGTTGGCCACATGGAGTCCAGTGCCTTTTACCACCATGCCACTTGCTGGCCCCAAATAAAATAACCCTTTAAAACAAACAAACAAATTCATGTGTGCATGCTCAAGATCCTGAGTGACAAATGGAGGTGAAGAAATTAAGGTGTGGCCCTCCTCCCTGGGGGGTGATTTCTTGCTTTCTGTCTCTCTGAAGCGCACACATGCCCTATAGCAAAAATCTCTACCAAAAAAAAAAAAAAATCTGTTACATTATTTAAAATACTTCTGGATATATAACCATCATTCTGCTTTTCTCTTCTAACCCTAAGTTATCAGAAAGGATACTATAAACCCAACAGAGGGAACTTCTGGGTTTATACGGAAGAGAGGAAGTATACTATTGGCATTTAGTAGGTAGGGATCAGGCATGCTGCTAAACATCCTACGTTGTACCTTTCCCAACAAAAGCTTAAAAAAAAAAAATCTGGCCCAAAATGTCAACAGTATTAAATTGAGAAACCCTGATCTAAGTAAATATCTGAGAAGAATGAGTTTCAATCATGCTGGTTGGCCTTTGGCTAGAAGTGATTTGTAGTTCTGCCAAAGGCCAGGATCAATGCTGAAATTGGCTCTTTTTTGTTTTATTTAATTTTTAAATTTTGGAGGGCATTTAAGAAAGAGAGAGAAAGTAGCCTCCGTGGCATACTGCAATCCCTTCTCTATTTTTCCACACAGTGCTCTTCAAGCCACTGGAGTCACGATTTGAAATGTGCAGTTGGTCATGTGGGATCCAGTTTCCTTAACCACTAGGCCACAGGGTTGGGCCTTAAAATCTGTTCTAATGTATTTGACCAATATCTTTTTGGACTAACAATTGCATTTGTTTCCTGCCTATGAAAAACTTAATAATTTAGGGAGCTGGGTTTCTTTACTTTCCCTGTTCTCTTTGATTACTTACATGTTCCTAATAGAACAACAAGACAGACTTCTATCATTTGTTTTAAAATATCAGTAATGGAGCCAACCTGTGGCCTGGTGGTTAAGATCGCTGGATCCCACATGGCCAACTGCACATTCGAGTCCTGGACCTGGTGACTTGAGAAACATACTGGGCATGTGTGCATGTATGCTTAAAATCTCAAAAGGAGGGAAAGAGGAAAAGGGATTACAGAGTGACCATGCCCCATGGGAGATGCTTTCTCACTTTCCCTTTCTCTCTCTCTCTCTCTCTCTGGCAAGTGCACATACCCTCTGGCAAATAAAAACAAATAAATCCATATATACAAACCAATAATGTGAAAGTTAGTTCGCATAAAGAAGTCACTAACAAATACCTTGTTCCTGTTGAATACCTAATATTAGCAGGAAACAACAGGATTTTGCAAAGTATCGCAATCCCTTCTTCATTCTCCTCTCGGGATTTTGGGCATGCACACACACATGCCGGCATGAGCTTTAAGTTGCCAGGACCAAGACTTGAACTGTGGTCAGTTTCATGGGAGTCCAGGGACGTAATCATTATGCCATCTGCTGGTCCCCTGGTGTGTCTTCTTTTTAAAACCCGAGTACTATGGGATGTTGTATAGGCCATAAATACAAGTACAACAGCATTTAAAAACATGACTGAGGGGGCGGCAGATGGTGTGGTTGCGGGTGCTGGGCTCCCAAATGGCCGACCATTGTTTGAAACCTGGACCTGGTGGCTTGCTTTCACTTTCCCTCCCTCCCCACCCCCTTCCTCTGGTCAAATAAAAATAAATAAATAAAGCTAAATAAAATAATCCTTAAAAGATAAAAATACGACTGAGATTATGAGCTGTAATAGGGAAAATTCAGAATAGGTGGGCCACGAAGGTGGTAAGTAGGGAGAAAGATGGGCTTTTTCTGAAAGTGGTAACAGTGAGAGTGTTGGCAGATGGGTGAGGACAGTAAGGACTCCAGCAGAGGTGAGTAAGTATGTAGAGACTAAGCGATGGATAGATGGCACTAATTGATGGGAATCTTGGATCCTAGAGAGAAAACACCAAAGTTTGAAGCTGGAAATACTATGTTCCTCATTTTAAAAGCGAGAGATGGGGATGCCAAGGTATTTAAATTTTCCTCCATTGTTAATGGGGTCTAGAATGATTTCCTACCTCTCAGCTCTTTCTCATGGTATACCTCTCCTGGATATGCCATGTTGCCTCTCAAGCTTGCTATTGGAAGGTGAAAGCTATTGCATGTGTATAATACAGAAAGTGTTTTAGAAAGTGTAGCAGAGGGAGAACCACAGAATCAATCAGTATTTTGATTTTCAAGAAAAAATGTATTACTGAAGAGAAAAAGATTCTGCTGCCTATGAAGAACTCCCAGTAACCTACAATATCATTGTTGTAATTCTGGCCTTGCATAAGGCAAGATAATAGGGCAGCCATGGCCTGTGGGTTAAGAGAACGAAGTCCCACTTGGCTGACCCCACAATTTGAGGGCTAGGACTTAAAAAAGGGTGTGTGCATCCATGCCTCAAATTCCGACAGGATGGAGAAATGGAAGAGTAGGGACTGTGGTGTGAACTTGCCCCATGGGGGGAGGGGTTCTCTCTCTCTCTCTCTCTGTCACTGTCTCTCTGGGCTCTCTGATAAACATGTGCTCCCTCTGGCAAATTTGTTAAAATAGGAAAGGAATGCCAACAGTACTAAAGTCCCTGTTTGTCAGAATCTCCATTTCACTGGGAAGTGCTGTGAATATTCTGCCTGTGTCCTTTGAACTTTGTCTCAGTTAACTTGGGAGATAACTGGTCTCATTCCCTTGATTACTTTATATTCACAAACCAGACAAACTAAATATTAAAAATATGGATTTACACAAAGATAAAATAATTTATTTTTTGAGCAACCACTTCATTTAACAGATCCTGTTAAGTAGCAATCTTCCCAGTGTATGAAACACGAGCTTCCATGCTATTACTACTTTTCAGAAACATGAAAGACACTGAAAGATTCCTTTTTGCACATTTTGGAGAATGAGTTTTATGAATGAGTTGAAATATTATATATTTAATGCTAATATTTATTACTTGGTACAAAATGTTTTTGAGAAAGCATTCCATTTGATCAGACACTGAAAGAGGAGACTGAGAAACTCCCAGTGAGCTTTTCCAGGTGTCCAAAGCAGGGTTCATTGTGCCAGTGTCTCCCCCTGGGCAGCAATCCCATGGAAAAGTGTAGTCATGGTGACTATTTAATTTACAACTTACCACCGGAAACTTGGAGGATTCTTTAGAAAACAAAGTGAATTCCATTATCTTGGCTCTACCGTCCAGTCTCCCACACACAAATTCCTGTAAAACCTTTACAGTTTCTACCCTTTGGTTTCTTCTCACATTTCCACCAGCAACCCAGGCTGACTGCACAGCCTGTTTCCTCACAGATCTTTTCTACTGCTTGTTCTTTCTGCAATCACTATGCCCCATTCTCGGCTGCAATTTAATCCTTTGTTCCTGTGCTTCTGAAGTTGGCTAACTGGGGCAGTTACTGGGACTGGGCAACTGAATGTGCTTGCTAACACTGGCTACCGAATGCCCTTTTCTTGTCGGCATTCTCAGTGTACTGTGGACTCTGTGTGGGAGTGCATAGGTTTGCTTCTTTTTCTTTTTGTCTTATAGAAGCTGCTGTGTGATTAGCTAATGAGGTAAAAGGCTAGGCTCCTTGCTTGGTAATATGTTAAATGCAGCTACAAATCGATGAGTCAGTTCTGAAATTTCCTTTTTTTTTTTTTTTTGTAGTTTTTGCTATAGGTCACATGAGAGAGAGACCAAGAGGACAAATGAGAAATCACCGCCCTGGGACCAGCAGTTAGCGTAATGGCTACGTCGCTGGACTCCCACGTAGCTGACCGCAGTTCGCGTCCCAGACCCGGTGGCTTAAACTCACGCCAGGCACTTGTGCATGCGTGCCCAAGATCCCGAGAGGAGAATGGAGAAGAAGGGATTGCAGCGTGGCCATCCCCCCTGGGGGGTGACTTCTCGCTTTCTATCTCTCTGTCTCTCTCTGTCTGTCTGGCTAGCGCACACGCCCTATAGCAAAACCCTCTCTCCCCCCAAAAAAAGAAAAAAAATAAAAGAAATCACCGCCCTCATCCCCAGAGAAGACTACACCACATTGGGCATAGGTGCCTGGCTTATTTTTCCAAACTGTCAGGTCCAGGACTTGAACTGCACAATTGGCCATGTGGGATCCAGTCACCTTATCCTCCACACCATGTGTTAGCCCATTATTACAAATATTTTATATATAGAATTATACATTATGTAGTAATCTGTGACTGGCTTCCTTTACATAGCATAATGATTTATAGGTTCGTCTATGTTGTTGCATATATCGGTACTTCATTTCTTTTTTGTTGCCAAATAATATTCCATTATATGGATATATCTTATTTTGTTTAACCATTTCATCAGTTTATGGACATTTGGGTTATTTTTTATTTTTGGCTATTATGAACATTCGAGTATAAGATTTTTGTAAATATATTATTTGTATTGCATTTAACAATTTGTTTAGGTTTACCTATATGTTTTCCAGCTGTGTACTCTTTATTGCATCCTGAACCTCAGGCTGTGGAGCACATCTTAGTCCACATCACCATGGTAAGGTCTCACCTTCTTTCTGTTGTTTGTTTTTTTCCAAAATTTATTTTATTTCTTTGAGAGAGAGTGAAAAGGAGAGTGAGAGAGAGATAGAAACCCATGGAAAGTCTCATAATACTGTAATCCTTTTCCCCAGCCTTCCATCCACGTAGTATCATGGGTATACATGTTCCCAGCATGCTTCAGGTTGAGTAGGAATCTAAGGATCTGAATCCTATATGATCATCTGATTCCAGCATTGCAGAGCAGTGGGCTACCTCCCATGCCACCATTGCTGGGCTGCATCATCATTCTTTCTTTTTAGATTTTTGCTATAGGGCCTATGTTCTCACCAGAGAGACAAAGACAGAGGGAAAGTGAGAAATCATTCCCGGGCGAAAGGGATAACCACACTGCAGTCTCTTCTCTTCCATTCCGCTCTCAGGATTTGGGGCACACATACACACATAACAAGCATGATTTTCAAGCTGCCAGGTTTAGGACCTGAACTGCACAGTAGGTCATATGGGATCCAGTGCCTTAACTTCAATGCCACCTGCTGGCCCCCTTATTTTCATTCTTAAAACATATTTTCACAAGGTATGGAATTCTTGGTTGGCCATTATTTTCTTTTGGTATTATTCTACCACATTTTAGTTTCCAGTTACACAGATGATAAATCAGTTATAACTCCTTTGAGAAATTAATCTATATACCAATTTTTTCTTTTGGCTTTTAAATGATCTATATATAAATATATACATATATGTATATGTATCTTTATCCACATTGAGATACATACATTATTGAGTAAATAACACAAATTTATCAGTTATTATTTTGTCAGTGTTACTTCTTTCCATTCTCTGTCTCCTCTGCTTCTGGGACTTCAATTAAACCTATATTATACCTTTTTTTTGTCTATTCTCCTTTCTCTTCATCTATCTTTTGTATTTTCTACTATTTTCTGAGTCACATTCCGGATCATTTCTTCTGCTCTTTTCCAGTTCACTAATTCTCTTAGTGTCGTATACATTGTTCATATCTACTGAATTTTTAGTTGAAATTATCATAGTTATCATTTTTGAAATATTTTTTGTTCAATTTTCACTTATTTAAGACTTTTTAAATGCTTTTCCTTTTCCTATAGATAGGTTTAGTTTTTTTAAACAGTATAAACATTGTTTTTCTATTAATGCCTATATCTAAAGTCGTTCTTTTATTTTGCCTTTTTCCCTTCATGATGAATTACTTCTTTCTTTACATGTTTTGTTTTGTTGTATTGTGTTGTGTTGTTTATGAGTCACTCACTGACCTGGAAAGTTATCTGAAGGAAAAACTGGAGGTCTTGGACAGGTGCATTCCTCGATCCAGAAGTTACTCGCTTTGTGCTGATTGCCTCAGATCTTTCTAGGCTCAACACCACTCTAAACTAAATTCACGACTTTAAGTTTTTGGATCACCTAATTGATTAAAATTGTGGCTACCAATCTATGCAAGAGCTGGTTAAATTATGTATTTATTTTTTCCTGAAGGTACAGATTTTTGAAGTTCCAGTTTGATGTAAGGAGAATATCCTTAGACTCTGCGCCTTGGGTAGGATCAGGCTTTGCTTTCTCTTTATCTTGCTGTATGATGCTTCAGAATCAAAGCTCAAATTCTGTGGCTAGGAATTTATGTTATTAAGGAAACATTGTCTACTTTTAGAAAAGTTCACACAATAATTTTAGTTTAAAACAGGAGTGTGTTGATCTGAATAGCCTACCCTGTCATTACTAGAATGGACTATAATGTTTAGTTTTTCATTACAATAAAAAACAAACATAGTTCAGGTTCTCAAATTCTCAAGTAAGAGAAATTTTGGAAATTTGACTTCATCGCAGACTGCTATGGTTTGAATACGTCACCCAGAAATTCTTGTGTTGGGATTTAATTGTACTGTCCACATTATAAAGGTAGTAAGTAAAAGCTAAATTCCTTCATGGCGTCCCAAAGTAAGGCCTACTAGGGGATGACTAGTTCATGGTGATTGCATCACAGAGGCAACAGTCTCATGAATAGGTTAATGATGTCTCCAGAGATCCAATTAGTTCTAGGTTTCATGAGAAGGGATTAATTCTCATGAGAGTTGATTATTATGAAAGAGAGATCAGTCAGACCCTCTCTCCATGCCTGCCATCTTCTGTGCTTCTGCTGACCATATTGTTGACCTAGGACTGGATTTTCCAGCCCCCAGAATCATGAGTTTGTAAATAATCTTCTCTCTTATTAAGAAAAGCACACATGGGCTAGCCTTGTAGCCCAGTGGTTAAGGGAGCTGGATCCCACATGGCTGACTGCATTTTGAGTCTTGGTCCTCATGGCTTAAGGAACATGACAGGGACAAGTGTGTGCATGCCCGGTGTCCTGATAAAGAAATGGAGGAGAGGGAGTTGTGCTGTGAGTGTGCTCTATTGTGGAGTCCTTTTTCCTTCTTGCCCTCTGTCTGTCTCTGTGATGGAAGAAGTTCTGGAACTGAGTAGAAGACAAAGAGGAGCAGTCCAGGACAAACCTAGATACTGGTGGGAGCATGGAAGAATTCTTTTTAAATAAACTGGAGCTCTTTCTTTAGATATTGATTAAGTGGCCTTCTTTAGAGATTGAGTAACCGTAATGGTGATAGAGATATGAACACTGGCGGCCATTTTTATGAGATTTCAGAAGAAAATGAGAGAAACAAGATGATTTAAAGATGGAATTAGTAATGAAGAGAGGCAGAATCTGGGCAAGGGGGAGAGGGAGAGGAAAATTTCCAGCCTGGCATGTGGCAAAGAATAAAACAATGTGTTTGGCAGAGAGAAGTGTGGCAGAAACAGTGGTTGCTAGATGACTGCTGCTGATAGAAGGGATCTAGCTGAAAATGAGAGAAAAGCACTGAGGACATTGCCCTTCTCAGCACAAGCTTAGAGGCCTGGGAGTACAAAATGGTTTCCAGGAAAAGGCTTGGGGCAGGCATGTAGTCCTTCATCGCCTGAGTTCCCCGCATCTCAGTACAGTGCCTGGTTGTTCTAGCAGTCCTGGGTGTAGCTGCTGATCTGGATAGTACAGTCCGTAGATCTTAGTGGCAGCAACAGTAAGTGCTGCATCCATGTGGGACTCCACCTGGTGCTAACTCTGCAGGAGACCAGAACTCAAAGCTGTGAGGTGTGGCAGCCTCTTAGAATTCAAAGAATACAGCAGAATGCTCAGCAGTTGAGTCAGAGATCTGCTACAAGATTGGAGCCATTACAGAGAGTTTCCGTTAGAACTAAGTAATGTGGAAACAGGGGTCAGAGCAGATAGCACCTGCCAGGAGGGCTATGCCTAATGGAGCTACTGTCCTGGAGCCCCTAAAGCTGTGGAGCTATCAGTATGCAACATTAGCCTAGAAGACTCCAGCTGGAAAGAGCCGAAGCATGGACTGAACCTAGCAAGGCCGGGGGAACAAGGTTGACTGATGCTCTGAGGACTCTACCCCCTCCGTGGGTCCAGGATGCAGCACATTGAGTTTGTTTGTCAGTGGAAATGACCAAACTCTATAAAAATGTTTTAAAGGATTCAAAGCAAAATTAAGAGTGACCATGGACTGTGAAGGCTAAGTTGGTAGCCTTGAGAAAGTATTTGAGAGGGTTTAGAAATAGCAGTTCTTTTATTTAGTTCTGAGATACAAGCAAAACTGTAAATCCATATATGCAGTTGTCATATTAGCCTGGTCCCAAAAAAGATGGTGCATCTTCAAGTGGGAACTCACAAGTTATAGGTGGGTTTAGAAAGTTTTAGGTCAGTAACTGGTTAAGAGCACAAGTCTGTCTCAAAAAAGACTCAGAGTTAGTAGAAAAGAATGTCTGAGTTTAATTTTAACAGAAATAAGGAGACTTGGCTATCTGTTCACATGATACTGTGCTCAAGTTAGAATGGAGGGAGTATCTCACAATCACTGAACCAAAGCAGTTTACTTTAGCAAGATTAACTGCTTATTCATTGGCATCAGCTTCCTAGACATCGAAGGAAAAATGTAGAACAAAGCCAAAGCAGTCAGTTTCAATTCTCAGTTGCCCTTGTTGGTCAAAGATCATGCCATGGAATGCACATATAGGCCAGTAATCAAAGAAATTTCCCACGGCGGTAAGAAGGCTCATTCCTAGAGTTGGCCTTTTAGTCTTCTGGCATTGGTTATGATCATCTTGGTGATTCTGGATATTTAGAGGGAGGACATAGTTGACCTGACTTAAAATTCAGTTATTTCTAGGAAAAGAAAAGGTCAATCCTCAAGATTTGGTTTGGAAAACATTCTAGATCAAATTTATCTTAAGAGCTACCATGATCTGGGCTTGTTTTTTATTGTTGTTGTTGTTGTTTTGTTTTCATTATCAGAGGGTACAAATGCTAGCCAAAGGGACAGAAAGAGAGAGTTAAGGGAGAGGAAGAAAGCATTCTTTAGTAAGGCATGATCACGACAGAATCCCTTCTCCAGTTCCCCATCCTGTCATGATTTGGGGCATGCATGCGTAAGTATCTGTCATATTTTTTCAAGTTGCCAGGGCTGGGATTCCAACTGTGTTTGGCCATGTGGGATCCAGCTCCCTTAACCATTAGATTATAGGACTAGTCTTGATCTGGGTTTGTGATTATGTTTTTCCTCTTCCCATATCTAGCATAGCATTTATGGGCAATATATAATGAAAATACAACAACAGGTATTTTAACACAACAAAGACTGTGCTTCAGAGACTAATAGGATCAGAAGGAATTAAGCAACCCAATCAACTGTAAAATCCTGTAGGTGCATCGTCATATTTAATCAGACTTACGATATGTTTACCTTCCTTATCAATAGTTATCTGAACTTTGTGATAATTCTCATTTGATGATTGTAGGACTTATATCAATTAGAAATCTAACAAATTTAAATTTTTCTTGACAATTAATTGTTAATATATATAGCATACTGAGAAGAGTATAAATCAGTTTTAAGAAACATCTGATATTCAATGTCTTAACAGTCATAGGATTTGTTTATAGAGAGCATGTTTACTTTTTCAAAAGTCTTAGTGTTGCACCATATGTTGTACTTGGTGAGATAAAAGATGTTTTGTTAAGAAAAAAATCATTTAAGTCCATGGCGTCATTTTGTTGTCCTTTCCAACTGAAATGACCCTTAACCATGTGGCAACTGTTATATCCCATGGGAGCTGAGACCATGAGTCAGGCTTAGGAAAATCAAGGTTTTGAGCATCTTAAGGAAATAGCCTTTACCTACCTTATTTTAACAATCTGAGAGGGAAATAGGATGCCATGAGCTTTTATTAGTTAAAATATTTCAGCAACTCCCCATAGGGAACACTCTTGTTTTGTTCATAATTTTTTAAAGAGGTTTTTATTTTTTTACTATAGGGCACATGTACTCACTGGAGAGACAGGGAGACAGAAAGTGAGAAATCACCCCCCAGGGAGATGGTCACACCACAATCCCTTCTCCATTCTCCTCTGGGGATCTTGGGTGTGCACGCATACATGCCCAGTGTGAGTTTCAAGCTGCCAGGTACCAGACGGAATAGGGGTCAACTACGTGGGAGTCCAGCGATGTAACCATTACTCCATCTGCTGGTCCCTTTTGTTCATAATGGTTTTAATTGCTAATTGAATCACAGAGGTTTTTTTGTTTTGTTTTGTTTTGTTTTTAAGAGAGATCGTTCCTATAGGTCAAGTGCACTCGCCTGAGAGAGGCGGACAGAGAGACAGAAAGTGAGAAATCACCCCCCAGGGGAGTGGCCATGCCACAATCTCTTCTCCATTCTCCTCTTGGGATTTTGGACACACATTTCAAGGGCCCAGGACTCGAATCCTGGTTGATTATGTGGAAGTCCAGCAATGTAACCATTATACTATCTGCTGGTCCCACACAGAATAATTTTTAAGTATTATTTTTTTTTTTGGTGCATGGGCTTTATTCTGTATTTTTGTTTTTGCCATAGGGTGCAGCACCCTATGGCAAAAACAAAAATACAAAATAAAGACAGGCAGTGAGAGGCAAAGTGAGAGCTCACCTTTCCTGGACATGGCCGCAGCACAATTCCTTTTCCATTCTCCTCCTGGGATTTTGGGCATGCACGCACATGTGCTCAATATAAGTTTCAAAAGCTGTCAGATCTGGGACACTATGGGAGTCCAGCACCCTTAAGCACCACACCACTTACTGATCCTGGTGCATGGACTTTTTAAGGAAACAATATCTGAGGTCATATTTACCATTTTAATACTTATATATTTTGTGTGGTGGGGTGGTGGGGGTAGGGATCTGTGTGTTCTTGTAGATGTCTCTATCATGCTTGGACACTGAGTATTACAGCTCATTGCTTCATGGCTGGAATCAGCATGGACATAAAGCCTTGTTGAGTTGAAGTAAATGCTTGTTCCCATCTTTGAGTTACTGAGCATGTTTTTGTGGTTTATCTGGTTTCTTCTCCCTATTGGATGAGAGGTGTATCATCTTTTAAAGTATCTTCCAACCCTTCTTTTATTTATTTTTACCTACCTGAAATAGCATTCTTCTTGTGTGACTTCCTTTTGTATGCTTACATATCTTGAATGACCAGTTCTGATGTATGCACTAAGGCTCTCATTGCCATAGCATGACAATAACACTAGTACAATTTGGATGAATGAAGTCAACCCAGAACCTCTGAGTGTCCCAACACACCACCACGTAGATAGGGGTCACACCCACATAAGCTCTTGTTTAAGTATTTCATAAATCCTCCCAGAAATATCTTGGTCTTAGGGTGGAATTTGTGCAGACAGGGACCTCTGTCCACCTGCTGACTCCCATGAACAGTTCTTTAAAAGCAATGTTCATCTTACTAGGGCTGGATAAAGACTGCCAACCACAAGCACAGGGCTGATAGATAAGTGAGTAGGTGAAACTGGCCATTTACATACGAGGCAGCTATTAGTAGTTTTCTCCCATCATATTTTGGCAATTATCTCAATTTGTCATCACTAATTTCTACACTTAAGCAATATTCTGTCTTATAGCCCTGCGCCAATTGACCTAAGGTAAATATTTTACATGACATTATATTTGGGATAAGCTTTATAAAAGAAATACTCTGTGAAGGGGTACCTCCAGCAGTGATTAGAATAGGGCTATTTCATTTGATATTCTCTACTTCATCCTGATCGATATTATACCAGATGATGCAAGCTTGCCCTGAGGAAAGTTTGAGATTTTCAATGACCCAGGAGAAATTTCCAGCTTATAAAAGGAGGCATAGGAGACAGAAAACTAGAGAGGAAAGTGGAAATGAGAAAAAATACTGAAAGCATATTTTCTAATTTTGACAAGAAATCTCACAGTCACTCCTGTTTAAATGACATAATAAATCCCAAGCAACCACCCAAGAATCTAAATTAAAGCATTCAGGTTTGTGTGTTTGTTCTCATTGCCAGAGGCCATGGGTGTCCATCAAAGAGAGAAAGAGAGAGAAGAAAGGAAGAAAGCACCCCCCCACCCGGGGCGTGGCCACACTGCAATCTGTTCTCCCCATCTCTCCTTCCTTTCAGGGTTTTGGGCACACATGCACATGTGCCTGACATGTTTTTAAAGCCTCTGGGTCCAAGGCCTTAACCACACAATTTGGCCATATGGGATCCAGTTCCCTTAAGTACTAGGCCACAGGCCATCCTTCATTCAGGGTTTTAAACCACATACCTATGACACGTAAGGTAGGAGAAAGAACAGTTATTATATAATTTATGAGGGCTGGCCTGGTCTAGTTGCCTTCATCGGTTATTGGTCAGGAGGATGTGCCTTCGGGGTCATTCAAAGTTGAAAACAGATGTCACACACAGATTCAGAGACCCAGATGTGGTCTAGAACAGGATCAGGTGCTCACTTTAGGTGTGAGACATAGATCCAAGAAAAGGCTCTAATTTAGAAGCATCAACTTAGAGTTGGTCATGAGTATCTGGCAATGTCCTTTCCAACAGAGTTAGGGGTCTTTTAGTTAGTGCCCTTTAAGTAAGAAGGGATTTTGAAACTGTAGATGGTAAAAAATTTAAAACAGCTGTTGTTAATAATTTGATGACAGTTCATTACAATAATGATGTAACTGAAAAATACATTTAGTTATTTTCTATCCCATGTAGCACTTTAAAATAACACCATAACTATAGCTGACAACCAAATTGAACAGATTTTCTTAAAGAATTTTTCCACATAGATGTAACATATAACACACTACATGTACATATAAGCACATGTATACACACAGAAGATCTTATAGCCTTTTGAAAAGCTCTTTATCCTTTTCTTTGTTTTAAGGGTTAATCCCTAGATGTTTATCTCTTATCTTAGGTTTGATTAGATGGAATGTGTAAGGAAAACAAAATTTCCAAACAACCTTGAATATTTTTAGCAAGTAGAGAGAAAATACTGCAATGCTGAAAATCTGCTACACTTTAACCCTATTGTTGCAGGATTTGAATAATTTTTATAATGGTCATAGATTTTTGGTAATTTATTTAATGACTTTTTTAAAAGTTCATGAGAACAGATCATAATATAGTTAACTGGAATCCTGGAAAATTGGTTGTCACGGTATGCCTTATAATTTTATTTAATTTTTGTATTATCCTCCTATTCCAAGAGCAAAGAACTTGCTCCTGGAAAATGCTTAAGAAACAGGAAAGAAAAGAGAAAAGAGAAGCCAAGTTATTCATAGATACATGTAAACCCTAAAAAAAGAATCCAAAAACGAATTCACTAGAAAAAGACAGGAAGCTTCACAGATGTTATACAAAAATTTAACTGGTATCTCCAAAGTAGATTGCCCCTTATCTCTGGAGTGGGGAGGGGGAAAAATCACATTTACTCAGTGAGGCTGGTAAAGGGAGAGAACTTTGAAACTAACCAAAACTAGCTGACAAGGTCTAGATTGCAAATGACTGAAATTGAACCCAAAAGTCAGCATAGAAAAAAAACTGCCTTCCCACCGTAAATTCAAATGTTAGAATACTGAGATCTAGCTGAACCAAGTACCCCATGAAGTCAGAAGGTGAAATACCAATGTCCTAAACCTTTTTATTTACTATGTAAGAAAACCATTTTAGAGCTATCAAAAGTTTTCTTCTTTGGAAATCTTAAGCTTGAGCCATCTTTTGTAAGATTTTACCATTGATATATCTATTTGTAAATAAAGGCACCATTACCCAAGGTACCAGAATGAGGTTTTCTCCTTGTAAAAAGGCAACAGAGAAGACCCTTTCTATTTATTTCCCTGAATGTGAGGTTAATGTAACTTGATTACCCTTCACAAGGAGGTGAGCAAACAGCTTAGTGTAAACCAGACCATCAACCAAAACGGGATGACCAAGACTAGAGAGAAGACTTATATGAATGTCCCCCGAAAGGAAGATTGGAGTCAGAGGGCACAATAGCCTCACTGCACTGGTACCTGGCACTGGATTTGGACAACTCCCTGGGAAATCTCTGGTTCTTCTCTGGTCCCACAAGGCTACTGGTGAAATTGTTGACAGAAATAACCAAACTCTATAAAAATATCTCAAAGGGTTTATTTAGTGTCAGTCAATGGTGCAATAGTTAAGGTGCTGGATCTCATATAGCCTTCTGCATGGTTTGCTTCCCAGACCTGACAGCTTGAAAAATACACCAGACTCATGTGCGTGTGTGCTCAACATCCCAAGAGGAGAATGGAAGAGAAGGGACTGCAACATGACCATTCCCCATGAGAAATACACACACGCTATAGTAAATTAATAATAAAAAAGGTTTATTCATAGCAAAATTAGTAGTGACTGTGGCTTATGAACACAATCTCTAGTATCCCTGAGAAAGAGTTCTGGATAGTTAGAAACAGCAGTTTTTTAATTTAGTTCTGAGATCAGGAGAAGCAAAACTGTAAATCAACACAGAGTTTTCTTATTTCTTTTTTTATTTTGTTTTCTCTTTTACATTCAATCACATTATTTAGCTTACAAACTGAATATTTCAACATGTGAAAATTTCTCTCTAGTCCAGTTGATAAAACTATTAAATTATCTTTAACAGATAATACCACATTTCTTTGTCCCATTAATGCTTTGCCTCTCTATTTTTCTTCTAAGTGTCCTTCCTCAGACTCTACTCTTTCACAAACACTCTATCTGTATTTACATCCATTTACTATGTTTCTATATCCTTTAGTCTATCATATTAGCCTGGTCTAAAAAGGTGGACTTGAGAAGTGGGGCTTACAAGTTATAGGTGTGTTTAGAAATTCTTAAATCAGAAATTGGTTAACATCACAAGTCTTTTTAAAAAAAAAAAAAAAAAAAGTCTCAAGAGTCAGCAGAAAAGAATGTCCAAGGTTTTTTGTTTGTTTGTTTTTTGAGAGTATTTTGCTATAGGGCATGTGCCCTCACCAGAAAGACAGAGAGAAACAGTGAGATAGAAAGTGAGAAATCACCCCCCCATGGGGATAGCCACGCCGCAATCCCTTCTCCTTCATTCTCCTCTCGGGATCTTGGGCACACACACACACTCGTGTGCCTGGTGTGAGTTAAAACCAACAGGTTGAGGACTCAAACCATGGTCGACTACATGGGAGTCCAGCAACATAGCCATTACGTCAACTCCTGGTCCCAATAATGTCCGAGTTTAACTTTAACAGAAATAAGAAGGCCTTACTATACCCTTGCGTGATTCTGTGTTAGTCAGGAAATACTAGACCACAATTACTAGACCAAAGTGGTTTGCTTTAGCAAGATTAACTGCTTATGAGCTGACATGCTCTGCCCGGGCCTCAAAGGAAAAATTCAGAACTAAAGAATGTAGCCAGCCTTAGTCCTCAAATTCCATGACTGAATGTTTTCCCACGTGGGTTCAAATTTGCTGAGAGCCTATTACTCCTCTTCTGGTGGAAAGGAGATGTCTACCTCACACATGCTCCACAATTGTATTTTAGGAGCATGTCATTTGTTTTGACTTCACATGCTGATGGCTGAGAGGATTTCCCTGAATTTCCCATCAGACTTTAGATTTTGGAGTTACTGTTGGAACCAGTGAGACTTTTGAGACCATTCAGATAATTGTGCATGGGAGAAATACATTTTTGGGGACAGAGATCGAAAACTATGGTTTGAATATGTCCGCCAAAAGTTCATGTGCTGAGACCTGACTGTAATGACTGTATTATAAAGTTTTCACTTAATATCTTCATAATGTCCCAGGGCAACGCCTACTGGGTGGTAACTGGTTCATAGAGATTGCATCATAGAGAAGGCAAGAGTGTCTTGAATAGATTAATGAAATCTCATCTTCAATGAGTTTTTTGGTTTTTTCCCTCTTGAGAGTTTTTTGCTGTAGGACATGTGAGTTCACCAGAGAGACAGAGAGAGTCAGAAAAACAGAAAGTGGGAAATCACCTCCCAGGGAAATGACCACACTGCAATCCTTTCTCCTCCATTCTCCTGCTGGGATTTTGGGCACACACACACATACACCCATTCAACATGAGTTTTAAACCACAAGGTCCAGGACTTGAATTGTGGTCAACTACTTGGGAGTCCAGTGACATAATCATTATGCCATCTGCTGGTCCCAAGATCTAATGAGTTCTACCTCTCATGAGAAAGGATAAATTCTTGTGAGGGCTGGTTGTTATAAAAGAGAGCTCACTCAGGCTCTCTTTCTCTCTCTCTGCATATGCCTTTTATCCTCTGTGCCTCTGTTGGTCATACTCTATCTAGGCCTAGGACTGCATTTTCCAGTCACCAGGATCATGAGTTTGCAAATAAACTTCTATCTTATTTATAAAAGTACCCAGGCTCATGGATCAGCAGATGGCATAATGGTTACATTGCTGGATTTCAACATAGTCAACTGTGGTTCGAGTTCTGGACCTGGTGGCTTAAACTCAAGGGTGTGTGTGCCTGCATGGCCAAAATCCCAAGAGGAGAATGGAGAGAAGGGATTGCAGCATTGCCATCTCCCCTGGGGGATGATTTTTCGCTTTCTGTCTCTTTGTCTCTCTCTGACTATCCAGCAAATGCTTGCACCCTATAGCAAAAATCTATAAAAAAAAAAAAAAAAGAAAGAACAAAGAAAGAGAAAGAAAGAAAGAAAGAAAGAAAGAAAGAAAGAAAGAAAGAAAGAAAGAAAGAAAGGAGAAAAGAAAAGCAAAGCAAAGAAAAGAAAGAAAAGGAAAAGAAAAGAGAAAAGAAAAGAAAAAAGTACCTAGGCTCAAGTATTTCTATTAGCACCACAATAATGGACTAAGACATAAGGACCAGCAGTTAGCATACTGGCTATGTCGCTGGACTCCCACGTAGTTGACCGCAGTTCAAATCCCGGACCCAGCGGCTTAAACTCATGCCAGGTGCGTGTGTGTGCGTGCCCAAAATCCCAAGAGGAGAATAGGGGAGAAGGGATTGAAGCCTGGCCACCCCCCCTGGGGGATGATCTCTCCCTTCCTGTCTCTCTGTCTCTCTGTCTCTCTCTGTCTTTCTGGCGAGCACACGCGCCCTATAGCAAAATCCTCTCAAAAAAAAGGAAAAGAAAAGAAAGAAAGACATAGACATCTACATGTTTTTATAATTCTTTACTTAGAGGACCAAAGACTGTGGATTATTTTCCAGAGCCCGCTTTAAGGCAAAACTTAAGAAGTACTCTGTAAAATATGAAATACCACCCAACTGCGATAGCACTCGCTAGTAGATATTGTGACTCAGAAGGCTGAGGTCACTGGATTTATTTACTGAAGTACTGGGCTAATTTACTGTTCCACCACAAAACCTGGGTTTAGGGAACCAGCAGTTAGCGTAATGGCTATGTTGCTGGACTCCCATGTAGTTGACCGCGGTTTGCGTCCCGGACCCGGTGGCTTAAAACTCACGCCGGGCGCGTGTGCGTGCGTGCCCAAGATCCCAAGAGGAGAATGGAGGAGAAGGGATTGCGGCGTGGCCATCCCCCCGGGGGGTGATTTCTCGCTTTCTGTTTCTATGTCTCTCTCTGTCTGTCTGCCGAGTGCACGTGCCCTATAGTGGGAAAAAAAAAAAACTCTCCCAAAAAAAATATATTTAAAGTTCAGAGGGAAAATTTTGAAATGGAAGGTACATTTTGGACATTTTTTAAATCTTTTGCCAAAAAATGATACAACTTTGTCCAGAAGGCCATTAGCACCTAAGAGAATAAACGTGCACTTTGATATTGCCAGCTTTGTAATGACCTCTAAGTGAACTGGGCTACAGAAGCCATTATAAGGGCTACTGATGCTGTTTGTTTTCTAGGGCCACCACAGCAAAATATCACAAAGAGTTTTTTTTTTTTTTTAATTTTCTCACAGTCCTAGAAACTGGAATTCCAGGATCAAGTCGTTAGACGTTTGATTTCTATTGTGGCCCCTTTTCTTGGTTTGCAGGATAGTCACCTTTCCATGTGTTCTCACATGGCCTTTTCTCTTTGTGTATGCATTCCCAGGGTTTCTTTGTTCTAATCTCCTTTTTTGTTGTTGTTTTTAAATTTTTGCTGTCAGATGTGTGTGCTCATCAGAGAGACAGAAAAACATAAAGTGAGAAATCACCCCCCCACACACCACAATCCCTTCTACAGTCTCCTCTTAGGATTTTGGACACACACACACACACACACACACACACACACCTGGTGTGAGTTTTAAGACATTGGGTCCAGTACTCAAACCATGCTTGACTATGTGGGAGTCTAGCAACATAACCATTATGCCATCTGCTTGTCCCTTTTTTTTTTTTTTTTTTTAAAGAATGATTTGTTTTGGGGCCAGCAGGTGGTGTGGTGGTTAAGGCACTGGACACTCCCACATGGTTGACCAAGGTTTGAGTCCCAGACCTGGCAGCTTGCTTTCTCAATTTCTCTGTCTCTCTCTCTCTCTCTCTGGTCAAATTAAAAAAATAAATGAATGAATAAATAAAACTAAATAATTATTTTAAAAAATAATTATTTGTTTAATTTTATTTACTATTGTTTCTTAATTTGACCAGAGAAAGATAAAGAGAGAAAGAAAATGAGAGAGCAAGCTGCCAGGTCTGGGACATGAACCATGGTTGTCCATGTGGGAGTCCAGCACCTTAACCACCATACCACCTGTTGGCCCTAATCTCTTTTATAAGAATCAGTCAGATCTGATTAGGACTCACCCTGAAAGAGTTGTTTTCACTTAGTTACCTCTGTAAAGGCCCTATCTGCAAATAGTCACATTCTGAGATATTCGGGCAGGGGAGTCGGGACTTTAACATATGAAACAGGGAAGGGCAAACAATTCAATCTACAACAGTATACATTTTTCAAAGTTCCAGTTCCATTAAAGTATTGCTAGAACAATTGCAGAAACTGATAAGAAGGAAGAGAGTTTCATTGCACTTTCTTTCTAAACGTTTTAGATTTGGGGCGGGCTCCATGATTTAGTAGTTAAGAGAGCCCATCCACAAGGTTGACTGACTGGTTTGAACACAGCCCCAGCTACGTGGAAAACATACAGAATGTATGTGGTGCAAGCACCACCATGTGAGGCTGGAGCCACATGGAAGGCCCGGATTCAGTTCAGTGCAGTAGCATGTATTCTAGTTGGGGCAGAGGATCACCACGTAGCAAGACCCATCTTTCTCTTGCTCTCACTCACTCTCTCTATTAAAAAAGAAAAAGAAAGTTGTAAAAAAAGAAAAGTAAAATAAATATTAGAAAGAATGGTCTAGTTATAGATAGTAAAAAATTAGAATCCTTGTATATTAGTGGTGGAGATGTAAAACTTCTGTTTACTTAGGTGTAGCTTCTGTAGAAAACAATTTGGCAATGACAAATATACAATTACTATGTGGCCCAGAAATTCCATTTCTAGGTCTGGACTCCTAAAGAACCAACTAGGTACTCACAAATGTCCATTGTAGTACTATGTACTGTGGACAAAATGCCCATCAACAAACAAATGGATAAATCGTGGCATATTCATACAATGAACTATTATTTAACCATTATAGGGAAGAAAGTATTTTTAAATTATTTTATTTTTAACTTTTATGTATTTATTTTAATTTGACCAGGGAGGGACACAGAGAGAGAGAGAGAGAACGTTAGAAAGCAAGCTGCCAGGTCCGGGATTTGAATCACAGTTGACCATGTGGAAGTCCAGCGTCCTTAATCACCACACCACCTGCAGGCCCTGTAAGAAAGTATTAATACATGCTACAATATGAATGAAACTTGAAAACATTACAATAAATGAAAGAAGTCATACACAAAAACTCGCGTATTGTAAGATTCTATTTCTATGAAATGTTTAAAATGGCAAATTATAGGGACAGAAAGTTAGGGGATGGTGGAGTGGAGAGTGACTACAAATGAGCGAGGTGTTTCTATCTGGAGTGATAAAAATATTCTGGAATTAGATAGTAGTGAATATTGCATGACTGTGAATATATTTATGACTGCTGGATTATCAAGTGAAAGGGTAAAGTGAATTTTATCTCATTTCTTTCATTACAAAGGACTATTAAATATAATAATCTACATACCTTCTGTTTCTTCTTACATCACTGTATTTTGAGTTTTGAAAATCCAGATCAAGGGACCAGCAGGTGCCATGGTAGTTAAGGCGTTGGACTCTCACATGGGCTACTGTGGTTTGAAACCTGGACCCAGTGACTGGAAAATCACACCAAGAGCACGCTTGTGTGTGTTCCCAAAATCCAGAAAGGAGACTGGAAAGGGGTTGTGGTGTAGCACCTCCCCTGGGGGGTGATTTCTCACTTTCCCTTTCTCTGTCTCTCTCTATCTCCTTCCAGCAAGCACACTTGCCCTATGCCAAAAATTAAAAAAAAAAAAATCAAGATCAGGACCAGAGCAGGTGGCATAGTGGTTAGGGAGTTGGACTCACTCTTGTCTGACTGCGGTTTGAATCCTGGACTGGGTGTCTTGAAAATCACTCCAAGCATGTGTGTATATACCCAAAATCCCAAGAGGAGAATAGAGGAGAAGGGACTGCAGTGTGGCCATCCCTCTGGGGAGTGATTTCTCACTCTCCTTCTCACTGCCTCTGTGTCTTCTAAAGAGGTTTTAGATCTTAGGCAAAATCCTAAAACAACAGCAACAAAAAAATCAAAGTATTGAAAATGTAAACTAACTGAATTTCAAACCCATATTTACAAACATTCTGATTTACATTAGGATTCCATGTCAACAGCAAATCTCCTTTTGTGAACAAGAAAAAAAATAGGATAATAAGAGCTTCAAAAAATAGATAATATACAGCCTATTTCTTAAAGATAAGAGTGGCAATTTTTATAGATTTTAAAAATGTAAATACAGATTTTAAATAGCCCTGAGACCAGAGATAACTGCTTAATTAATAGAAACTTCTAAAACATCAAAGGCTGCTTCAAAAGCCAGTACTTATGAGCAGTTTTGCTGACCCTTTAGAATTCATGTTGGAACAAATTTTCACTTTACAAAGAAGCTTACAAATAAAGGCAGTTAGGCCTTTTTTCCAAATGTGCTTCTGAAAGAGTACAGAAATCCCATTTCTCTGAAACCACAGTACTGACCCTGAAGGACTTCTATGTTCCAAAGTGCGTTCATAACTTAATAATTATTTTTCTTTTCGTAGCATGTAGCACACGCTACAGGGCATGTGCCCTTGCCAGAAAGACAGAGACAGAGATAGAAAGCAAAAAATCACCTCCCGCGGGGGATGGCCATGCCACAATCCCTTCTCCTCTCAGGATCTTGGGCATGCACACACACATGCCCAGCGTGAGTTTAAGCCACCGAGTTTAAGTCTGGGACTCCAGTTGTGGTCGGCTACATGGGAGTCCAGAGACGCAGCCGTTATGCCAACTGCTGGTCCCGGCTTAATAATTCTTAAATGATTAACAGGAACATTTGATTTAAAGGAAACCTATTTACAACAGAGTGTTGAAATACACTTTATTCTAACAGAACAGGGGAAATGTTCCCATAAATACTAACCTAAGCTATCCTGAGCTATCCTGGTGTAGTTATAGAGGAGAATACAAAAGAATTGCCACTGGTTGCTTGGTGAATGCTGTGAATGTCATTCTAAGTCTTTTAAAGAAGGGACTTCTTAAATTTGAATGAGAAAGGCTAGAGAGATTGTATTACTAATCTCAAGGGGACATTAGTAAAAAAACACTAAGGGCAGAGAGTTGGTTACTTGAAATAGTCTATACCTTCATCTAATTATTGAGTCTAATTTTGCAAATGTATTAAACATTAGTGATTTCTGATAGCATGATGATCTTAGAACTCAAATGTCAGCAGCACTAAGTAACTCTTTAAGTCTGTTGGTGTCACTTCAAAGCAAAGGCAGGGAAAAAAGGATAAGAGAAAGGGGGACTGAGTAGGCACCAAGCACTGAGCTCTCTTCCCCCCTCCGTCATTGTCCCGTCTTCCTTGAGACCTTGCTGCAGGCCACAACTGGGGCTTGTAAACCTCTTGTGACCATTACCTTCGCCTCATGGAATTGGCCTAAGGCCAAGGCCACTCCAGAAGCATGTGTGTCCCTCCCATATTAACATCACCAGATCCCAAACACACTCTGCTGATTATATCAACGACAAGTGAAACTTTCATTGTAACTTTCAAGCAATGCATGTACAAACCAGATCTCTTGGCTGTCTTGGTGACAGAGTTTGTATTGCTCCTTGATTTATGAGTGCTTTGTTCTTCCCATACATAGCCTGAGCCTGTGCGCAGGGACAACATGGACCATTAGTCAGTGGAGAAGCCTGTCTTTATGTAAGTAAATAAACTCACGCCTTCTCCTGTGGGACCTTCAAGTCTGTTCCTTGGAATCAGTAAACATGGCCATGCCCTCTCAAATTTGGGGTTTCTAACAATAAGGAGGAAAGGAAAGCAAATAAAAAAGAAATAGTACTAAGGAAAGTGACAGAAAAATTAAAAATGAGTGGATGAGAATGTAAGCAGCACTTGCCTTAAATACCACTGAAGTAAAATGCAGTGTATCCTCATCTGGCAACTTCTACAAGTAAAGCTTTTTTTTTTTTTTGGAGAGGTTTTTGCTATAGGGCACGTGCGCTTGCCAGACAGACAGAGAGAGACAGAGAAACACAAAGCGAGAAATCACCCCCCAGGGGGGATGGTCACGCCGCAATCCCTTCTTCTCTATTCTCCTCTTGGGGACTTGGGCATGCATGCGTAGGCGCCCGGCGTAAGTGTAAGCCACCGGATCCGAGACTCGAACCGTGGTCAACTACGTGGGAGTCCAGCAACATAGCCATTACGCTAACTGCTGGTCTCCTAAGTAAAGCATTTTATTTAAAAAAAAAAAAAAAAGACTTGGGAAAAGATATTCCAGCGTATAAACAATGACTGTTGCAAAACTTTGTGTAATTGTTTTCTTTTTATATTTCACATTTTTATAGTTTCCTTTTTAAGCCAAAAGTATAAAACAAGTGATATTTGTTTTAAAAGTGTATTGAGTAATATGATAAAAAGGATAGGTCAAGAAATAGCTGTACATGCCAGATGGAGATGCAGCAGTAAAACACAATACGCCATTATAATCTACTCAGCGAGAAATAAGAGGACATCCAGACATAGGCAAATTTATTGGAGTTTATTAAGCCAGCGGCATGCGGAGGGACTCATGTCTCTTAAAACCTTGCAGCCCCGAGTGGAAGGAGAGGGGTGCTTATAAAGGCAAAGATCACATCGATTCTGGGTTGATATGGTGATTACAATGGAAACTAAGGAGGGGGTGAGGAGGAAAGGGAGTGGGGTTCCCATGTGAAAGCAGTTACAGAAGCTGAATCAAGCCGGTTAATTATTTCTAAGGGCACTCTCTATACCTTTGTTTAATGTTCCCCATGGCTGCAGGCAGGGGTCTGGTGATTGGTAGTTACATTGCTAAGGAACATCTAAACAAAAGGTTTCAGGCTAGCAAAGAGGGTAAGACTTTAATCACTCTATTTACTCTGGGAAAAAGTGAGAAGCAAGTACAACATGAAGTGCCAACATAGAGGTGCTTCTGCTACATGGGAAGGTTCCCAGTTCAAGTCTAGAGATCTCCCTTAGTATACCAGGCACACACTTGTCCCTGATCTGTGCTGGCCGAAGGCTGGGTGGGTCATAGGGTCAAGATCCTGTTAGCAGTGTCATCTCTCTCTTTTTCTCTCCCTTACTCATGGAAGTGTGGACAGAAGTCTGACTACTTTTCCTATTTTTCCAAAATCTTTTCAAAAGGGGACTGGGGAAGTCATGCCCACAAACATTAACAGACCATTTACTTTCTATTAACAGGACTCTTCCTACCTCCTGTTCCTGGCATAGTATCTTTGAGATGTATATTTCAACCAGTTGCAGTATATTCTTGTGCTTATCTCTTCCCTCCCAAGACACAGAACTTCCCTTTTCCTTGAGATGTAGATTAAGCCTTGAGAATTGTGGAACCCACCTATAACCTACAACGCCCCCCCTTCTACATGTCCTGCCTTTTTGGGCTAGACCAATGAAAAATCTTTTCACTAAATGTTGTCTATCAATCTCAAAAGCAAATAAAAGGAATCTCTGTACATGATCACCCCGAGAAAAGTCATGTATGCCTCTTTTCCGTCCTAGGTCACTCACAGTTGGCTTGGAAATAAACAGCATTAATTATTAATTATTAATTTTACAGTTGGTTATTTTTTTCTGCCAACAAGATGGCAACCACGAAGGGATCAGAGATGAACTAGAGATCTTCTGAGGGGATGCTTCGGACCGGTGCCTGGTACCAGCTGTGGGGCCTTTGTGCCCTCTCCGGCTCCAAGCTTCTCCTGGGGGGAGATCCAGTAAGTCCTCTGGCCTCAAACCTCCCAAAATTTGGTAGACGGTCTGGTTTATTTCTAAGCTGGTTTCTTGTTCGTCTGTTTTGTATGTTTGTCTGTTTTGGGTAACCCAGGTTTGCTCTCCTCTGAGTCAGGAGTAGCGGTCTTTGCTATCCTCCTAGTGAGGATTAGCGGTTTACTCTCCTTTGAGGAGTGTGGTTCTTGCACTCCTCAGGCGGGGGTCCCAGGTCACGTGTGAGGGTTCCTGGTTTCCGTGCTGAGTCACCTGTGGGGGTGGGGGGGTGGCGGTCGTGGTTTTGCACGCTCCTCTGGCGGCGGTTCGCTCCTCAGGCAGGGGGCTAGTTTGCTCTCTGAGTAAGGTTGCAGTGTTTTGTTTCCTCTTTGAGCGAGTAGTTAAGAAACTAAAAGTATAGAAGTACATTAGTTAAGAAAAAAAAAGGGTTCTAAGGGGTCTTAAACCTTTGCCTTCTTGAACTGCTTCATTTGGCTGCTATGCGTTTGCACTGGACAAACTGAACTGTCTTATTCATAAGCAGATAAGAGACTGAGTGTCTCAGCTCCGAAGATAAAGGGCATTTGCTCCTCCCTGCTAGGTAGGCACCCCAGGCGACTGGGAGCCATGCTAGGAGTGTCTGGAGGGAGAAAAATTTCTCCTCTTAGGACTAGTAGCGGCCCTATAGGGAATCCATGCACAATAATAACAGGCCCATCCAGTAAACGCAAAATAAGAGCTGACCACTCAAATTCTTTTTTTTTTTTTTTTTTGGAGGGGAGGGAGAGGTTTTTGCTATAGTGCATGTACACTCACCAGACAGACAGAGAAAGACAGACAGAAAGTGAGAAATCACCCCCCAGGGGGGATGGTCATGCTGCAATCCCTTCTCCTCCATTCTCCTCTCAGGATCTTGGGCACGCACGCACACGTGCCCGGCGTAAGTTTAAGCCACCGGGTCCTGAACGCAAACTGCAGTCGACTACGTGGGAGTCCAGAGACATAGCCATTATGCTAACTGCTGGTTCCCAAGAGTGCTAGGTTCTTGAAGGGAACTGAGACATGTAAGAGGAGTAATCTCGACACTAGAGTGACATTTAGTGGAGAGATGCTCAAAAAAGCAGCACGCTGGTTCACCACATTAAACTCCTTAGATTTACACAGGCCAGTTTCTCCTTTTAAAAAGTGGATTAAAAAAAAAGAAAGAAAAGATACGTACAGTTCTAAAGGGCAAAAAGTACGATCCCTTTTGAACACCACAGCTGACTTTATGACATCTATGGCACCTTGATCTGCAGGTATTTAGGTAAATGGGAAAAATTACAAAAGGTGATCTTGGTTAAAATTTTATCAGGCAGAAGCTTCGATAAATCTTTGTGCGCTAAATTAACAAAATCTGTATTTCATTAAAAAAATGAGGTTACTACGTTATTAGTATCAAAATATTCATTAGAAAAAGAAATGACAAAATTAACTCCTTTTAAAAGTTAACAAGAATATATTGAGACTATCTCAAAAATATATATAAATAAAAGAAGCTGCTTCTGAATTTTTTTTTTTTTGAAGAAGTTTTTGCTATAGGGCACGTGCGCTCGCCAGACAGACGGAGAGAGACAGAGAGACAGAAAGCAAGAAATCACCCCCCAGGGAGGATGGCCACGCTGCAATCCCTTCTCCTCCATTCTCCTCTCGGGATTTTGGGCACGCACGCACACATGCCCTGAGTGAGTTTAAGCCACCGGGTCCGGGACTCGGACCACGGTCGACTACGTGGGAGTCCAGCAACATAGCCATTATGCTAACTGCTGGTCCCGGCTTCTGAAATTATTAAAAAGGCACCTAAAACCCCCCTTGTCCGAACAATTTCTGTCTTTTCTTATTCCTTCTCTTACCAGAAATAAACTTTGGAAAGATACACATTTAGCAGATTAGTCACCATAATGAATCTATAGGAAAAAGGGAAGCCTAGTCTTAAGAGCAGGGGCAAAGAGCAGGGCAGCTCATACTACAAGGGGCCATTTCTGCTAGAGTTTTGTTTCATATAATCTTCATATTTTTGTTCAAGTGCATAAATCTTTACTGAGTTTGATCATGTACTTTTTCAGTTTTAGAGGGTGTGTTCATCTGGTGAGCTTCTTTTTGATTTGCAAAAATCCTAGATAACATTTTCTGTTTTAGTACAAAACAAATCATCAGTTTTCTGGCAGCAATGGGCCTGGGGTCTTTTTCTTTCTATCCTCATTTGCTAGCAAACAGCAATTTTCTATCTTGTAAAACATCTTAAAATTTTGTTATTCCTTTAAAACCTGTATATTTTCAGTGGTAGTCTTCTCTCAGCCTTTGTCTCATTTTTTTTTTTATCATAACCAAAGTCTCAGTTTTTCTTTTACTATGGGTCATTACAATGTAAACCTTGGATTTCCAAGCCCCCCCCCCCAGGAAAGCCTTCATTTGTTTTCTTTGTTTTTTTTT
>NW_006160124.1:319044-321052 GCF_000334495.1 Tupaia belangeri chinensis
GAGTGAACAGAGGGAAGAATATCAGAGCTCCCAGGCAGGGAAGGAGTTTATCCTTAGTATCTAGTATATAGTTTCTTTGTTTTAGTTTCTTGATTTTTTTTTTCTTTTCCTGCACTTATATATCTCACATGAGAAATTAAATCTCATCGCTCATGGCCAGGGTAGTCTTTGAAGGATGCACTTGTGGATGCACTTCCTGGGTGTTTTCCATGTCCCATTCCAGTGGTGAATTTTCTGTGTATGTATCTGGGATATCAGGAGGACGATAACAACCTTCCTGTTGCCAAACGTCAGCTATAAAGGGTGAATTTAACACAGAGATACTTTTTAACTCTCATATATTCGTTCGTGTTGTACTTATATGTTGTACGTTATGTTTATGTGGCGAAGTCCTTAAGGAATTCCATTAACTTTAACACATAAAGAGCGCTCTTAGCATTTTATCCAAATGCTTTCAAGTTCACGTGACTTAAGTAAATAAATCTACTACAAATTTAAAAATAAAGGTTAAAGATGACTTCATAATTGTCAACCTAGGTTTTACCAATCAAACTACAAAATTGTTTTGGTATTATTGATTTAGTAAAAATAAATTTCAGACTTAACCACTTAAGATAAATATCTAATATCCATTATGGTCTACATATTTAACATGTTATAAAAAGTTAAACAGAAAAATAAGTAACTGACTTTCCAGTATCTTTTGGTATTTAGATAGCCCAGGCATAGGTTTCTAAGATCTAGTTATTGTAAGTATAATGTTATAAAGTTTTCAGGTAATTTTAGATCTTAAAAGAAATTAATGCTATGTTAAATTACTATTGGTTAATATAAACTGTAAAGTTTTTCACGTGGTTTCTGACTTTTAGAGTTATTTGGTCTTAATAGTAAAATTGTTAAAAATAAATGACATGTCAAATTACTTTTAAAAAAAAATCAAGTTTAAGAGGGCTGGCAGGTGATATAATGGTTAAGATACTGGGCTCCCACATGGATAAAAGTAGTTCAAATCCCGGACCCGACAGCCTCCTTTCCTATTCTCTCTCTCTGGTAGAATTTTACATAGTTCCTAAGGAAAAAATTTATTAAGGTTACAAAAGGGTAAAAATTAAGGTTAATATATGTGAATCTACATACAAAGTTACAAAACACTGAAATCTCATTTGAGTAAAAATCTACAAGTTGGACATACAAATATTTTTTTTCTAATTTTTTCTTTTTGTGGGGACAATCTAAATAAAAAGTTACTAAAGTTATATTTAAATGTATTATGTGAAATCCTTAGAGAGGGATCTAAAAGCCAAAAACTATTAAAGCCCATCTTACCTAAAAGGCTATCTTAGTATGGGATGAGGTAAGGTCATACAAATGGCTGACACCTTGATTAAATAACATGCCGTTGTGACCTAAGCCCATCTGTAATAGGATGAAGCTGTTCTGTGGACTTGCTTGACAGTAAATACAAGGCTCTGGTCAGAGTTTGCTGAAAGCATCTCTCATGTTGTTGTTGTTGTTGGGACCAACAGTTAGCGTAATGGCTATGTCACTGGACTTTTTATGATTATACTCTCTTACTTATAAGCCTGTTGTATCCCAATACTGTATTGAGTTTTCTGACATGTTCTTAATATAACTTTTCTTTTTCTTTCTTTTTCAAACATTATTTTCTTAGACCTAAACGATCACTTTTTGGGTTTTTCCAGTAGGGCCCCTAAAAAATCTAAAAAGATACATCTCATTTTTGTAAAACCTAATCTGGTATATCAGTTTATGTAAAGATCATTTGTCAACTATTATTATTATTTTACATATTATTGGTACTAACATGTTCAAATCATTAATATATGAGATTAATGCTTTTAAAATGACACTCAGTTATAAGTTTATCTCAAAGTACTATGTATGACAAAAAAATTGTTTCCTCATTTACTTCTGTTGTACTGAACTGCTGTCAAGTTATTTATACATTTTTTTTTTTTTTTTTTTTTTTTTTTTTTTCTTTTCTTTT
>NW_006160124.1:321553-352524 GCF_000334495.1 Tupaia belangeri chinensis
GGGGAAGTCATGCCCACAAACATTAACAGACCATTTATTTTCTATTAACAGGATTCTTCCTACCTCCTGTCCCTGGCATAGTATCTTTGAGATGTATATTTCAACTGATTACAGTATATTCTTGTGCTTATCTCTTCCCTCCCAAGACACAGAACTTCCCTTTTCCTTGAGATGTAGATTAAGCCTTTCTTTAAGACATGGATCTTCCCTTCCAATCACCAACCTAAGAATTGTGGAACCCACCTATAACCTATAAGCCCCAACTTCTACATGTCCCGCCTTTTTTGGGCCAGAACAATGGAAAATCTTTCCACTAAATGTTGTCTGTCAATCTCAAAAGCAAATAAAAGGAACCTCTGTACACGATCACCCCGAGAAAAGGCATGTATGCCTCTTTTCCGGCCTAGGTCACTCATAGTTGGCTTGGAAATAAACCGCATTAATTATTAATTTTACAGTTTTTTTTTTTCTGTCGACAGAGGAAATAAATGGGCTAACTTCAAAAAACAAAACAGAATAGCACTAACCACTTGACTCTCACACTGACCCAAGCATTAGGAAAGTAAATAAATATTTAGGTAATTTGTGTGTGTGTGTGTGCATGTGTGTGTGTATGTGTGTGTGTGGAGAGAGGTTTTTACTATAGGGCACATGCCCTCCCCAGAGAGAGAGAGAGAAACAGAGAGACAGGAAGTGAGAAATCACCTCCCCAGAGGGGATGACCATACCGCAATCCCTTCTCCTCTATTCTCCTCTCGGGATTCGGGGCATGCATGCACATGCGCCCGGTGTGAGTTTTAAGCTTCCAGGTCTTGGACTCAAACTGTGGTCGATTACGTGGGAGTCCAGTGATGTAATCATTATGTCATCTGCTGATCTCTGGGTAAATATTTCTTCAGAAAGTGACTATATTTGTAGGAGTACTTTAAATAAAAGCAAGCATATTCAATAAATAAAATAATTATAAACGATTTTCAAATGACAATTTTATCCTCCTAAGTTTATCTTACCAGAATATAATTGACAGATTTATACTTTCTAGCCAAATGGTTGTGGTGCAGCACTAACACAAGTGCCCTATAAGGCTGGAAGCCACATGACTGACTGTGGGTTTGGATCCCTGGGTTGACTTGAAAACACATCAAGCATGTGTATACAAGTACTCAAGATCCTGAGTTGCAGGAGGGGTATGGAAGGGGGGAGAAGGTCCCAGTGTGGTGATGAGACCCTATTAAGACCAAAAGGAATAAGGTACAGGTGTTGATGTTAAATAAAATTTCCAAGATAAAATGTTATGTCAAAACTAAAACAAGGCAGAGGCCTACAGATGATGTAGCAGTTACGTTGTTGGATTCTCACATGGTCGACCATGGTTCAAGTCCCAGACACAGTGGCTTGAAACTCACGCTGGGCACGTATGCATGCATGTCCAAGATCCCAGAGAACAGAGGAGAAGGGATTTCAGCATGGTTATCCTCCCTGGGGGGTGATTTCTCACTTTCTCTCTCACTGTCTCTGTTTCTCTCTGGCGAAAATACGTACCCTAAGGCAAAATAAAACAACAAAAATAAGGCAAAGAGTGATATATATTGCGCATCATCTGAGTGACAACTGGATGTGTGTTTTAGGTACAAAAGGAAAATTTCTGAAAGGACACATGAGAAATTGTTCATAGCGGCTGCTGCTGGGGAAGTAAATTGAGGGTTTACAGTGGGAGGCTAACCAGCAAAACATTTTAACTAATAGTGTGTGTGTGTGATATCTAGAAGACTATAATACATATGTACCATCTGAAAAGTAATTATAAAGCATACCAGACTTAATTATATTATGTAATAAATTTGTATCCTCTGAATAACAAAAAAGACATTTACCATATTGTTGATGATGTTGCCAGTTCAATGCTGCCAATCTTCTAGGGAAAGTTTTTTTTTTTGCCTATTTTGGTCACTAGTTAAAAAATAAGTGTATATGAACATTTTTTTCAGAGTAGGATACAGAAAGTAATAAATATTAGCTACTATTTTGACATAAAGACTTTTTTTTGCTATTTTACAGGCAGATTTAAGTATATTTTGCTTATATACATGTCAAAGTTTTAAAAGTTAATTAATTAATTATTTTATTATTCTTATTTTTTTATACATTCCATCACTATACATCATTTGTCTTGTAAAGAGAATTTACCCAACATGAAATACACCTCAGACTAGTCCGGTTGAGAATACTATATATCTTATCATCAACAGGTAATAAACCATTAGTGTGAGTACATACATTTTTTGAAACACCTTTAGAAGTTCTTGATTCAAATTTATTTAAAGTTGTTGATTTTTTTTCTTCTTCTCCTTCTTCTTCTCCCCCTTTTTTAAGTTTCTGCTAATTGGTGCATGCTCTCACTGAAGAGAGACAGTAAGAGAAAAGTGAGAAATCGCCCCCCAGGGAGAGGGCCATGCCACAATCCTTTCTCCTCCATTCTCCTCCTGGCATTTTGGGCATGTGTAGACATGTGCCAAGCATGATCTTCAAGCTGCGAGGTTGAGAGCTCAACCCACGTCATCCATGTTAAAGTCTAGTGCCCTAAGCACTACATCACCTGCTGGTCCCTAAAGTTTTTGTTTTTCACATTTGGTCAACGTGGGGGTTTTGGGTTAAATTTCATCATCAATAGATTAAATGTTGTCTTAGCTATACTGTAAAGAAAAGGACAGCATAATTTGTGAAGGAGCACCTACAACAAGCACGACAAATCCAGTGTGGTGATACTAATTGATACGTTCTTCTAAGGAATGAATGATTCCTTTTTCACAGTCACGTCGGTACTTTTCTTCACGCTTATCGTTTTCATGCATTTTCCTTAATCATCATGAATAGCACAGACTACAGACGCTCAAAGTTAAAACTCAAATTAACAATAAATGATTTTTAATATAATTATGTCTCATGAAATATTTGTGACATACTTATATTACAAAACTAATCAATTTAACTGGGCATCCTAAAAATGAATTTATACTAAAAATAATTTGCTACTTATTTATTTTTTTAGAGAGATTTCTGCTATAGGGCATGTGTGCTTGCCAGAGAGACAGAGAGAGGACAGAGAGACAGAGAGAGAGAAATCACCCCACCACCGGGGAATGGCTGTGCCGCAATCCCTTTTCCATTCTCCTCTTGGGATTCGGGCCACGTATGCACATGTGCCTAGTGTGAGTTTTAAGCCACTGGGTCCAGGACTCGAACCATAGTCAACTACATGAGAGTCCAGCGATGTAACCATTATGCCATCTGTTGGTCCCATAATTTGCTATTTATATCTGGAATTTAGATTCAGCTGGGTGCCCTATATTTTCCTTTGGTAAAATCTGGTAATTGTCATCATGAACAGCATTGAAATATAGGTGAATAATGCCAACTTCACAGTTGATGGAATTGCATGAAGGTCAGAGAGACAATTTCTCCAGTCACCTAAGTGAGAAAATGGCAACAGACATGATTTGAACACAGATCTGAGTAATAACTACCCTTGTAGTCTCAGTAACCATGGGTAATGCTGAGAAAGTGATGGTGAGGTACAGAGGCAAAAAGGGGACCTGAGGTTCGGACTAGCTGCTGCTCCTACAAACATAGTTGGGCGTTACCCATGGAGGTACTCTCTCCACCCTGGGCCACACTTCCCCAGCATGTCATCCTGGGCCACATTTTCGCAATGCACCTGTGGGTTTCTTTTGCAAGGAAGAAACAGCTCCATACCTGAATGTGGTTTGGGACTTGCTGAGACCTATCTGACGTGGCACTTGTCTTCCAAGCAGGTCATTGGGGCTGTGTTCTCAGTCAGGTTCTGCGTCTAGCCTTCCCTCCTCCAGATCTCATTGCCTAGCAGGCCACCTCCACCCAAGCTTCTTGACAAAGTGGGAAGAGGGAGGTGAATTCGAGGCCATGATACTGGGCTAGCTATCTTCTGAGACACACTAGCAGCATTTGTATTAGGATGAATACTAATACAAAGGATAGCCTGCATTCATTAATACTTGACAGTAGGAGTACAAATAGCAACTAACAGTAGGAGTACAACAGCAACTAACTTGTGATTGCATGTGAATCTTTTAGACACGTCATCACATCTTACCTTCTCTATAGGTCCCAGAGGTAAGGTACTATTATATGATACTTCATGTACAGGTTTAGGAAAGTGAGTAACTTACCAAAATCATGTTCCTACCCTTGATAGAAATATTTGTCATTTGTCATCTGTTAGGAAGCTAACCCCAGAGGCAGTGGCTGCTGTTCCTTGCAGTTCTCTAACTTCAGCAGGGAGCGTCGCAC
Organism: Tupaia belangeri chinensis; assembly: GCF_000334495.1. NCBI lineage: Eukaryota > Metazoa > Chordata > Mammalia > Scandentia > Tupaiidae > Tupaia > Tupaia belangeri. The sequence continues at coordinate 325,880 of NW_006160124.1, forward strand.
TCTCTGTTCTAATTAATCATGTGTGTCATAATGTGATATTTACTTATTTTTTTATATTTTGTTTGTTTGCTTATTGGCCAGAGGGTGTATATGTTTGCCAGAGAAAGACAGAGACAGAAGGGGGGCAAAAAAGCACCCCTCAGGCCCAGCAGATGGCATAATTGTTCCATTACTGGGCTCCCATGTTGTCGACCATGGCTCACATCCTGGACCTGGCAGCTTCAAACCCACACTGGGAACGTGTGCCTGCATGCCCCAAATCCCTAGAGAATAATGGAGGAGAGGGGACTGCAGTGTGGCCATCCCACCTGGGTGTGTGTGTGTGTGTGATTTCTCACTTTCTGTCTCTCTGCTAGTGCATGCGCCCTATAGCAAAAATCTCTCTAAAAAGGAAGAAAAAAAAAAAAAGCACTCCTCAATGGGGCATAGCCACACCACAATTTCTTCTCCTCCACTTCTCTATCCCATTGGGATTTTTTGGGTCCACACAGACATGCACCCAGCATGTTTATCAAGCTTCTGGGGCTGCAATTTGAACTGTAGTTGGACATGTAGAATCAAGCTCCCTACAGGATCTGCCCAAAAGTATGCCTTTTCTAAAACTTTTTCTTTTTTTATTTTTTGAATCAAGTTTTAAAAGAAATCATTTGATTGGTTTGCAATTACAAAATGGTCTTTTTTAAGGTGCCTTGTGGTGGGATCCAGTCACATAATCTTATGTTAGGTGGCTGTCTAACACAGGCACTGATCAGAAATGATCCAAGTTAAGTTGACCCACGTTAAATGTCTATATATTTACAACCTGGGCAACATTAAGGCTATTCTGAAGGCCTTTGGCTTTGATTGCTCAGAGAGTTTTCCAGGCCTGGTCTCCATTATTTTCATTTCACTTTAAAGCTGTCCTCCAGTTTTTAAAGTGCCCTCCCCCCTGGAGAGACTTTGTGCCTCTAGGGGTGCCCAGGATGAATGAACAAGGTCTCATTATTTGCTTTTTTACCCAGTGAGCAAAGAAAATTACTTCTGAACTGGTTCCACAGCTATTGTTACGCTTTGGCAATTAAAGCATATGACGAAACTTGTGTTCTGTCATGTTGAGGACTCTGGGAGGAGCCAATCTAATTCCTGGTCAGATCTGGAAATAATTTGTAAACATTGTGTCAGGAATACAGAGAGAAAGTAATTAGACTCACCTCTTATTTAAAAGATAAGACACTGTTAATCCAGAGCCATGGGAAAGGAAATCCAAGGAATAGGGCTGATGTTCAAAGATAATTATTGATATTAACAACAGACGTCTCAAATTTAAAACAGTAAATTTTTTAAAAGTTTGTTATTCATGATAGAGCATGCGCACATGCACAAGACAGAGAGGGAGCGATGAACACCCTCCACAAGATCTGGTCACACCATGATCCTTCCCCTCCAATTCATTGGGTCTTGGGCACTTCTGCATGGGCCTGATGTGTTTTCAGGCTAACTATGCTAGAGATTTGAACTATGGTCATCATGTGGGATCCAGACCTATAACAGTGTACTTTGAGAAAAGGTTTATGAGTGCTTTTTTTGTTTTTTCAGATTATGACTATTTGTTGTTGTCTTTTTAACTTAAAAAAATGTCTGGGAATCCATTTTAGAAAATGCTACCCAAGGGCCAGTGGGTGGCAAAGTGGTTAAAGTGCTGGACTCTCACATGGCAGATCTGCTCAAGTCCTAGAGGTTTAGAAAGTAACGCCGGGTGCATGTGCATCTGTGTCCAAAATCCCAGAATAGAGAAGGGATTGTGGCATGACCGTCCCCCTAGGGGGTGATTTCTTGCCTCCTTTCTCTGTCTCTCCGGTGAGCGCAAGTACCCTATAGCAAAAATTTCTCTCTCTAAAAAAAAAAAAAAAAAGAAAGAAAGAAAAAGAAAATGATGGTCTATATCCTTGCTATTCAATCTGTGATCCAGGATTCATATTATTTGGGAGCTTATTAGACAATCAGGCCCACAAACAGAACTACAGAATCAAAATCTGCATTTTAAAATTTCCTTGGAGCCAGCAGGTGGCATAGTGGTTAGGCACTGAACTCCCACATGGCTGACTGCAGTTCGACTTCTGGACCTGGCGGCTTGCTTTCTCACTTTCTCTCTCTCTCTCTCTCTCTCTCTCTCTCTCTCTCTCTCTCTCTCTCTCTCTCTCTCTCTCTCTCTCTCTCTGGTGAGTGAGCGTGCTCTATAGCAAATTAAAAATAATGATAATTATTATAAATAAAAATTAAATATTTCTTTAAGAAAATCCCCAGGTGATTTCTATGCAATAATCTAGACTGATAAATGATGAAACGAGCTGGGGTGGTGGCGTTTCCTATGGTTATGGATTAATGCTTGTAGGGGAACCTAGAGTGATCCTCAGGCTCATGCTGGGAGGAGGAACTCAGCAGGTGGGGCCAGCAGATGGTCTTTTCACAAAGAGCAGGGTCTGGAGAATAAGGGCAATGGTAACTCTAGCTAGGACGAAGATGTGTATCTGTGGCAGCAAAGTCTCCTTTCGCTTAGTTCATTGTACCCGGTGAGTGAAGCTGCTGAAATTAGGCAGTGAGTTCCTGCAGATTACCTGCTCTGCACGGTCTCAGACCCTGCCATCCAGAGTTCAGGAGGTTTTCAGTGCTCTGTTAAGCTTCTTCTGTGTATTGAATCACAGGTAACTTAATATTAATCAGCTATTTCCTCATTCCAAGTCCTTCTGCTTCATTTTTTCTAGACTTTCCTAAACACGTCTGGTCCACTAACAAAACCTTTCTATATTTTTCAGTGCCGCTATAGATTTTGTTCATGTGCATATGTATGCATATACAAAGGGACTTCAAAAATTTATGGAAAATGAAATTAAAGTATTTTGGTGCAAAACTATTGTGAAACCCATGGATAGTTTTTTCATCGTATGCATTTTCCATGCACTTTTTGAAGATCCCCTCATTCCTAGGTATGTGTATATATAATCATTTGAGTGCTATAATGGTTCAGAGAAAGCTGACACCTTACCTTTTCTTTTTAAAATTTATTTATTTAAATTCATTTACTATACATCATTATAGCATACAAAATGAGATTTTCCATCCAGCATACACTATACATTGACTCAATCAAGCACATATGTGTTATCGTCTACAAATAATTTTCCATTTCTTGTTTCCTGTATATTTTGCTTTTTTTCCCATCCTTGATTCCCTATCTCTCATCCTCTGCCATCTCCCACCCTCCTCCCACACTGTCTCTGGTACCTATGGTTGCTTTCTATGTCTCTTTTTCCCACATTTTATTGATTCACTAAAGATCTTAATTAATCTAAGTACTTCCAATAGCAAGCGCAGCTGATATATTCATATCCATGAACACAAATCTGACTTCAGGCATAAACCTCAGCGAGTAGAATGAACATACTATAAAGTAGCACCTAGATGGGGCCTATATAGCTTACTGCAGTCATCAAATAGGTATTTTTAATGCATTTCTTTTAATTTTAAGAAAAACAGTTTTACCTTTTTGAAGTCCAGCCAGGGGATAGATGGTGGTGCAGTGGTAAAACATGACTCGTTGTGGGGCTGACCCACATGGGTAGGTTCCGGGTTGATGTCCCTGAGTACACCAGGCATGTACTCCCTGAGTACACCAGGCATGCATATGTCTGTGATTTGGGGCTCGCCGAAGATGGAGGTGGATGGCAGCATCAACACCCTGTTGATGGAGGATCGATTCTCTCTCTCTGTCTTTCTCTGATTCTATGTCTCTTTCACTCATGGAAGAAATGAATTAAACAAATACACACGCACAAAGCCAAGTGTTAGTTAATAAAAACAACACATTTTTCTGAAATATTTCAACTCCAGACTTGGTTTTTCAGAAAAAAGATCCCTAAGTTACAGAATTGATATTTAAAATAACTTCTAGGGGCCAACAGTTGGCATAAAGTTTAAGACTCTGGACTCCAACAATGTAATGAACATTCTCCCCACAAAATTGTCGCAGAATCTGCTTTCACTTATTCCTCCTAAAGAAGGCTGCTTAGATGACTCCCAAATGAAGTTATGTGTTAATTTCTAGGCCCAGCATGAGAAAAAAAAAAAAAAAAAAAAAAAAAAAAAAAAAAAAAAAAAACCAACAAAAAAAAAAAAAAAAAAACCTAAAAAAAAAAAAAAAAAAAAAAAAAAAAACCAACAAACAAACAAAAAAAAAAACCTTAAAAAAATAAATAATAAAAATAAAAAGAGCTTCTAAATGGAAAAATGATGTACATTTTGGAAAATGTGGTATCTTTTACCTAAATTCAGTGTCCTCTTCTGTGAAGTAGAGATGTCACCAGCAGGTGACATAATGGTTACGTCACCGTGCTCCCACGTAGTCAACCGTGGTTCGAGTCCCTGGAGGCTTAAAACTCACGCCAGGTGCATGCGAGTGCGTGCCCAAGATACTGAGAGGAGAATGGAGGAGAAGGGATTGTGGCATGGCCATCCTCCCGGGGGGTGATTTCTCACTTTCTGTCACTCTGTCTCACTCTCTCTCCAGGGGGTGCATGCGCTCTATAGAAAAAAATCTCTCTAAAAACAATAACTGAGTCTGGGCATGTGTGTGTGTGTCCAAAATCCCGAGAGGAGAATGGAGGAAAAGGGAGTGCCACATAGCCATCCCCCTGGGCAGGTGTGTGTGTGTGTGTGTGTGTGTGTGTGATATCTTGCTTTTTGTCTCTCTGGCAAGTGCACAAACCCTATAGCAAAAACCTCTCTAAGTGGGAAAATTTTAAAAATGAGGACTTTATGTAGAAAGTAAAATTAATTCAAAAATTAAAAAATTAAGAAAGAAAAGGGAAAGAAAAAAAAAAGGAGGAATGACTATAGATGAATAGAAGACTTTATAAAAGGGACAGTTGTCACCACCCTTGCTTGGAAGGATTACAAGGACAGGCAGAAATTTCTGTGACCTTCACCATTCTCTGGACCCAGGGCCAACATGTGCCAATAGTGACACCAAAGTGTCTTCCCGTGGTTCTGTCTATCAAAGAAGATATTTCAAAATAATTTAGAGCAAGATCCAGTCTAGACCAATTCTCTTCGTAACAGACTCTTCCAGCTCAAGAGCTGATTCCTCCGTATCTCATCCTCCACCCAAGTTATTTACTGCGTAACTGTTGATACCTTGCAATTAGTGGCTTAATATAAGTTATTATTTGTTATGGTTCTGTGGTTTTCCTGGGCTCTTTGGGGCAGTCCCATCTTCCAGGTCAGTTGTTTAGTAATAGAACTGGTATTTGCTCTCTGTGTGTTCTGTAGCTTTACTTCTCATGTGTTCTGAACGTCATAGGCAATGACAGGAACACCTACAAAAGTCTGCTTGTTAAACCAACTCTACTGAAGAGCCATGAGTGACTTACAGGAAATTTCAACACAAGGGATAAACCTTAAATTATTTCCTAATTATAACTGTTTCTATTTTATAGATTAAGGAAAAAAAAAAGAAAAAAAAGAACTTTGGACCAGCAGATGGTGTAGTGGTTACATTGATAGACTGCCACACAGCTGACTGTGGTTTGAGTCCCCGACCCGGGGGCTCATACTGGGCAAGTGAGCATGTGTGCCCAAGATCCTGAGGGGAGAATTGAAGAGAAGGGATTGTGACGTGGCCATTCTCTCTGGGGGGGTAGGGGGGAAGGAGGAAGGGTGATTTCTCACTTTCCCTCTCCCTCCCTCTGTCTGTCTGTCTGTCTCTCTCTCTCTGTCTGGCGAGAACATGTGTCCTAAGGCAAAATCCTCTAAAAATAAAATTAAAATGATAGTTAAGCCCTTCTCTGGACACAACTAATTTCCCTGTCCTAGAGTCCACTGTCTTCAGAAAAAAGAAATACAGTTTGTTCACTATCTCACAGTAGAAGTCACATCTTATTCTTCAGAAAACTCCTTTACAGAGGGATTAAAGTTCTATTTCCAATCCCTTTCCAAGGGAAATCATAAGACAATAACTTGCCATTAAATATTTCCTGAATCTTAACGTAGAACTAGAGGAAAGCTCTTTGTCAGATTGGCCCAATCAGACTTAGGCAGTCTGTCTTGTGTTCTCTCCTTTGGGAAGCTTCTACAGGTGCGGAATGAGTATGTACCTCTTCTTTTTCCTGCAGGCTCGTAGTGAGTCTCTTTCTTGACTCACACACATCCAGTCTTTGAAAATAAACAATCAGAGATGGGTAGGGCCTAAATCTGTATGAAGGATTGAGAACCATTTTTCTTTCCTGGGTGGAGTATGTACTTCACTGCACAGAGCCAGATCCATTCCTCTATGGTTGTTCTCTTGCCCAGGAACTTATTAGTGTAAAATATGTAAATTTTAAAAATTAGACTCATTGTAGTGTCTCTCTCACTCTAGAGGGCATAACCCTGATGGCCACCCTTTAGCTGCACAGAGTCCAAACAGAGGTCTGATTGTCTATTTTTCTTTACTTTAGGAAAAATCAAGTTTTTGGACACTAGACTTTCCAGCAGAAGATGAGCAGCTCAAGGAATTATTTTCCCTCTGTCTAAAGCACAGCCCGGAGAGGCTGAGTTCAAGAGGTGTGTTTTTCTTTCTGCATATATAACCTCTATGTAGTTTATGAAAGTCATTCTTTGTGGCCATTTTTCCCCCAGGAGAAGAAACTAATCTGAGAAAAATGTGTCACATACCTTGATAGTAATCAAATGTACCTTTAGAGTTTGTCTCCTGCCCACCCCAGTGCCCTATTGCTTTTATTAGGTCAGACTCACTGGCTCCGGTCTCTGAAACAGTACCTTTAATGCCAAGTGTTGTGCTTACATTTTCAAAGCATTTTGAGATTTATTCTTTGAGAGTAGATTCCCTGCAGTTGAGCGTTAGCATGAAAGAAAGCCAAACATCGTCTCCAACTTCTAGGAGAGCTCCTAGCATACACATCTTTTACTGAGAATGTTAAAATGATCTGACTGTAAAAGAAATTAATTTTAAAACTACTCCCAAAATTTAAAAGTAGTTTAAAAACTTAACCAAATCTCCTCGGGATAATGACATGATGAAAATATGCACTGGTAACTACTTGGATGTATATATATATTTTTAAATGATTTAGTGAGTTGCAGGTCTTTTCTCCAAGAACCAGCTGTAATAAGAGTGACACTTTCTGGCACATGTGAAGTACTGCATGCTTGAGAAAGCTCTCACTGGGATTGGCCTTTGATCAAGAAGTGATCTAAATCAAACTCGTTGGCCAGAATCAGCACCATTGTGGGGGTCAAAGGTAGGGGAGAGCATTATTAGAGTTAATAATGTCCATTGTTCTCTTTTATATCATTACTGCCCACTGGCCTTTTGTAAGGAAATAGGTGTGTACATCATCTAGCACTAGAAGAATGACTGGCCAAATGCTTTCCCACCCTTCACTTCAGGTCCCAACTAAAAGGTGACTTCATAGGTCTAATATTCAATGGAGTCCTTGCAACAGTGGTCATTCCAGAACCCATTTTGGGTGCCACAAGTAACAACAGACCAGCTCATATTTGGGTGAGGCTCAAGGTAGTGGGGAGAAGAAGGACCCAAACACAATAGTGAGGTTCTTTACTTCAGAGAAGAAAAGTAGTATACAGCTATTTAAGTGCGGTAGGTTGCTAAGGCTGCCTTTACAAAGTACCACCAAATAGGTGGCTGAAACGGTAGAAATGTATGGTCTCACAGTTCTGGAGGCCGGAAGCCGCTGATCAAGGTGTGGGCCAGGCTGGTTCCTTCAGAGGGTTGTGCAGGAGAATACATTCCAGGTCTTTTACTAGCTTCTGGTGGTTTGCTAGACGTCTTTAGTGCTTCTTGGCTTGTATGTGTACCATCATGATTCCTGCCTTCATGTTCAGATGGTGTTCTCCCTGTGTCTTTCTGTCTGTCTCTTCGCAAGGCATACCGTTATAAGGATACCAATCATATTGGATTAGAGGCCCACCTTTTCTCAGCATGACCTCATCTTATTTAATTATGCCCTCCATGACCCTCCAAATATGGTCACATTCAGAAGTACTAGAGGTCAAGACTAACACATATGAATTTTAGAGGTGACACATTTAACCCATGACATGAAAGACTTTGTCTTTTAATCTCTCCTCTGATAAATAATAGCTGTAAACATTGCATACAGGTTTCATGCTTAGAGAACAGATAGGTCAATGGTCGTACCGAGGAGACTATTAGAAGTAAGTCAGGGCACAAACCGGCAGTAGACTTTGATACCTAGAGCAGCAGAGGTCCTTGACTGCTGCTTGCCGTGCAACCTGGCCGCACTATCACTGACAGCCTAGATCTTGGGACTCCCCAGACTGAATGAGTCAGACCTGGGCAAATTGCATGATGAGGATGAGAATAGATTCAGGATTTATGACTGCTCCCTGTGGGTAGGAGATGGCTTCATGAGGAGATGGGTAACATTGATCTAGGGAGACCATGCTCCATCCAGGCTCTTTGGGATGAGGATGCACAGGAGAAGACCCCTGTTATGTGCAGGTGCCTTCAGCCTTGGATGCTGTCCCTGCAGGACTTTGGCAAAGTCCTAGTTAGCAAACACTTAGACCTTTTTCAAGGTGTAAATACCTTCAAATATTTTCCTAACCGCTCAAAGAAGACATTTATATAATAAGAGTCTTGATCAGATGGAAGAAATTGGAAGGTCAAGGAAAGAGAAATGTGTCTCTAATAGAAAAGGGACATTATGTGGTTAAGAAGACTATTGAGTGAATGGTGAGAAATGCAGCCAGCAGTGACCCAATAGGAACAGTGCAGAAAACCATCTGATCCCCTGCGCTCAAGACAGAAGACACTCTAACACTGAAACATAGATCTGCTTGTGTGCAGGCCTTAATGGAAGTTGACATCTGAGTTAAAATTACAAAGTGAGTCTGGCTTGGAATACATGTCCACCATTTCCTAGGACCTTCATTTGTAAAAAGAGGGGTAGGTGACTCTCTAAATAGGAGCTATTTGTTTTTTCACTCATAAAAGAAAATAAGACTTCTGAAAATTTCAGATTCCTCACATTTAAAATTAAAAAAGATTTCAGGGGAAAAAGAGTCACTGAATGTTAGAAAAAATATTTTTGAGAAAGTATTAATCAAATGAGCACCATACTCATTAAAAAATAACAACAGGGCCAGCTCTGTGATCTGGTGGTTAAGGTAGCTGGATCCTATATGGCCAAACAGATGGTTTGAGTCCCAGACCTGGCAGCTTGTAAAAACACACTAGGCGTGTGTGCCCAAAATTGTGACAGAGTGGAGAAATAGAGAAGGGATTTCAGCATGACCATGGTCTGCTGGGTGATTCTTTATCCTTCTCCCTCTCTCTCTGGCAAATGCATGTGCTGTATGGCACAATTTTTTTTAAATAATAAATTAAAAAATTAAAAACAACAGCAAAATTTTTAAAATATAGTGAAAATCATTTCTGACATTTTAGTCTTTTTCTTTTTCTTTTCTTTTAATTGCCAGAGAGACAGAAAGCAACCCCAATGTGGTAAGGTCACACCTCAATTCTTTTTTCTCCATTTCTCCATTCTGTCAGGATTTGCGGTATTCATGTACGTGTATCAGTGTGTTTTTCTTTTCTTTTTTTATGGAGAGGTTTTTGCTATAGCGTACGTGCACTCGCCAGAAAGACAGAGAGAGAAGGAAGGAAAGAAATCAACCCCCAGGGGTGATGGCCATGCCATAATCCCTTCTCTGTTCTCCTCTTGGGATCTTGGGCATGCACACACATGTGCCCGGAGTGAGTTTAAGCCATGGGATCCAGGACTCAAACCGCAGTCGACTATGTGGGAGTCCAGCAACATAGCCATTACGCCAACTACTGGTCCCAATCAGTGTGTATTTCAAGCTTCTGTGGCAGAGATGTGAACCATGGTCAGGCATGTGGAGTCTAGCTCCCTTAACCACTGCACTAGGATGCCAGCCCAAGTTTTATTTTCAAAGAAGGATGTTCAGTTCATACTTGTTTGTTCAAAGCAGGGGAGTTAGCTTGACAAACACGTACCGGCAGTTGTGGGTAATAAACAAAGGGTAATACAAGATATATTTTAGATTGAACATCTAGGAAGTATTGTCAATAAAAGTATTGTCAATAAAAGCATTGCTGTTTGAACAGTTCTCCCAATATATTTCCTCAAAGCAGACACTACATTTCCAAATCAAATTTTACACAATTACAAAACTTAATTCTTAGAGAAGTTCTTAGGAAACTTCTAGTGTCCTTTTGCAAATGAAGAAAAAGACTCAAGAAAAGAGAAGGGCATGGCCAACATTCTGCCTCTAATTGGTGGTCGCCTTTTGTTTCTCTCCATAGAGGTTTCTAAATGTTAAATGATAATAAAAACACTATCAAGAAAAAATAAATGCAGATTGTTGGTCCCCACCCCAGGGTTTCTGGTTCAGTAAGTGTGGCGTGAGATCAGAGGATTTGCATTCCAGGCAATGCTGACACTGCTGGTCTAGAGATGACAAGTGAGAAGCCAAAGAAAATGCAAATTCAAAAAACCAAAAGCTTTAGATTGTTCATTGTATTGAATAAGCTCCTTGGGTTATAAGGACAGAAACTGGTAAGTTAACTGAATTAACCAAAGACTATTGTGAAGATATAGACTATTGTATAAATTTAAGGTATTGTGATGCCATAGGTAGACATTTTCAAAAGGCAGAGAGTGAACACAAAGCAAGACCACAGTGGAAAAACAGGTACTGCCACTCAGCCAGGCAGGTGGCATGGGAGTTAAAGGCACTGGACTCCCATATGGCTGACTATGGTTCAAGTCCTGGACCTGGTGGTTTGCTTCTCACTCTCCCCACCCCCGTCTTTCTCTGATCAAATTGGAAAATAATATCATAGTAAATAAAGTTAAATAAAATAATTCTTTTTTAAAAAAGAAAAATGATTTGTCCTAATGAAATGTAAACTTTGGTTATACAATGGAACTATTTAGGGGCTTAAACAAATGCACAGGAAAAAAGAAATCTGAAGCTTGGGTCCCATTGCCAGTGATTCTAAATAATTGATTTGCTGGACATAGTATTTTTGTAAGCTTGTTAGGTGGTTTTAATGTGCTCGCTTTTTTTTTTTTTTTTTTTTTTTTTTAATAAACCACAGATTCGTTTATTTTTAACACCCATCATGCCATGAATTCATAGGGAATAGGTTCCAGTAGCTCAGGCTCCTTTCCATTGGTTCTCACAAAGTGTGCTTCTCTGGGTGGAGCAGGCTGGCGCTTTAGTTGAACCCAGGTACCTTTCTCTCTGGCTTCTTTCTTTTTCTGGTCATTTTCCTTCACACGTTTTAGGAAGCTATCTCTGCTCTTAGAATGTTTAATATGCTCAATATGCACATTCATTCTCTTGGCAAGAATCTTGCCCTTAACTTGTTTGTTCACAACAATGCCAACAGCATGCTGGGTAACATTGTAGACTCTTCCAGTTTTGCCATGGTAACATTTGTGGGGCATTCCTTTTTGAACAGTACCCATTCCCTTAATGTCTACAATATCACCTTTCTTGTAGACTCGCATATATGTCGCCAAAGGAACCACTCCATGTTTTCTAAAAGGCCTAGAGAACATATATCGGTGCCTCTCCTCTTTCCCTTTCTGTTCATCACTTTGGTTAATTACTGGAAGATGGTGGTTCCAGCCAAAAGGCAATGTGCTCACCTTTAAGGTGACTTCTCATCTCTCTGTCTCTGCTTCTTCCAGCCTTTGAGACAACTAGTCAACTTCTTTATCTGCCACTTGGTAGGGCAGGCAAGGGGCTCCTTGCTTAAGTCCTCTGCTGCTGGCATTCTTTTGGTATAATTTTTCGTTTTGACATTGTAAAGTTTATTTCTATTTTAACTTGCTCATGGATGCAATACTTTGAGGGGGTAAGCTGATTTCTTTCTAGCACAGTTTAACTTTCTTTCCACCCCTTCCCAAAATACTTCACACCTTCCATTATGATATACAATTTAAGTTAAAATTGCAAAAACAGCCCTCAAAAATACAAGTTTATTGAATAAAGCTGTAAAAAAGAATCAACAGACAAAAAAATGCATCCACCTAAATTAAAAAGTCCACATATTTACAAAGTTCAGTAACTGTTAACTTTTCACAATGCAGAGGTTAATGCACAGGAAAATGGCAAGGGTAGCATTTGGGTGTCTTAAAATGCTGAAAGCAATGAAGAGACACATAAACAGTAAATCATAGTCTTCACAAGCCTTTGCAGTCCTTACATAGTCACACGTTCTAGTTCTAAATCCTCCTTTTAGGCACAAGCAAGTTGCCACATTATTTGTAATGGTTCCTGATACCATTAATGGGTTGAACTACCGTAGCCAGCTTGTATAACCCTTCATTCATAGAACCATCCATCCCATCAGGAAAGTAGGCAACATGCTTCAGAGAAGAAGAGGACTTTGAAAGTCCACATCTTTTTCTTATTTTTCCAGCACAGTATAACTTTCTTTCCACCCCTTCCCAAAATACTTCGTACCTTCCATCATGATGCACCATTTAACTTAAAATTACAAAAAACAGCCCTCAAAATGCTGTTTGAATAAATTTTTAAAAAATTTTTAACTTAACTTTATTTATTTTAATGTGACCAGAGAAGGACAGAGTGAGAATAAGAGAGAGAGAGACAAAGTGAGAAAGCAGACCACCAGTCCAGGACTCGAACTGCAGGCAGCCATGAGGGAATCCAGTGCCCCTAACCACCACACCACCTGCTGGTCCCATGATCTTTTTTTTTTTTTAAGGTTTTTTTGCCATAGGATCTTTGGAACTCCCAAAAATTGACAAGAAAAAGACAGGGAGAGGAAAAGTAAGAAATCATCCCTCAGGAGGATGGCCAGGCTGTAATCCCTTCTCCTCCTGGAATTTTAGGCATGCACACACATGTGCCTAGCATGATTTTCAATCTGCCAGGCCCAGGACTCAAACTACAGTCAGCTTAACTACCATGCCATTTGCTGGTTCTAAAAACCCAGATTTTAATCATAAAAATGTGAATGGAGGGAAAAAAGTAAACAAGCAGTGTCTGTGTAACACAGTGCAGTATTTTGTGAAGAATTTTTTTTTTTTGAGAGATTTTTCACTGTAGGGCGCGTGCGCTCGCCAGACAGACAGAGACAGAAAGCGAGAAATCACCCCCCAGGGGGGATGGTCACGCCGCAATCCCTTCTCCTCCATTCTCCTCTCGGGATCTTGGGCACGCACGCACACATGCCCGGCGTGAGTTTTAAGCCACCGGGTCCGGGACACGAACTGCAGTCGACTATGTGGGAGTCCAGCGACATAACCATTGCGTTAACTGCTGGTTCCCAAGAATTTTTTTTTTTTGAGAAGTTTTTGCTATAGGGCATGTGCACTCACTGGAAAGACAAAGAGACAGAGACAGAAAGTGAGAAATCACCCACCAGGGGGATGGCCACACCACAACCCCTTCTCCTCCATTCTCCTCTTGGGATCTTGAGCATACACACATACATGCCTGGCATGAGTTTAAGCTGCTGGGTCTGGGACTTGAACTGTGGTTAACTACATGGGAGTCCAGCAACATAACCATTCCACTATCTGCTGGTCCCCTTATTTTTAAGGCCATGGCAGTCTACAAAATGAAAATTGGTATTCATTAAAAGAATTTACTGTTGATGAGTGTTCAACACATTTGGAAATGCATGCCTATGAAGTGCTGCTGAAGAAAAGAAACGAAACCACACACAATGTGAAGCAGGTGTACCAGAGAGTAGTATCTGCCACAGTGGTCTGTGTGACTAACAGTTTACAGTGAACCAGTAATAATATGTCCCTTTATGTATGTGGATATTAATGAGCCACAACACAAGCTCATTTTAAGTTTGTATGCATCTCTATCATGGATGCAAATAATAAACAGCACTGGGTCCTCCCTTCTCTGCGATGAATTATTAAACAATCTGTGGATGTTGCACATGATGAAAGCAGATAGTCACAATAATCCATATGTCTAATGGCACCGGACTAAAGAGTGCCAAACCTTACATCAATGGGAGAGAAAAATCAGAATTTTTGTTTGTTTATAAGTATCTTTTATGCTGAAAGTCAACTGTGTGACTGAATCTAAAAGTAAAGAGTTAGAGAGCCATGCAGCAGCACTGATTCAATGACTGAAGACAGAAAGAACAGATAAGTATTTGAACAAAGTCTGACATCCTTTATAGGTTTTATTACATAGGCTGGAATGCTCCAAATGCATGAGAGCTTTTGAGGAAATTTTTAATTCCTAACCTCTTAAAAAGTGTGTTGAACCAGGAAAATGAAACAAAAGAGAGAAATAATGATCTGGACAGATAAAAACAACGTGTTCCTCCTGTATCCCAAATTACTCTCTGGTAATTAAATTCTCAGGAGGTTGGGACCAGCAGATGGCGTAATGGGTACATTGCTGGACTCCCACGTAGATGACCATGGTTCAAGTCCTGGACCCGGAGTCTTAAAACTCACACTGGCCACGTGTGTATACATGCCCAAAATCCCAAGAGGAGAATGGAGGAGAAGGGATTGTAGCATGGCCATCACCCCTAGGGGGGATTTCTCACTTTCTTTCTCTGTCTCTTTAGCTAGTGCATGCACCCTATAGCAAAAATCTCTCTCAAAAATAAATAAATAAATAAATTCTCAGGGGTCTACAGGTGGTATGGTGGTTAAGGAACTGGACTGATTGACCACAGTTGGAGTCCTGGACCCAGCAGCTTGAAGGTCACACCAGGCATGTGTACATGCATATCTAAAAATCCAGGAGGAGAATGGGGGAAAAGGGATTGCGGTGTGGCCATTCCCCTTAAGGGGTGACTGCTCACATTCCTCTCACTGTTTCACTCTGTCTCTATGGCAAGTACACATGGCTTATGGCAAAAATCTAAAAAAAAAAAAAAAAAAAAAAAAAAAAGTGTAAGAAAGAAAATTCTCAGAAAGCAGAATGTTTTTAACATTCAAAAGGTAGACTCTCACCAGTGCAAAGAGCCAACATTGATCAGCTGCCTCCATGTACTCTTCGAAGACCATTTTTAATTCCTAAGGTATAAGTAAATGAGATCTGGAAGGAAAAATTCATTTTGTATGCTGTAATGATATGCAGTAAATGAATGTAAAATAAATAAAGAAAAGAAAAAAACTTCAATAAAGAATATTGTGGGGAAAAAAAAACAAATTTTATACTATAAAAAAACAAAGTTAGGAGATAGATGGGATGAACTTTAAGTAGAGTATACGCCCAAGATAGGGTCATCCCCGTTTTAACTTGCCCTGCTGCTTAGCTTCTCCTGAAAATTATTTATACTTTGCTAGCTTTCACAAGAAAATACTTACAGAGCAGCCCAAGATAAGTAAAAGAATAACTATGAAAAGTATGGCCTTTTCAAGGTCCCATTGCACTTCTAAACTCAGAGATTTATGGACCAGAACATCTAGAGGAAGAACAAAGTAATATCTCCCCATTGCATGGACCTTACAGAATCTCATGACACATGGAACTGTTCTTAAACGGAAAAGAAGACCGGTATGACCTGACAAGTAACCCCATCATAAGGAAAACATGGACAAGGTCCTCCTAAACAGAATATAAACTCTACACTCAGTTCCTTACGGGCAACTCTTTTCTGGGACACCTCTCTCCTTGGGGAGATTTCCTCTCCTTCAATAAACTTTGCTTTGCTGTTTTCCCATGTGTCCGCATCTCTAATTCTTCGTGAATGTGAGATGAGAACCTAATCATCTTGTGGTCCTGAATCCAGCGCTGGTGTTGGGCCTGATCACCCTGATATCCAGTGTCAAAAATGCATTTCACATGCATCTGTGAGATAAAACAAATAGCATGTTTATATCCCACGTGAGGCAGACTTAATGGTTTTCTAAATACTGTGTGTGGCACTAGAAACTTCATGCTGTATCAAGTCAGTATCATTTTTTTTTTTGTAGAGTTTTTGCTATAGGATGTGTGCACTCACCAGAGAGACAGAGAGAGACAGAGAGACAGAAAGGGAGAAATAACCTCCCAGGGCAGATGGCCACTTTGCAATCCCTTCTCCTCCATTCTCCTCTTGGGATCTTGGGCATGCACACACATGCGCCCGGCGTGAGTTTAAGCCACCAGGTCCGGGACTCAAACTGCAGTCGACTACGTGGGAGTCCAGCGACAGTCATTACGCCAACTGCTGGTCCCAAGTCAGTATCACTTTTTAGCTACTGCACTCTATAATGAAATTTTATAGACAGACATTTAGTGGAAATGGATATAAAAATCTGGCCCCAAAAGACCAAAATGGAAATATTCAATGTTCTTGATTTAAGATGGTCAAAAGAATGTTGAAAGAAAGAACGAAAGAAAAAGAAGAAAGAAAGAAAGAAGCCCTACAGACTCTTGTAGTGTGTGTAGGAAGCCTTTTTGTGTGTGCTGACTCTATCATGATGACTCTAGCTGATTCTTTATGAAGGATTAGGGACACACATCTTCAGCAGCAAACATGAGAAACAAACTCTGAAAAAGGCAATTTCTTGGGTTTAGGAAGGACTGCATTCTGGGAAGCACTTGAGAGGAATAGACAGTAATTCTAGGATCATAGCCAAGAAGGACTAGAAGACTTCAGGAGGTGCTTCAGCTCTTCTAGATTTCAAATGTTGAATAAGCCACCAGAGTGTGATATCTATATTATCCTTTTCTTTGCAAGAAATTGAATGGCAGCAAATTACTCTATCTTGAATTAGCAGACATCTGTTTTTTCAACTACTGTTTCTCATCTAAGGTATAAGGAAGAACTCGCTTGTTTTCAAGTACTAATGAGAAAGGAGTTAGGGCCAGTGCTAGGACAGGGACAGAGAAAGGAGAGCCACTATCGTCCATGCTAGACAGCCATGTTATGTTATCTTTTTCTTTTCCCTTCTTCCATAGAGTCACTGTGTTTCTTTGACCTATGGGCATGCAGATCTTCCTTCTAAAGAAGTTATGACTCCTTGCTATGACACAATAAGACAAAAACCAGAGACCAATTGTCACAGCCTAGAGCACACAGATAATGTTAAAAGGTTTTGTTTGTTTGTTTGGTTTTAATCACAGAGACCTGAAGAGGGCAGGACTCTTGGATGGCCGGGAGTGAATTCCAAGATAGGAGCCTCTAACCTTCAAAGTTAACTGAGATAATGGCTTTTTCCATATTAATAGCCTCTGAGCCTTGGTGAACAGAGATAAGAGCTTTTTCCAAATTAACAGCCTCTGAACTAAGGACTTGCCAAATCAGTCACTATTGGGTAAGGTCTCATAATTACGTAATTACCAGACCGCTTTAAAGTAGAGCATAACCTGTAGGACATGTGACCCCTATCAAGAGGGAAACACCTGCTCGGATCTCTCCCAGCTGGAATATAAACCTGAGACCCAAACCACCTGGCTGAATTCCATTTCTGAGACCCCTCCTGGCTGGGAGCTCAGTTCTTTTCTTCCTTCCTCTCTCTCTTAGTGAACTCTGCTTTGCTATTGCTCTGTGTCTGTGTCTCTAAATCTCCGTAAGCATGAGATAAGAACCTGGTCAGCTTGCGACCCCAAGACAGGCACCAGAGTTGAGCCTGATCATTCCAACTTCCTGTCACTAGCACTCCAATTCCTTCTAACTGTGGTTTATCTAGATTATGTAATTCATTTTGAGAAGCTTTTATCATTTCACAATTTGCAATCTGCCACTGTCTATCATGTAAACAATAACACTGATTCCTCTGCAATACCACTCCCACATGCTATGGAATTGGGGTTGTCCTCCTATGTCCCAGATCTTTGATGTTACCTTTACTTACTTTCTCATGTTGAAGTGAAGCAGGTGCAACTCCATCTTGAAGGAGTGACTCCATCTTGGAGGAGCACCTCCATTATAAACTGTAAAATTCCTATGACTGAGGGGCCAGCAGGTAGCGTGGTGGTTAAGGTGCTGGACATTCCCACATAGCTGACCATGGTTCGAGTCCCAGACCTGGTGGCTTGCTTTCTCACCCCCCTCTTCTCTGTCTCTCTCTAGTCAAATTAAAATAAATTAATGAAAAATAATTCTTTAAAAAAATAAATTCCTATGACTGAAAACTTGCCTTCTCCTCTGTGCCTAAGAGTAAACAGAATAATTAAATTCCTGTTGTCTTTAAACCCCATTCCTCCTAACTGCCCTAAAATGTTCCTTAGTGATGTAATCATGAGCCAGACCCCTTGCCCTGAGCCATGAAGACTATTAAGATTCTATTGTGTTTAGGCAGAGACAGAACATACCCTGAAGAATGATTAACCTGCTTTTCTTGCTTGTGCTTTTGCTTTTACCTTGATAAAATCCTAACCCCTACCCATTTCCCCCCTTCAAGCCCACTGCACCTTGCCCTCCTGAATCATCACATCATCCCGGACAGGATTGTACATTTTTTGCTTTTATAAGTGCTCCTCACCTTATACTCAGGACTGCAGAGTTTTGAGAGACATGAGTCCCCCCACCCCACCCCGTATGCCACTGGCTTAATCAATAAATGCCAATAAATTTGGCTATGTCTGGATGTCCTCTTATTTCTCGCTGAATAGACTATAACATTTGGAGGCCCCAGATGTCCAGTGAGATGCCTCATCCTGTCTGGTACATGGGTGAGACATCCGAAGGAGAGCAGCCTCACTTGATCTGGCTGCCAACCACCTGGAGACTGCTCTAGGGCAGGCGCCACCTGGGATTTCCCGGGGCCCCAGAGCTCTTCTCAATATTGTCGACAGCTGATAAGAGACACTGACTGCTCCTCCAAAAGGTTGTGGAGTTTTACTGTAAGACCTCCAGAGGCATTTCTTTGTATGTTCCTGTCCTGTTTGCTTCTCTGGAAACAAATTGGTGAGTATGGAGTTGGCCACAAATCAGGGTGAGAGTCCTAGGCAGATCTTGATTTCCTGGGAGGCCCCCTGAAGTCTAACCTGGGTGGAGGGTCCATTAATCCCTCTGCAGGTGGCTAAGATTCAGGGCTGACTGGATATGGTTATAGAACCCCTACTTAGGTACCACCAGATGTACTTGGAATCGGGGGTGGGGGGTTGGGAGGGCTAAAGTTCTGACCCTTAGGTGGTTTGTGAAAAATCAGGGCTAGAGTCCCTTGACAGAGTTTGAATCCCTGAAAATTTTGAGATCTTGTATGGGTTTCTTCTGCTTTTACTGTCGTTTTACTTATCTTCTCCATACTCTCTTGGATTGGTGAGAGGATTTTGGTATGGGTTTCTTTTGCCATTTTAATTATTTCCTTTACACCCTCTTGAAAAACATTACTTGGTTCTGTCCCTCCTCCTCAGTTGAAGATATCAAGCAATGGATTATTGATTGAGGGGCTCTTCAAGAACTGATGACCCTACAATCACAGTACTAATGCTAAAGATTGCCTTGTGACCATAGGAGGTATGGGTAGAGGCAAGAGAGCCCCGGAGTGCCCCAGGGGACATCCTGACCAAAGAGCGTACTTGCCTTTTTAAAAATCCTAGAAGGCTAGAACAGCTCCTTTGAAGTCCCTTAGAATACATTCTCAGACATTTCAATGTGGCATTTGTGGAAAGTTGTGATTATGGCATCAAACTCTCTATCCAAAAACTGAGAGGGCCTTTTAAAAAAACATCACAATTAAAAGGGGTAAATATATCAAGAACATTTGTGTTATAAAACCTCTAATGGTATAGACAACAAAAAGTTAAAACCCACCTTCCTCAAGTGTATAATTAAAGATTTAAAAAGGGGGTTACTCTAAAGAGCATTAGTGCCAAAGCAACCCCAGAAAAATTGGCTCTTATAGTCCTGATGTGTGTGTACATCTATACATGTAATATGTCATGTTACGTACTACACATTATGTCTGTGTAAAAAAGCCTTAAAGAAGTCTATTCAATTTGGTTTATAAAAAGAGTGCCCATACAAATTGGTTTAAATGCTTTTCAAGTTCATATAACTTTAGTAAATGAACTGCCTTCAAATGTAATAATAAAAAGAAAGATTAATAAGTAAAAAGTCTTCACAATTTCCAAAATATATTTTGTCTAGGTTTTTATTAATCCTGCAACACCATGTTTATCTTAATATGATTGGTTTAATGAAACAACTAGTATTTATGTGTCGTGTGTTGTGTTTTACATAGTGGACATCTAACAGAAATAAATTCATGACTAGCCTTTTTCTGGCTTTAGTTTTAGTGCTAACAAAGAGGGAGCTGTTAAACATCAGAATTATTCTTTATATGCTAAATAAAAATGGAAAACATCAAATTAAATAATTCTAATTTTCTTGATATTATATTTGAGTTATATGTATAAATAAGTTATGTACTTGTATGTCTATGTATATATTGTGTTCTAAAATAATTTGATATTCCAAGAAATTTATGACAGTCGATTATGTTAAACTAGTATGTATAGCAAAATTTCTTTGTCAGTTATAAATTTTTTTAAGTTATTTTATGTAACTTTATTTATATTTGATCAGAGATGTACAGAGCGTGTGAGAGTGAGAGAGAGAGAGAGAAAGTGAGAAAGCAAGCTGCAAGGTCCAGGACTTGAACCAGAGCAGGCCATGTGGGAGTCCAGTGCCCTTAACCACCATACCATCTGCTGGCCCCTGTCAGTTATAAATTTTTGTCAGAACATTAACTACAACTATAATCCTAATGTTATGTTCGTAAGAAAATTCACAAAGAGGATAAAAAAAATACTCCTAAAAGTACAAGTTTCTAAAAATCTAATCATTTAACTGGGTAAAATCTTCATTTTCTATGTAAACGGATTGGTTTTATAAACTGTTAAGCCAAAATTAACCATACACCTGAGTTAAAGAAGTAAAATTGGTATAAAAAGATATAAATCCAAAGTTAAACATGGACTCACGGAAACATCACTGCCTGGTTTCCTGAGTCCTCCTTATAATTCTAGTTGTTAACATGATTTAGTTATTCCTATTATTGGTCTTAAATTTTCATAAAAAATATTAAGAGGGTCTATTAGTAAGATTGTTCAGCTTTATGTTAAAAAGTTTTTAATCAAATTTTGTTATTGTTCGTACATGTTCATAAGCTGCTGGTGTAATGCTAAAAGTTAAAGTTGCCAAAAATCAATAACATTTCATCAATATAGATGTATAAAATTCCATCTTTACAAGCTTGATAGCTCCTCTAAAAACATCAAATTTTCCTAGGTGAAAAAGGAAAAGATAAATATAGGCGGTTATTAAAAATTGGACCTATATATCTGGACAAAAGCTAAAAAACTCCTGTCTAACAGCTTAATAGGGTAGGAGTCTCAAGGAATGGGGTGGGACAAGTTAAGGCTAGAGCTCCAGGCTGCCTTCTCCCCCAACCCCTTGCCTTTTTGTTTTTCCTGTTTTCTTTTAGTTAAGCCTCTTCCCCATTGGACTCTCCCCTTAGTTAAATGATCAAGAGGTCTAGCTAGAAAAACAAAATTTTGATTTAGACTACATTCTCCAGGTAGGACTTTTATATACGTGATAACAAAGATGTCTTGTAAAAACCTGTAAACTGGGCTTTGCCCTCCTTGCAGTACTCAGCCACTCCTTGCAGGATCTATTAAAACTTAGGTTCACTTTTCAGTGTAGAGACAATTCAGAATAGATATCAAAAAAATTCCCAAATAACTAAAAAAAAAGTGTTATAGCAAAATTGACAAGGGACCTTAACTTTTTTTTTTTTTTTTTTTTTTTGCCTGTTGACTTTTTTTTTTTTTTTTTTTTTTTTTTTGCTATAGGGCACATGTGCTTACCAGACAGACAGAGACAGAGAGACGAGAAATCACCTCCCAGTGGGGATGGCCATGCTGCAATCCCTTCTCCTCCATTCTCCTCTTGGGATCTTCAGCACTTAAAAGTTTTCATCCTGTGGGAGATTATTTACCTGAGAAAAACAAAGCTTGCTAAACTTTGTTTAGAAAAAAAAAAAAAGTGCCTAATCTAGATAACTTTATTGATGGTGGTATCTGAAAATGTGTTGCTCACATTAAATCCTAAGCCCTCAGATAAGGCTCCCTTAAAAATCATATCCTCCCCAAAAAACTTTAAAAACATTAAGAAAAAACTATGATGTCTAATAATTTAGTCTCTAAGTAAAATGAGGCTAGCTAATATATGACTAGCCTGGTTTTACTTTTCTTTCAATAAAAACCACCTGGGACCAACAGTTAGCGTAATGGCTATGTCGGTGGACCACGGTTTGCGTTCCGGACCCAGCGGCTTAAACTCAAGGCGCACATGTGTACGTGCCCAAGATCCTGAGAGGACAACGGAGGAGAAGATTGCGGAGTGACCTCCCCCCTGGGGAGGGGGGTGATTTCTTGCCTTTTGTCTCTCTGTCTCTCTCTGCCTTTGTGGCTAGTGCACGTGCCCTATAGCAAAAACCTCTCCAAAAAAAGAAAAAAAAATCTTAAATAAATAGCCTTGCTTCTATAAATAACTTAAAATAATAGACAAAAATTGGATAAATATAGAGTAAATGTTTATAATTGAACTTGTCTGTTAAATTAAGATAATTAAGGTTAAACTTATAAAAATAAAACAAAAAATAAAATTAAAAAAATTATGGCTGTAAAATATATTTCTAATAAAAAAGATGAAAAATAAGTTTTTATATAAAAAATATTGTGTAATAAAGTTGTTTTAGGGAACCAGCAGTTAGCGTAATGGCTATGTTGCAGGACTCCCACATAGTCGATCGCGGTTCGCGTCCTGGACCCGGTGGCTTAAAACTCATGCCGGGTGCGTGTGCGTGCGTGCCCTAGATCCCGAGAGGAGAATGGAGGAGAAGGGATTGCGGCATGACCATCCCCCCTGGGGGGGGTGATTTCTCGCTTTCTGTCTCTATGTCTCTCTCTGTCTGTCTGGCGAGTACATGCGCCCTATAGCGAAAACCTCTCCCCCCAAAAAAGTTGTTTTAAAATAAAATGACTATCTCAGAACAAAAAGAGGGACAAAAACTAAAAAGTGTAAAACATTTTGTTAAAGGTTTGAGTTATTTTACTAGAGTCTAAAGAAGAGTTACAAAAATTAATCAAACTAATAGTCCAAATAATCTAGATGGGCCTCACATAGCTGTAAAGTTAGCTTGTGGGTCTGTCACACTAAAGCCAAGAAGACTACTTCCATAGATTCAGCATGCCTTTCGTCCATAAAAATAGGCCAAAAAGGTCCTTTCGAAGGTGCTTCAGGGACCAGAGAGCCATAGCCTGGCTCTAGTCACTCCAGAGGGTGACTACTCAAGTCAGACATTGTCAAGAGTATAGCCCAGCAGCTCCATGACCAGGTGGGCAGGAAAATAACAGGCTGCTGCTGACTCATAGGGCGGTTAGAGTGGCCTCTGGTAGTAGGCTTCTTGGCCCTTGCCCCTGTTACGTCCTCTATTAACTGTGCTTCTAATTTTGAGTTTTGGCTCTAGTTTACTCAATTTCCTTGCCCAATTTGTCTCCCACAGGATGAAAACCTTTAAATATTAAATACTAGTTACTTCTGAACCTAGAGCCCAAATATACCAGACACAACACTGCCAGGGTGACTCTCCTTAACAGATATTTGAGGAGACTCAAAAAAAAAAAAAAAAAAAAAAAAAAAGTTGGGCCCAGCAGTTAAACAAAATGTCTGTTGCGCTAGCATAATGGCTATGTCGCTGGACTCCCATGTAGTCGACCATGGTTTGAGTCCCAGACCCGGTGGCTTAAACTCACGCCTGGCACGTGTGTGCGTGCATGCCCAAGATCCCAAGAGGAGAATGGAGGAGAAGGGATTGCAGCATGGCCATCCCCCCTGGGGGGTTATTTCTCACTTTCTGTCTATCTCTGTCTGGTGAGCGCACACGCCCTATAGTAAAAACCTCTAAAAAAAAAAAAAGTTGTTATTTCAATGAGTACCTAACCGGATACTGTTCTGTTTCCATAAAGTCCTTACATTGTCTTAAAAAGTACTGTACCACGATCTTCCTGTAAGCCACTGAACCTAGTGGCTATATACCATAATATTGGCCCAAGCCAGTCTGACCAGACCCTCCTGCACATGAACAACTGGGCCCAGCAACTGGAGACCATAAAATCAGCCCAAGTCAGTTCAAACTGGACTTTAAATTCGATAAAACTTATCGGCCAAAAGAAACTATCACCCCACCCTCTAGCTGATACTGAGAAATTAATTATTTGATCCCTGTAAAAGAGAAGTGGGCAATAAAACAGACACAACTCCATCTTTGAGGAGCGACTTCATCTTGGAGGAGTGCCTCCATTATAAACTGTTAAATTCCTATGACTAAGGGGCCAGCAGGTAGCGTGGTGGTTAAGGCGCTGGACATTCCCACATAGCTGACCACAATTCGAGTCCCAGACTTGGTGGCTTGCTTTCTCAACCTCCCTCTTCTCTATCCTCTCTCTAGTCAAATTAAAATAAATGAATGAATAAATAAAATTAAATAATTCTTTAAAAAAATAAATTCCTATGACTGAAAACTTGCCTTCTACTTTGTGCCTAAGAGTAAACAGAATAATTAAATTCCTATTGTCTTTAAACCCCACTTCTCCTAACTGTCCTAAAATGTTCTTTAGTGATGTAATCATCAGCCAGACCCCTTGCCCTGAGCCATGAAGACCATTAAAATTCTATTGTGCTTAGGCAGAGACAGAACATACCCTGAAGAATGTTAACCTGCTTTTCTTGCTTCTGTATTGTGCTTTTGCTTTTTACCCTGTTAAAATCCTACCCCCTACCCTTTTCTCCCATTCAAGCCCACTGTGCCTTACCCTCGTGAATCATCACGTCCCAGACATGATTGTGCATTTTTCGCCTTTATAAGCGTCCCTCATCTTATACTTGGGGCTGTGGGGTTTTGAGAGACATGGGTCCCCTCTATGCAGCCAGCTTACTCAATAAATTCCAATAAATTTGTCTGTGTCTGGATGTCCTCTTA
The DNA here is from genome assembly GCF_000334495.1 of Tupaia belangeri chinensis. Lineage (NCBI taxonomy): Eukaryota > Metazoa > Chordata > Mammalia > Scandentia > Tupaiidae > Tupaia > Tupaia belangeri. Next base: position 350,872 of record NW_006160124.1, read on the forward strand.
TTTCTCGCTGAATAGACTTTAACAGAAACTCACTGTAAATATCATATCTTCACTGAACTGACCTAACACAATGACTTTAACAAAGGCGGTTTTTACTGAGTACTGCAGTCCCATCAGGGTTAGCTCCCTCTCTCCTCCTTCCAGAAGAGCAAGCAGAACCAATCCAGCAGGCAGGAGATGAGCACCAGCAGGTGAAGCCAGAAGTGAAGACAGGCAGGAAAAGTGCCACTTGTCTGCCCTTCCGCATGTCTCCAGGCCTCGGCTGGACCCCAAACACTCCTGTTCCCAGACCCCCAAAACTCTAGCCTCTTCTGGTGTTATTTTTCTGTTATTTCCACTACTGGCTAACTAACACACCCTGAATCTTGGTTTCACACTGAAGAAGAAAGAATCTAAGCTGTTGACTTCATTACTTTTTCATTCCATTAGACAGAGCTGTCATATTAACCAACTTTTAAGATACTTATTAATCAGGTGCCCTCCTATGTCTCAATCAGCTGTATTGATAGGAATGCGTCTTGAAGGGCAAAGTATGGTAACTACAAAGCATACAACCCCTTAAAAAGAGAAAATAGGTGCATGATAGCCAGATTTAGCAAATGAAAGTACAAGATGCCCAGTGAAGTTTGAATTTTAAATAAACAATGAATAATGTTTAAAATATAAGCATGTTGAGGGCCAGATGGTGATATGGCAATAACTCCACACAGGAAGGTCCTCTGTTCTGGAGCAGGAGTCCTGGAGCCTCCCTATACATGCCAGACAAGTAGGAACATTCCTGTGAACCCTGTTGGGGGTGTTTTCCCTCCAACTCTCTCTCTCGCACATGAAGAAATAAATAAATAGTAACCATCAGCATGTCCAACAAAGCATTGGGAACATATTTATACTAAATGTATACTTAAATACTACATGGAATATAATGATACTAAAAAATTTATTTGTTGTTTCTATTCTTTTTTTTTTTTTTGCTATAGGGTGCATTCACCCCCTAGGGGACATGGCATGCTGCAGTCCCTTCTCCTCCAGTCTCCTTTTGCGACTTTGGGCATGTACACACATATACTCGGCCACTGGGCCAAGTTTCAAGCCACCAGGTCCAGGTCTTGAACCATGATCAACTACATGGTGCCGGGGACCAGCCTCGGCGGGGGTGGGTTTGCTCGACGGAGGCGACGCTGGAGGGAAAGAAAGACAAAGGCCTCGTGCTTTTTCATGCACGTCCTAAGCTGGACACTCCTCTAAGATCGCTCTCTGAGGAGTGACAACTGCTAGGAATCACCGTGCCTTTTTATTGAAAATGGGATACATGCAAGTAAATGGGAGAGGGGCTACGTGTACTAATGATCAATTCATAATGTTTTAACAATAGAAACCATTCAGGGTTTGATTAAGGGCAAGTCTATTAATCATCGATACAGTTCAACAATTGTTTGATTGATGAAAGCAGGTTCCTGGTAACTTCAAGCAGTGCAGTTTCAGGAAACAATTCCAACAAGCAGAGTTAACTATCAACCGATGTTCAGCAGCAGCCATCTTATGATTACTAAAAGAAAATCTCAAGCATAGATATTAGTTCTTATGGATTTTCATAAAGAATGATACTTATATAATTCTATAGGGATTTAAAACGTAAGGAATCCTAATATATTT
>NW_006160124.1:352778-354906 GCF_000334495.1 Tupaia belangeri chinensis
TGGGGGAGTCAGAGGGGGGTCATTCCCCAGCAAGGCTATCACAGCCCCGGAGTGAATAGCAGGCGGCCTTGCCAGCATGCTAAGTGACCCAAGCTTGTTCCAAGGTCGGGGGGCGTACAGTCGCGGCCTTGCCAACTCACTGAACCGACCGGAAGCGATGCTCAAAGGTCAAGGGGCTCAGACGGGTCCTGGAGCCCCACCGGGTTGGACTCCTCCAACATGGGAGTCCAGTGACCTAACCATTACACCACTCTTCTTCTTTTATTATTTTTTGGAGAGGTTTTTGCTATAGGGCGCATGCACTTGCCAGCCAGACAGAGAGACAAAAGCGAGAAATCACTCCCCAGGAGGGATGGCCATGCCGCAGTCCCTTCTCCTCCATTCTCCTCTTGGGATCTTGGGCACACACGCGCATGTGCCCAGCGTGTCTTTTAACCCACCGGATCCAGGACGAGAACCATAGTCGACTACGTGGGAGTCCAGCGACATAGCCATTACGCTAACTGCTGGTCCCTCTTCATTGTTTTTTAAATCTGAAAATCAAATTTAGCCAAGCTTTCTATATTTTATCAACAATCTTAAATAAATGAGAGTACCTTTGACAGTTACAGCTTGGCCTATCCACTATGCCCAGTGATGTGCTAGTAAATGTTAAACATCCAGCTATCTGGGAAGACAAACAAACAAAACATCGAAATACCTTTAGTGAAGTGTATACTGATTTCTATGATGTAAATACTCCCATTGTGGCTGATTTCAGACTGTCAAAGTGGTATCACTAAACACGGAGTTGGAGAAGCAGCTCAGTAGTATATCATTATACAATACCTCCACCATTTAAATAACCTCAGTAGCATAGAGAGTGGTAACATGAACAGGAAGTGATGAATTCTGACTGTTATTTTTTATTAAGATATAAGTATCTAGGGCCAGCAGATAGGTTAAGGTAGCTGGATGCCATGTGGCTGACTGTGGTTTCAGTCCCAGTTCCAAAGGCTTGAGAAACACACAGGGCATTGTATGGGTTGCTCTCTCTGTGTCCCTCTCCAACACCCTATAACAAAAAAGAAAAAGGAAAAAAGAAAAAAAATCTAATTTTAAGTTTTTGTACTTTAATTTTAAATAATGACTAGGTTGAACAACTGGCTTCTTCAATTCTTTAGCATGCAGAATAATCAAAACGTCCATCTTTACTGAAAAACGAAACCATAAGGAAAATTGTTTAACATAGAGCAAAACAATAATTATTCTTATTTTACCTCTTGGGAAGAAATTATTTGTAAGACAATTTTTCTTTTAAAATCTATGTAAACACACTAGAGTAAAATTTGAAAGTGTTTCCAATTTCTTAGTTGACACTCCAATGTTCATTTGACATTTTTCTTGAAAGCTTTTTACATTCTATGAAAGCCATTATATTAAAACAATTATAAGAACTACAACAGCATTCCAGGTACTCTAGAAAGGCTTAATATTTCTGCATACCAAATGCCTTGTCCAACAGTGAAGAAGGTAATGATTATTTTGATGAAAAAGATGAAGAACTCATGCTCAGCTACTAATAAGCAAAGAAAAGCAAAAACATGGATTGGACAAATACATCCATTTAAATACAAACTTTTTTCTGGTGAACAAGAACAGGAGCTGGTAGATGAACTTGTTAGGCAGTCTGAAGTTGTATCTCTTTGGAGTCAAAAGCTGAATATATTTAAAGAAGAGAACTAGAAAACATTTGCAACACTGAATTCTACCAGGCATAAATGGCTAGTGAAATCTACTCCTGCACAAGGAAACAGGCATTGCTTTTAGATAACTGAGAATATAATTAGCTATCACACATTGCTTTTCAAAGGAATGTAGAATAAAATGCAAATGATAGATTAAAATGAAAGAAATCAGATTGTTCATATAATCTAAGAGAAAATCCTTAGTTCATCAGCAAAGAATGAACTAAAGCCTTTGGGGTTGATGTTTCCATTAATCTAAAAGCATTTTTATACCTGGGCAATAAGAATAGTTGTATAAATGTACAATTTGAATCACTAATTTGGCAAGAAATAATGTGTCCCACTTTCCTACACCAAAGTTGGTTATCAGAAATGAAAGTATCTGGGGGAGGGCTCACGCC
>NW_006160124.1:357200-363412 GCF_000334495.1 Tupaia belangeri chinensis
ATAGAGAAAGATAGCAAGTGAACAATAGAGGGGATGTTAGTGAGAAACAGATATGGTTTATTATATGTTGAAGATGACGTGTATAGTATTCTCAACTGGACTGGTCTGGGAAGTATTTCATGATGGGTGAAGTCTTTTAACAAGCAAAATGAGAAATAGTGATTGACTGTTTTAAAAAATTATAATAATAATAATTATTGGGAAATGCATGGAAAAGACTTTGAATGATAAAGCAGGGAGATCGATGCCTCTGTATTGACTGACATGCATGGCATTCCCTTTTGAAAAAGCAATGGAAGTCAATGTAAAGTTATATGTAATCCAATGTAATATAAAGAAGATTATGATAATAAAAAAAAAAAAAAAAAAAAATGAAAGAATGGGCCCCATAAAAAAAAAAGAAATGAAAGTATGGTCCACAGCAGATAAACTCCTAAAATTGAGGTGCTGAAGAACAAAATATAGGAGAAGGTTTTTTTTGCTTTAAAACGTAGGAAAATGGAGACCAGCAGATTTCCAAAGTCATGATGATTTTCTGGCCTACCCCCCAAATAACTCAACCATTCCACTTCTCTTTAACAAAAATATGTTACAAAGTCAACTAATTTCATGAGCTAGTATAAAATTATAAATAACCTTGCAGTCCTTAAATTAGATAACATGATTCCACTCTTGAAGGTATGGCATGCTTTGAATTTTCCATGTCTTCTCTAATGTTCCTGTAAGAATTTAAGGAGTCTGAAAAAAAAAAAAAAAAAAAAGGTAAAAATAAAATCTAGGAAAATGAATTAACTTTGTTCTGTTCTCTTTTTTGCAATTAAAATTGACGGTGTGAATGAAAAGCTATAAATGCAAACCACTATAATACAATACTGAGCACCAAAAAGGAGACAGTTGGAAAACCAAAGTTAAATATCTCTGAAATAATTTTGTTTGTTTGTTTTTGCTATAGGGGATATGTGTTTGCCAGAGAGAGAGACAGAGAGGCAGAGAGAGAGGAAAATTGAAAAGCACTCTTTGGCGGGGAGAGGGGATGGCCAAGATACGATCCCCTCTCCTCCAGTTTCACTTCGGGATTTTGGGCACACACACACACTACACACACATACACACACACGTGCTTGGAGTGATTTTCAAGTTGCCGGGTCCAGGCCTCAAACAGCAGTTAGCCATGTGGGATTCAGCACCTTAATCTTCACACCACCTGCTGGCCCTGCAATCATTTTCTTAAATATCAAAACGAGGAATTCTTTTCATGGTCAGAAGTACTTGTGAATTACTATTTTCTTTTTCAAGTAAAGTGAAGTCTTGTTTCTAATTAGAGTACAAAGCAAAAATTCGATAAAAAGACATTAAGAGCCGAGATGGAAAACTTGAAACAGAAGAAAAGGTACCAAGTTTCCACTTCTGAGTTAAAGGAGTAGTGAATTTGAAAAGAACTTAATAACTAAGGCATTTCTACTTTTCATAATCATATTTAAAATATCTTCAGCATAATACATGCATGCTGGGTCCCTGTCTATAAATATGTAAGCTTGAGTCCTGTGTATTTACCATTCCTACCACTCTAATTTTGGCTTATTCTTCCTCCCACTCCAAAATCGATAGAACTCACTCATTTTAAAAGCATACTTAGAAAGCAGAATTCTTCATATCCAGAAACTAGATCAGACTCTGGGAAAGAGGGTGGAAGAATGAAAAGTGAGACTAGAGCAAGAAAGATGAAGAGCAGAGAACCTGAATCCTAGAAAGGGAGGCAAGAAGGATGGTCCACTCTCTACTTTGAACAAGGAGTGTGTAGGACCGAATGGAAATTTCCCTAGTAGCCTAGCAGAGAGACTATTCTTATTTCAATATATGACTCTAACATGACACATGCTCAACTACTGTTCATTAAAAATAAGGGAAATGGGAGTATAATTCTGACAGTCAAGTTTTCTTATATCCTATCCCTCTCCACTCATTTGTGTGATCTGTTGGGCCTCAGCTCTGGGTTTCTAGGATTTCAATGGAGAGTGATAAGGAGGAGGATCATAAATGTTGCTAAAGAATACAATTGTTGGTCTAGATAAGAGCCTCATAAAGGAATGTAGGTTCACATGTATCACCTGGACCATTTTTGTTGACTTGAACTTCTTAACTCTGGAGAGTCAGACATTGTTGCTTAAATTATGCCACATATTGAAAGAGAGTGTGCTTATTGCAGATGCATGCTACTCAGAAGCTGAGCACACTTTCAATGTTCTTGACTTCTTAGTTTTTGCTATTTGATTCTGTTGTTTAAGCTTTGTATTAAAGAAATAAAATTACATTTCAATGAAAAAAATTTTTAAAAGAATGAGAAAGTATATTAGAAATATATTGATGGTGCCAAGATGATTGAAGATAAATGTTTAATCATGTTTTTTTTCTGGAGACAAGAGCCAAAGTAGGGAGAAATGGGGCAGGAGAAGATTGCATTTTCATTACGAGCCCTTCTTCACTATTACAATTTTTTTCTTTATAAAATGGTAATTAAATGGTTCTATCATGTCTTATCTCCAAAGGTTGGTTTTATTTAAAAGTTTTCTGTCCTTTTAAATAATTTTTAAAAAATCTTTTCAAATTTGGGAATTCAATATTAAAAATTACCCTATAAACATTATATGTACCATATTTGATTTAACTAAGTTATATAATACACAATATAGGTAATATATACTACATATACTCTATAAAATTCTATATTTAACTAAAATGTATTATTCAATAATATACATGTAGTATCTATTTGATGTTTTCTCATTTTTTTTTCTGGCTATACGGCACATTCACTTACTGAAGACAGGGATAGACATATAATCCCTTCTCCTGCATTCTCCACTTGGGATTCTGGGCACCTATGCATATGGCGTGGCTGTGTCTTTCAACCTGCTGGATCCAGGACTCAAATTGTGTTGTGTTGTCGGACACATGGGATTCAGCCACCTTAACCTCCACACTATGCGTTGGCCCCCTAAAATATTTTATTCTTAGAATTTTCTTTCAAATATCTGACTTTAAAACTGTTCTTGTTCAACATTAGTTGAATGAATGGAGAAAGCATTCCCAGTTGTTGGGAGTGGGGTGGAGAGCCACAGGAAGTCTGGTAGGAGGGCTTACTTTGGAATTTGTTTAAACATAGAAACAGTCTCAAGTAGATAAAGGGTCCAATAGATTCAGGACTTAAGAAACTACGTAAAGCTGTAAACTCACTTGGTCAGCTGTTAGTACTATTCCTGGGATATTAAGAATGTGTTAAACAATTGCAAACAATTATGTATTTTATGCAAATCCTTTCCTCAGTGCTCTCATTTTATCTCCAATTTACAGATGATAAAAAGAAAGAGGAGAGACTTTAAGAACCTTGATTAAGGATCCAGAGGCATAAGTGGTAAATCCAGAATGTACCACTGGGTCTCCTTGCACCAAAGTTCCTTTTCTCATACGGCTGTCTCCTTGTCCACAGTCACTAGGATTTAGTCCACACACTGTGAGCCTCGTAGATCTTAAATCTACTTTAGTTCCCTGACACCACTGCCTAGCTTCTCTAAGAGAAATTTCTACCTTTCCAAGTGTAACTCCTCCACTCGAACTGTAGATTCCGTTTCTTACCTGTTTCTTACCACTTCACTGGAATTAGTCCACGTTGATTATATTCCAAGTTTCTTAGATTTTATCACCTTCCCTTTACAGTTTCTCTTTTCTGAATCTGCACACATGCGTACGTTTCTTCCATCTTATAAAAACAAACATCCCACCCACTTTCCTTTACACTCTTCTTTTAGGGCCTACTTTTCCTCTTAGATTCTCCCCACTTTCTGTCTTCTGGTTTTCCTCGCTGCCCCTCCTCATTCACCTTTCTTAAATGGACTTGGGTAAGTACCTTTTATTATTCTTCTCCATTTTGCAAGTACCTGGCACATCACAATCATAACTGCAACGATAACTCCTACTTAAGGCCAAGTTTTTGATAAAGGTGGGAGTTTGTAACTGTGTACCTCTCTCACTGCTCAGTGTCTGGCAGCCACTCCAGTGTGACTTTGCCAACTGACATGGAGACTTTTGGCCCATATTTCTGGCTCCTGGTCATCAAATAGGTGAAACAAAAATATTCCAAGGTTTCTGTCCCTACTGATAACTTTTACTATGGGGATTACATATTCCAACCTGGATTGCGTGACCTCGAATACCTTTTTGCCTAATTGTCTTCTCAGCATTGCAATCCCTGGATGGACATTGGAAGAAAGGACTTGATTCATTGAATATATTAATGCAAGAAATATTTACTGAATTGTATTAGTTCTGCAGTATAAATGGCACTTGGGGACATAAAAGTAAGATGGGAAGAAGGGATTTTAATAAAAGCACACCTATGGTGTTAGCAGTGGAAAAACTGGAAAGGCACAATGGCTTCCTTAAAAAGCAGTACCTGTGTGACCAACAGTTAGCATAATGGCTATGTCGCTGAACTCCCATGTAGTCAACTGTGGTTCGAGTCCCGGACCCGGTAGCTTGAACTCATGCCAGGCGCGTGTGCGTGTGTGTCCAGGATCCCAAGAGGAGAATGGAGGAGAAGGGATTGCAGTGTGGCCATCCCCCCTTGGGGGGGGGTGATTTCTCACTTTCTGTCTCTCTGTCTCTCTCTGTCTTTCTGGTGAGCACACGTGCCCTATAGCAAAAACCTCTCCAAAAATGAAGAAGAAGAAGAAGGAGAAGGAGAAGAAGAAGAAAAAGCAGTACCTGTGATGGCCAATAGACCTTGAATTTCTGAAATGGACAACAACACAGTGGCAGAAAAATGAAAGACATTGCCTCTATTAAAAGCAGGCAGGTTTGCTCAGTTTTCAAAGCACAGAACAGGCTGTCCTCCACTTGTGCTTTCAGTTCTGTTCTAATGGACCTAGTGAACATTTCCCCCATATTCTGATAATAGTTCTGGTTGTCAGGAAGACCATGAGTCATCAAGTTCCCTTTCTTTATTACAAATCGATGGAAAAAGGATGGGTTCTTGGTTACCTATACGGAATAAAACAAAATTACAACCTATTACACTTGAAACACAAATATATAATCATTCCAGATGGATTAAAGGTCTCGATGTGAGCCAGCTGTGGTGATGCAGCATTCTGCAATGCTGTGGGCATGTGGGAGGGTCCTGGGTTCAAATCCTGAGGTCTTCCTGGATATGCCAGGTGTGCATACATGTGCCCATGATCCTGGCTGGCTGAGGCTAGGGGTAGGAATGAAACATGAAGACCCTCTTGACAGTGTCTTCACATTCTCTCATGAAAGAAGTAATTAAATATACTTTAAAAAAAGATCTAGATGTAGAAAGGAAAATTAAAGTGACTAGAATGAAATATAGGAGAATATCTTTATGACTGGGAGTAGAGAAATGCTTTTTAAACAAGATATAAGGAGCAAATCACAAAAGAAAGGATTAATAAATTGTGTCAAAACTAAAATTTCTTTTTATTTATTTATTTATTTTTTAATTTTATTTTTTATTATCATCATCATAATCTTCTTTATATTACATTGGATTACATATAACTTTACAGTGTATTACATTGTTTTTTCAAAAGGGAATGCCATGCATGTCCATCAGTACAGAGACATTAATCTCCCCACCTCAACATTCAATATCTTTTCTATGTTTTCCCCAATCATTATTTTTATTATTCTAATTATTTTTTAAAACAGTCAATTACTATTTCTCATTTTGCTTGTAAAAATACTTTGCCCATCATGAAATACTTCTCAGACCAATCCAGTTGAGAATACTATACATGTTATCATCAACAGTTAATAAGCCCTATCTGTTTCTCACTAATTTTGAGCAAGAAAAATAATTTATGATTTAGTGCTAACAGAACTTTTTTTTTTTATTAATTCACTTTACATCATCACAACACACAAATGAATTTTCCATCCAAAATACACTGTGCATTGGCTCAATCAAGTACATCCACATACATGTTCTCAGCAAATAATTTTCCAATTCTTACGTCCTGCATACCTTGCCCTTTGTCTTGCCATCCCTGATTCCCCATCCCCCACCCTCTGCTATTTCCCCCCCTTTTTCCCTGGCATCCATGGTTGCCCTCCATACCTTCCTCCCACCCCCCCATTCAATTGTTCTGCCAATGAACTTAATTAGTCTAAATAAATCCATTAGCTAGCACAGCTGA
>NW_006160124.1:364294-385541 GCF_000334495.1 Tupaia belangeri chinensis
GCAGGGCCCAGGTGGGCCGGCGCAGGGCCTACTCCGCCCGCCACCGCCTCGCTCGCTCGGCGCGGGGTCCCCCTCAAAACTAAAATTTCTGAGCCAGCCCTGTGACCTAGTGGTTAAAGGAATTAAATTCCACTTGACTGACTGGGATTTGAGTTCTGCCCCAGAAGCTCAGAAAACATGCTGGGCATGTGAGTATCCATGTCCAAAACCCTGACAGGATGGAGAAATGGAGAAGGGACTGTGGCATGGTCATGTCCCATTGAGGGGTGCTTTCTTCCCCTCTCTCACTATCTCTATCTCTCTGTCTCTCTGCTGAGTGCCCATATTCTCTATCAATTAAAAAACAAAAATAAAAACTTCTGTGCATCAGAAGATACCTCTAAAAAATGAAAAGACAATCCTGAGTTGTGAAAAGATAGTCATATCACCTATTATCAATAAAGAATTGGTACCTAGAATACTTAAGAACACTTCCGCAAATCAATGAGGAAATGGGCAAATAAGTCAATAAAAAATAGATGAAGAATTTGCATAGGCAAGTCACTAAAGAGAAAATTCAAAGGTCAATAAATATCTGAAAAGCTCCTCAGTCTCACTAATAACCAGGAAGATGCAGATTAATACACTGAAATACCATTTTATTCCCATAGCATTGGCAAAACTGAAAACAACCGAGCATTGTTGCTGTGGAGCTAAAGTAGTTCGATACACAATCAGGGGAGCAAAAAACCGCAACCACTTTGGAAAACCATTTGGCTATACCTAGTAAGGTTAATATCCTTGGCCTATTCCAGAGAAATTCTCACATATGCTACAAAAATTGAAAACGACTTGAACTTCTGTTAATGGGAAAGTGAATAAATGGGTTATGGTACATTTTCTTTCTTTCTTTCTTTCTTTCTTTCTTTCTTTCTTTCTTTCTTCCTTCCTTCCTTCCTTCCTTCCTTCCTTCCTTCCTTCCTTCCTTCTTTCTTTCTTTTTCTTTCTTTTCTTTCTAAGTTGCTGTAGGTCACAGGTACTCACTGGAGATTATGAAAGATAGAGGGAATGAGAGAGAAATAAAGTAAGAAAGTACACGACCTCCGCCCCCTTGGGAGGAATAATCATGCCACAGTCCCATCTCCTCCATTCTCCTCTTGGGCTTTTGGGCATGCGCACACGTGTGCCTGGCATATTTTTCAAGCTGCTGCCTGGGACTTGAACTACACAGTTGGCTATGTGGGATCAAACCGCTTTAACTATCACTCTACCCAGTTGGCTGAATTGTGGTATATTTTCAGACAATAGAGTATTATGCCATAGTTAAAGTGAATGAACTGGTTGAGCTCCATGCATCAACATAGATAAGTCTCAAAAACATAATGTTAAGGGGAAAAGCAGGTGGGAGAAGAATTATAAAAGCATGCATGAACATTACAAACCTCTAGAGGTTGGTAGGATGGGAATGGGAGAAGGTGGGCTACAAATGGGGTTTCAATTTTATGTATTGAATATGTTCTATTTCTTTACAAAAAATATAAACATGATAAAGTGCAAGCAAAGCTTGGGAACACATGTGCGTGTGTGTGTGTGTGTGTAGCAATATTATTAAATTTTTTAAAAAGCTTTAGCAATTGACCGAACTGATTTCAGAGTGTGGCTAAAAACTTGGCTCTGTCACTTGTGAGCCGGCTAACCTTAGTTTACTTAACTTCTCTCAGCGTTAGTTACTTTACATACTGACTTTTTCTTCTGATACATGTCTGATTATTTTTACATAAATTCTTTGTGGTTTGATTCTGATGTGTCTGGTACCTGTTTTTATTTTATTTTTTTTCTGTTAGCTGTCATTCATGGCTATTTGTGAATGTTGTTGGTTTTGACAGTGAATTCAAATTTCTTGGAACTTTATTTGTGGGAATTCTTGGAGGCCCCAATTTAAAGTGGTTTTCTCTAGAGATGATATATATTTGTGGCTGGCAGGTGCCTAAGGGCATTGCCAACCTAGTACCACTTTAAATTCTTACCCTGAGGGCTTTCCTTTTTCCAGAGTTACTGATAGTGCTGTTCCAGACTGAGAAACTATTGTTAGGGCATTTTATGGTTTTAAATTTTCATGATTTTTTCCCCCTTCTTTATCCAATGTCAAGATGTGAGACAATCAATTTTCCTTGCTGCTACCTGGAGAAGCTGGTTATTTCTAGCTTACATTTACACTGAGGATATATCCCTATGGGATCCCAGGTTAAATGTGGAAGAGCAGGGAATCTATTATTATACTCCCACCTTGTGGGGATCCTGTTTTCTGGGTCCTGTCTATTCCATCGAAAGAAACCATTCAGGATAGGGGCAATGGCTGCTCTTGGTTGGGGGCTGTCTCACACCTAAGGCATGGAAGATGGTGGCCACAGAGAAGATGAAAAAGTTGTTGGAGTCAATCAACTCCTTTTTTTTTGTTTTGGAGAGATTTTCGCTATAGGGCGCGTGCGCTCACCAGATAGACAGAGAGAGACATAGAGACAGAAAGCGAGAAATCACCCCCCAGGGGGTGGTGGTAAAGCCACAATCCCTTCTCCTCCATTCTCCTCTCGGGATCTTGGGCACGCACGCACACGTGCCCTGCGTGAGTTTTAAGCCACCGGATCCAGGACGTGAACCGTGGTCGACTATGTGGGAGTCCAGAGACTTAACCATTATGCTAACTGCTGGTTCCCTAGAGTCAATCAGCTCTAAGCTTCAACTTGTTATGAAAAGTGGAAAGTATGTGCTGAGATCCAAGCAAATTCTGAAGATGATCAGACAAGGCAAAATGAAATTGGTCATCCTCCAACAACTGCCCAGCTTTGAGGAAATCTGAAACAGAGTACCATGCCATGTTGACTGAAACTGATTTCCATCAGTACAGTGGAAATAATATTAAATTGAACACGGCACCTGGAAAATACTACAGAGTATGCACAGTGGCTGTCATTCATCCAGGTGATTCTGATGTCTTCAGAAACTTGTTGGAATAGATCAGTGAAAAATAAACCAGGTAACATTTTTCTTTAATAAAACGTGTTAGAGTTTGTTTAAAAAAAAAAAAATAGGGGCCAGATGACAGTGCATTGGTAATGCAACGCTCTGTGAGTTTGACCCACATGGGTTCTAGGTTAGTATCCATAGACTTCCCAGATTACTCATAATCTGGGGTTGGCTGAAGCTGGGAGTAGATCACAGCATGGGGATCCTGTTGGGATGCCTGTATCTCTCTTTATTTCTTGCTTATGAAAATAATAAATAAATAAATAATAAACCTAAAAAAGAGGATCAGCAGGTGGTGTGGTAGTTGGGGCGGGTGAATTCCTACATGGCTGACCCTGTTCCAGTGGCTTGAAAATCATGCCAGCCATGTGTGTGCACATGCCCAGAATCTTGAGAGGAGAATGGAAGAGAAGGGATTGCAGCTTGACTGTCTCCTCTGTGGGGGGTGATTTCTCACTTTCCATCTCTGTCTTTCCCTGTCTCTTCTCTGGTGAGCACATGCATCTTATGACAAAAACCTGAAAAAGAAAAAATATAGAAGCTCTGGGTCTAGCCACAGATTCAGTTGCTGCTAAAATATCTCAAACTAGTATCGTACAGGAGACTTGTGTTAATTTCTAGTCTAACCTAAAAGATGGGCACCTTGATACACGCCTGTGATCTCAGCAACTTGGAAAGACTGAGGCTGGAGGATCACAAGGCCCAGGCTGGCCTGGTCAACAAAGTGAGACCCTGTCTGAAAGAGCTGGCACAGTAGGTGGTGCCTGTAGTCCCGGTGGGGAGGCTGGGGCAGGAAGATCATCATACATTGAAAAACTGTTTAAAAAAAAATAGAAGCTCAAATTCACCTGGGTTAAATTAAAAAGCTTGCTTTAATTTTCTGTTTACTTCTCTGATTCTTACTTTCGGGTTTGTTGTCGTTGTTGTTGTTTTGTTTTTGTTTTTGTTTTTTGCCTCTGAAAATTTCTCTTTCTCACCAACTCTTCAAATACGTTTAAAATTTTTTCTTCCCCTTAATTTAATGCAGCATTTTTTTCTTTTTAAATGCTAGTGAGACATTTCCTAAAAATATCTCATCCACGATACTGTTGGGAATTGAACTCTTGCATTCTTTTAAAAACAGTTACATGAAATCATATCTGAGATTTGCTTGAAAATAACTTCACCCAAAAAAATATTGAGGCCAGCTAGTGACATGGTGGTTAAGGCAGATGGATCCCACCACACAGTTCAAGTCCTACACCCGATGGCTTGAAAAACACACTGGGGGGAACCAGCAGTTAGCATAATGGCTATGTCGCTGGACTCCCAAGTAGTCGACCACGGTTCACGTCCCGGACCCGGTGGCTTAAAACTCACGCCGGGCGCGTGTGCGTACGTGCCCAAGATCCCAAGAGGAGAATGGAGGAGAAGGGATTGCGGCGTGACCATCCCCCCTGGGGGGTGATTTCTCACTTTCTGTCTCTATGTCTCTCTCTGTCTGTCTGGCGAGCACACGTGCCCTATAGCGAAAACCTCTCCAAAAATAAAAAATAAATAAGAAACACACTGGGCACATGTGTGTGTGCCCCAAATCCTGAAAGGAGAGAGTGATGAAAGAGAAGGGATTGTGGTGTGACCATTCTCCATGGGGACTGCTCTCTCTCTCTCTCTCTCTCTGTAACTCTCTATGTGGAAGAACACATGGCCTATAGTAAACTTACATCAACCAGGTGGCATGATGGTTAAGGAAACTGGATCCCACATGGCTGACTGAGTAGTTCAAGTCCATGACCTGGGGGCATGTGCTAGGGACGTGTGTGTGTGTGCCCAAAACCCCAAGAGGAGAGTAGAGGAGAAGAGATTGCTGTGTGATCATTCTCTCGGGGGGTTTGACACTTTCTCTTTCTCTCTCCCTCTCTGTTTTTCTCCAGTGAGCACATGTATCCAATAGTAAATTAAAAAGTATATATATTGGCAAAATGTTGAATCTGGGTGATAGGCACTACACTATTCTCTTTACTTCTATGTTTGTTTGAAATTTTCTATAATAATTTTTTTAAATGACAGAAAAAAGGAGAATCAAGATATTTAAGATATTTGATCACAACATAGCTCCCATTCTCATTCCTTCAAGTGGTTGTCCAATCTTTACCAGCTAACATTGACCCTTCTACTCTCAGTACATGTAAAAATATAAATATCTGAATATAAAGATAAAAATTAGAGTTTTACCAATAGCTATTATCTATTGTCTTTACTCTGTCCCAGGTGAATATCCTCACAACAGGCCCAGAAAGTAGGCACTTTATGTACTATTATCTCCCTGTACAGAAGCTTGGGTACTAAAAATAACTTGTTGATGGGACAGTGGTTAAGCATGACACTCTGAGAGTCTGACCCACATGGAACGGTTCAAAGTTTGCATCTAGAGCCTCCCAGAATACACTGGGCATGTGTGTGCCCATGATCCTGGAAATGGCTGAGGCTGGGGTAAATTGAGACATTGAGACTCTGTTAGGCTGCTGTCTCTCTCAGCAGAAGAAATAAATAAACTTCAAAAAAGTAATTTGTTGATAATCAATTATATGTGCTCTTAGTGTTGAGACACTGCCTCAAATTCTGCATCTAAAATGACTGTAATGCTGCAAAACCCTTTTCCTGACCACACCAGTCAATTGCCTTCTCCTGCACCATGCTTTACTGGACAGAGAGAAAAAGACAAGATAGAAGCTCCCTTTCCTCTGTTCAGAACTTTGCAATGTCTCTTCTTTCCTCTAACTCAGAGGGAGAAGCATTTGCCCTCCCTTCCCCTTTTCTGTTCCATGGTTCCACTATTGATGATTTGCTGAACTCTCTCTTCACCTCACCCATGTTCTTGGCTCCATCATCAACTTCTTTCTGAGAATTTTCCATTGGTCATCCCTGCAACCATCTCCTGTGGTCAGAACTACTTCTTCATACCCACTGCCAATACCCAGAAGTAGGCCTGAGGCTTTAAATGCTGCAAATAGATTCCTAACCAGTCTCTTCTTTCTCCAGGCCAATCTTGTATTTCACACATGTTAGTTGCCATAAAATGCTGCTTCATGTTGACCTTCTGCAAAAACCTTTGTCATCCTAGAACCTACAGATGGAATGACAGTGCACGTGTCACAGAAGAGTCCCTCTGTGCTGCCCCACCCCCATTCTTACTCAAATGCACAGCGTAAACAGATCACAGTACTCTCCTCAACTCAGCCCTCCTGGAAACCCCCACCAGCAGAGGTGCCTGCAGGAGACACTATTTGCCTTGGAACCCTAAAGCACTGAGGGTAAGCTCTTGGGCTGCATAGCCAAAGCCTCCGCATAATCGTTTTGTTCTTAGAGGGAAATCGCAATGCTGTTCGTATGAACCCTCTGTTCTCACCAAGCTGCTCTCTCCGTTCCTAAGAATATGTCTGGCACTTTCCCACACTGGGTTTTGTTTTTCACTCATGTTATTTTCCCAATTTTGTTTCTCATACTCTCTTTGCCTACAAGCCTTCCTCCATGCAAGGTCCAGCTCAGATTCCAACTTCCACAATTCCTTCTGGATTGCCTCAACTGGACGTACTCTCTCTCCCCTTCAAGTCCTTCGTTGCCTGGCCCATTGCTCACTGCCTGCCAATGGACACGTAGGAATCTCACTATCTCTCTCTTTCTCGCCCCACCTCTTTATTTTGTATAACCAGTAGCTCATAAAAGATGCAGAGAGAGGATATTAGAAACATAATCTCTCTCTCTCTCTATATATATATATTCTTCTTAAGGTTTTTGCCATAGGACAAGTGGGCTCGCTGGGGGTGATAGAGACAGTTTTTTGCCATAGGACAAGTGGGCTCGCTGGGGAGGATAGAGACAGCGAGACAGTGAAAGGGAAAGTGAGAAATCACCTTTCAGGGAAGACGACCATGCTGCGCTCCCTTCTCCTCCATTGTCCACCTGGATCTGGGAAGGCATGTGCATGGGTCTGACATGATTTTTCAAGCCTTCAGGTCCAGGACTTGAACTGTAGTAGGCCATGTGGGAATCCAGTGCCTTAACCACTAGGCCTCTTGTCTGCCTCATAATCTCATGTTTTTATTTCCTAGGTAAAGAAACAAAAGTGCAGTAAACTTAAAAGACTTCCTCAAGGTGACACAGTAAGTTCAGCAAGCCTGGCTATAGAATGCCAATCTCTAGGTGCCCCTTCGGCATCATTCTCCCACATGATGCTACTTCTCTCACCAACCGAACACTAACCTACTTGCAGGAAGGGCAAGTACTTCATACTTAGTGTATATACTCTTTAAAAAACCCCCATACACATACCTTCCCTATGTCTGGCACACAGTAGGTGCTTCATAAATTTCTCTTGATGATGAAAAAGCAATTATATCTGGAAACTACAATATTTGTGTAGTCTAAAGTATGCAAGTGATTATTGTCTCTTTGAGAAGGGGATCACTTCAACATATAACCGCCGGAGAGAAGTGGTGATAAAAAATGCAATTTAAGTGTTCTTATGTAATCATCCAATTTTCAGAAACACAAAGGAAGGATATCTCAAGGCCATTTGGAGACAGAAGGGACTAGATCAAGCTGACGTTTTCTCTTTCTTGGCTGCCAGATAGTTCTGCTCAAAAATTCATTATAAAGATCAAATGTGGTAGCTGTGACATTTAATTCAACTAAGACGTACTGGGACAAGTTGCATACAGGACTTTGTGCTTGGCCAGAGTAGAAGATTAAAAAATGAGAGGCTCACAGGTTAATTGGGAAATAGTCACACGTAAATGAGCAATAAACACTTGCAAGATAGCTAGTACTCAAAGACAAGAATATTTACATAATAATAAGTATCTCAATTCCCTGATCAAATTGGCAAGTTTTTTTGTCTTTTGAACATAGCATTCAGTACTGACCAGAGTTTGGAGAAGCGGGCTCTTAAACACTGGTATTCAAGTGAATAATTCAGCAAAATTCTTATAAACCTTCAAAATATACATATTTTCTTAGCAATTCTATTTCTACAAGTAGACTTAATAATGTCCGTTTACCAAAGATTTTGCTACAAAGTTGTTTGATACATCAATATTTTTACTTGTAGTAGTAAAAAACTATACACAGCCTAAATAAATGACAGCCAATCATTCATTGAGTATTTACTATGTTCCAGACACTTGTCCAAGCATTTTGTGTAGGTTAGTTCTTTCAAACTTCACAAGCCTTTGAGGGAGAGTCTATCATTATTTTCATCCCCATCTTACAAATGAAGGACCGAGGCACTGAGATGTTAAGTAACCTAATCATACACCCAGTAAATGAAAGGGTCAGGATTTGGCTCCACCAACTGGCTCTAGAGCCCATGTTCTTTACCATTCGACTCCAAACTTCCAATCTTAACAGCTAACAATAGGTTAAACTCATTACTGCTCAACGTAAGTGAATATGTGTATGTTTGTATAGATGTATGTATCCATGAGAGAGAGAGAGAGAGAGAATGAATGTGACAAATGGGAGAGAGATGTCTCATGAGAGTGTCCTACTGCTAGGTTGGTGGTGTTCTCCCTGAAAGTAATGGGGGCGGGGAGAAGAGAGAGAACTGCTGGGTTATATGGATTATGCCACATTTTTTAAATACTATAGTTATTAAATATTATGGTGTATAGGTCAGAACAGTATCTGACCTATTCTAAAAAATAAACATACATCACACCCTCCCCATCTGTAAAAGTTCTCTGATCAACTGGCTTCTACCAGTATAGCTGTGCTAGTGCTTACAGTGAATATCTAGTTTTAAATTCAAGCCAATTGTCCAGTATTTTGAACATTATAAATATAATAGACATTGTTATGCACACATGTCCATGTGTGTACACACACACCTGAAACAAAAGTTTCATGAAATGGTATGTGAGTGTGTGTGTGTGTGTGTGTGTGTGTGTGTGTATTTGCATTAGGGCACGTGTGCTTGCTAGAGAGAGAGGGAGAGGAGAAAGCACCCCCTTCCCAATGGGGAATGGTTACTCCACAATCCCTACTCCTCCGCCTCTCCCTGCTTTCAGGATTTGAGGCATGCATGCATGCACATGTGCCCAGTATGCTTCTCAAGCTGGGTCCAGGACTCACTGTGAGGCTGGCCATGTGGGATCTAGCTGCCTCAACCACCAGGCCATAGAGCTAGCCCAATACCCGATCTTGTCAATATGATGCACTCCTTTTATTTCCTAGTGTATTCCATTTCCCGGCATTCTTCAAACCTCTCTTAGATTTAACAGTCCTAATGAATCATGTAATACCGAAAGTGTCCACCAGAGGACACCACAAGTTCTTGCCAGACATACTATGCAGAGGGATCTCCAGTAGGGAGGGAAGAGGGGGCAGGGCTGTTGTCTTTTGCAGGACAGGCCAAAGGGACCAGGAGCTAGCCCCTGGCCTGTGGGCAACGACCCTCTATCTTGGCCAATTACCTATTAAGAGGCCTGGCACAAAATCATCCACACAGACACTCAGGGTCCATCAGAGTCTCTGGACTCTGAATCTGAAACGGAAACTGCAGAAAAATGCAGATGGTCGACAGAGTTGACAGAGGTGTAGATCCATGAGGTGAAGCGATGCTAGAAGGGTAAAAATGGGTCATTAATAAGCCAAATTTCAGTAAGTTGAAGTTATGGGGAAATGATAATATGAGTAAACACGAGATGTAATAAGGGAGGAGAAGGATATGTATGCAGGGAAGCCTGCTGATGAAAAGAAGAGAACAACACGCGTCATCGTGCAGTCACACTCACGGCGGGACCCTGGGGGGAACCTCGAGCTCCCGATGCCAGCATACCCAGAGCGTCCAGCTTCGTGAGGCCCAGGCAGAGTTGGATTTCTTTTCTAGGATCCCTGTCTTCCTTAGTTCCCTGGTAGCCTCACAGTGAACTCTTCCTCCTTTTCCTGGCACAGCAGCTGCTGAGTCTCTTCTGTTCATCCATGGTGGTGAAGGCACTAAGTTTTAAAAAGGAAGAAAGACATTCCTGGCATATTAAATTGCATAGTATATCACTAGGGGACAGGCTCCATGGCCTAGTGGTTAAAGGTAACTAGATCCTATAGGGCCGACTACGCAGTTCAAGTCCCAGACCTGGCAGATTGAAAAACACACCAGGTGCATATGCATGCCCAAAATTCTGAAAAGAGAGAGAGAGAGATGGAAGAGATTGTGGCCTGACCATTCTCCATGGAGGGTGCTTTCTCTTCTCTTCACTGAGAATGTATGCTGTCCAGAAAAAAAAAAAAAAAAAGAAAGAAAAGAAAGAAAGCATATTACTTAATAACATCTCTTTATAATCTAATGCTTAAAATAAATTGCCAGCAGACATCTTTGCTTGCTGGAGAAAAACAGAGAGAACAAGAGAGAGGGAAAGTGAAAAAGCACCTCTCATGGGGTATGTCACGCTGCAAACCCTCCTCCTCAATTTCTCCCTCCTTTGGGGATTTTGGACACGTAAATGAATCTGGCATGTTTTTCTCCTGTGTCAAGTTGCCCAGTTTGGGACTCGAACTGCACAATTGGCCATGTAGAATCCAGTCACCTTAATCACCACACCATTGGCTGGGCCTTGTTTTATAATGTATACTGTGATATAAAATCTGGAAGGATATACACCAAGATATTTGCAGTGGTTACAGCTGAGTGATGGTGTTATGGGCATACTTTTTTTTTCTTTTTTCATGAGTATCCCTTCTTTTAAATGTTTTTTTTTTCCTGAAATAAACATATACCAATTGTTTAATGTTTTAAGAGTTTTAAGTGCCATTCTTGCTAACATTAAAGAGAAACTTTAAGAAAAAAAAAACAATATATTGGGACCAGCAGATGGTGTAATGGTCATGTCGCCAGACTGACATGGCTGACCACAGTTTGAGTTCAGGGTGGGGTGGCCTAAAACACACCAGGCACGTGTGCATGCATGCCCCAAATCCTGAGAGCATGGAGGAGAAGGAATTGTGGCATGTCCATTTCCCCGGGGGATGATTTCTCACTTTCTGTCTTTCGAGTGAGCTCACGTGCCCTATAGCAAAAATATCTCTAACACAAAAACATAACAATATATGTGTGTGTGTGTGTGTGTATTTAAAGATAATATATATGTGTGTGTATATATGTGTATATATATTTAAAGATAATATATATATGTGTGTGTATATATGTGTATATATATTTAAAGATAATATATATATGTGTGTGTATATATGTGTATATATATTTAAAGATAATATATATATGTGTGTGTATATATGTGTATATATATTTAAAGATAATATATATATGTGTGTGTATATATGTGTATATATATTTAAAGATAATATATATATGTGTGTGTATATATGTGTATATATATTTAAAGATAATATATATATGTGTGTGTATATATGTGTATATATATTTAAAGATAATATATATATGTGTGTGTATATATGTGTATATATATTTAAAGATAATATATATATGTGTGTGTATATATGTGTATATATATTTAAAGATAATATATATATGTGTGTGTATATATGTGTATATATATTTAAAGATAATATATATATGTGTGTGTATATATGTGTATATATATTTAAAGATAATATATATATGTGTGTGTATATATGTGTATATATATTTAAAGATAATATATATATGTGTGTGTATATATGTGTATATATATTTAAAGATAATATATATATGTGTGTGTATATATGTGTATATATATTTAAAGATAATATATATATGTGTGTGTATATATGTGTATATATATTTAAAGATAATATATATATGTGTGTGTATATATGTGTATATATATTTAAAGATAATATATATATGTGTGTGTATATATGTGTATATATATTTAAAGATAATATATATATGTGTGTGTATATATGTGTATATATATTTAAAGATAATATATATATGTGTGTGTATATATGTGTATATATATTTAAAGATAATATATATATGTGTGTGTATATATGTGTATATATATTTAAAGATAATATATATATGTGTGTGTATATATGTGTATATATATTTAAAGATAATATATATATGTGTGTGTATATATGTGTATATATATTTAAAGATAATATATATATGTGTGTGTATATATGTGTATATATATTTAAAGATAATATATATATGTGTGTGTATATATGTGTATATATATTTAAAGATAATATATATATGTGTGTGTATATATGTGTATATATATTTAAAGATAATATATATATGTGTGTGTATATATGTGTATATATATTTAAAGATAATATATATATGTGTGTGTATATATGTGTATATATATTTAAAGATAATATATATATGTGTGTGTATATATGTGTATATATATTTAAAGATAATATATATATGTGTGTGTATATATGTGTATATATATTTAAAGATAATATATATATGTGTGTGTATATATGTGTATATATATTTAAAGATAATATATATATGTGTGTGTATATATGTGTATATATATTTAAAGATAATATATATATGTGTGTGTATATATGTGTATATATATTTAAAGATAATATATATATGTGTGTGTATATATGTGTATATATATTTAAAGATAATATATATATGTGTGTGTATATATGTGTATATATATTTAAAGATAATATATATATGTGTGTGTATATATGTGTATATATATATTTAAAGATAATATATCACAAGAGACTGCCAACAGGTGCAGTGGTTAAGCACTGTGCAGAGGAAGCCAGGTCCCATATGGCCAAGTGGGGCTTGAATCCAGGGCCCGATGGGAACATACTAGTGCTTGTGTCCTGGATCCTGATGGGATAGAAATTTGAGAAAAAAGGATTGAGGCATGACCAGACCCTGTCAAGGAATTCTCTCTTTCTCTCTCCCTCCCTCCCTCTCTCTCTCATACATATGCTCTCTGGCACTAAAAAAGTAAGAAAAAAAATTATAGCACAGGTGATTAAATGTCTCCAGATGAATCACATGATTTGGGCTGGTGCCCAGAGGACTTACAAAGCAGAGGTGTCCTGGAGAGACCTTTCCCCAAAGGGGCCACCCTGAGCAGAGTCAGAGAAGCAAGCATCTCCAGGGTATCCGGGCAAATGGTGACAGTGGCTGAAGCAGAGAGCACTGTGGAGCATAAAGGTCACAAAAGTTTGATGTATTTGATGGATACTGGGTTTTTTTAGACTTATAAAAATTGTGAAACGTCTTTTGTTTTTTTAAAAAATAATTGATCTTTCAAAAGATGTAATTTGTGTGTAAGTTATGAAGCATAATAAGAAAACAAGAAAAACATATCCTTAACTCAAGCTTAGAAAACAGAACGTGACTAATATTTTCGAGATCTTCATATGCCCTTCTCTGCAACTACTAGGCAGGCTCCCTCCCTTCCAGAAATAACCACGCATCTGAATTTACTACTTTTTAAAGTTTATTTATCTTGTTTAGAGGCAGCATGTCACTACACTGCCCAGGCTCGCCTAAAACTTGTGATCCCCCTGCCTCAGTCTCCCAAGTAGCTGGGATTCCTGGCGCACACCACCATACCTGGCTATACTTCTGAATTTCGTATTGACATTTCCTTTCGGGGGCTGACCCTGTCGCTTAATGATTAAGCCTTGTGCATTAGAAGCCAGATTCCATATGGCCAACTACGGTTTGAATCATGACCCCTGTGGCTCATACGTGAATCATGCTGGGCACATATGTGTGAGTGCCCAAACTCGACAGAATAGAGAAATAGAGGAAAAAAAGACCATAGTGTGACCACACCTCATCGGGGGTGCTTTCTCTCCCTACTGAGTGCATGGGACCTCTGGCAATTAAAATAATTTACAAAACAAAAGCAATATATTTCCTTTATGATTTTATTACAAATATCTGCATCCTTAATGATAGGAACAGCTACTATTTGAGTGCTTGCTCTCTCTCGGCAGACACTATTCTAAATCCGTTACATACATTAACTCTAATCCTCACAAATATGTGAGGTATTTTTATTATCCCCCATTCAGTAGGTGAGGAAACTGAGGCAGATACTGATTAAGGGACCTGCTCAAAGTTAAACAGCTCATAAGGGGCAGACCCTGGTTTCAAATGCAGGTAGCGTAAATCTAGCTTCTTCACCCTTAACAATCAAGCTATCTGCCTCTCCTAAACAATATCTTGACATTCTACTTATTTTCAAATCACATTAAAATAGAATCATACTGTTTTCATTTTGTTTACCCAGAAGTGCACCATGAACTCTCACACAAGTGGTGTATTTGGGAAGTGAACCCTGAAAACCCAGCAGGGGAGCAGCGAACTGATATAGGGAAGGAAGGGCAGCCAATGCAGGATCATTATCGAAGATACCACTGTGGGTAAATATATCTTAATCACATCAACGGGTTCTGGGAGCCAAGTGGAATTTTTACCTTATAGATATCCCCCCTGGGGTAAGGGAGCTGGGGCACTTATACACACTGTGGCACTTTCCTGGCTCTCTGGTCTGCCATGTGTCAAACAGAACAGATGGAGGAACTCCTCTGGCAAGGGTTACAGTTCCAAATAGTTGGAGGTAGACTGGCCTGTGCCCAAATGGTAAGGTCCATAGGAGCAGGGTGCTGTCAGTGTCTGTTACCAATGACATGAGAGTTTGCAACTTCCATTTTTGGTTGTTATTGTTCACCATTATGCTATGAGATGCATCTTTGTCAATGTCGTTATAAACGACTGTGGTTCATTCATTTGCATTGCTATATTCCATTGTATGAACATGTTCCTTCTATTTATCTGTTCTTCTGTTAATGGACATTCGGACTGTTTCCACCTTTTTGTTTTCATAAACCTTGCTGCTTTGTACCTTTTGCCCAAGTCTCTTGGTGCATATATGCATAGGTTTAGAATTGTTGAGGTAGGAACTAGCTGCATCTTAACTTTTACTACAGAGTGAGTATAGCTGTTCTTCCAGGTATATCCCCATCAGCAAAGAATGCGATTTCTTAACATTTTACATCTTTGCCAAAGCGTGTTATTGTCAGCCTTTTAGATTTTGCTGTCTGGTGGGTATAAAATGTAAAGTACTTCATCTTTTGAAAAAAAAAAAAACCTTTTTCTTTCTAAATTTAAAAATCACACGTGGTCAAGTTCCATATTCATTTCTACCAATGTAATTTAAATGGCCTAAGAATAAAGACCCGGTAAGAATACTTGGAGCTGTGATGATAAGTGAATGAAATTATGTCGCTCGCATCGTTTGTCAACAAGGTCTATGACAAATACAAAAGAAGACTTTCAAATGTGTTAGTGAAGGTAGCAATTTGATTTATATGCAGGGCCTAAGAATGACACTGAGGAATGACACTAAAGCTCTTTGTGTCTATGACAAATTCAGCGTCACTTTATAGGCAAGTTTCACACTATTTAAGTGGTAGCTTTCCTACTCTGTACTCCTATGCAATATTATCTTAGAACCCTTCTCACTTTAGAACAAGTGGTTCTTCTAGATAGGTTTTCACAGAAGAAAACGTGGTCAACATTACTAAATTCTTTTTTTTATTCATCCATTTGTTTAGTTTTTGTATTTTTAATTAATTAATTAAACATGAATAAATTCTTGTAACATCCTTAGTGAGGAAAGAAGCACTTCTATGTAGAAAAGTTGTGGAGTTTCGTAGAACTGCTTTGGCAGATGACCACACCCTGTGAAGCCTGAAGCAATAGAAATTTATTCTGTCCCAGTTCTGGAGGTCAGAAGTGTGGAATCAAAGTACAGGGGGAGTTGGTTCCTTTGGAATGTTTTGAGGGAAAATCCATTCCAGGTCCCTTTCCTAGCTTCTTACGGCTGCAGGCCACCCTGGGTGCTCCTTGACTGGGAATTACATGCACTTTCTGCCTCATTTTCACATGGCCTTCTTCTCTTACGAGGATACAAGTCATTGGATTTAGGAGCCACCCCAATTCTGGATGATCTCATCTTGAGCTCTAATTTAAGAGGCCTGCAAAGACCTTTCTTCCCAAGTAAGTTCACTGTCTTAGCTTAGGATGTTATAACAAATCATATCTATTGTGAGGCTTAGACAACAAAGATTTAGTTCTTGAGGCTGTAAGTTCAAGACCAGGGTCTCAGCATAGTTGGGTTTGGCAAGGACCCTTTTCTTGGCTTACAGACTTCTGCCTTCTTGTTGTATCCTCATATGGCAGAACACCTTTCTCATGTTCATTTATATTTTTTATGCGAGAGGGTGCATGTGTTTGCTGGAGAGAAACGATGTGGAGTGCAGGTAGTGAGAAATCACCTCTTTGGGGGACTTCTCCACCCCTCCTTCTCCTCAATCTCTCCTTCTCTTTAGAATTTTGTACATGTACATTCACATGTCTGGTGTGTTCCTCACACCTCTGAGACTGGGATTTGAACCACAGGGCTGGTCATATGGGATCCAGCCCGCTTAACCATTATGCCATCAGCTGGCTCCTCATGTCTGTTCTTATAAAGGCACTGAGCCCATCCATGTGGGCTCAGTCACCATCATGACCTAGTTTTCTCCATACGCCTCACTTTCAAATACCATCACCCTGAGGATTATGGCTTCAACATAGAAATATGGGGAGGACCTAAATGTTCAATCCATAGTGGTTAAAAAGATTCTCTGCTTAACCAAATGTTAATCAGTTTCCTGGACCCTCTCCCAGGCCTATCTGTGCACTTCCCTGTAAAATCTCGTTTTAGCAGGCCCAACTCTCGTGGTGCAAGCAATCAAGTGCTACTGTTTGAGGCCTGGGCATGGGAGGCCTGTGTTCAATTCCGGATCAACCTAAGCAGGCCAGGTGCAGTACTACACACCTGTAATCCTAGCTAACTGGGAGGCTGGGGCAGAAGATCACTATGTGGCAAAACCCTGTCAAAATTGCCTGTCTTGCAACCAGCCGTGATGGTGCTGCAGTAACATAACTTCCAAGATGCTGAAGCCATGTGAGGGGGTCACAGTTACTCACATCTAGGTCTCCCTGTACACACTGAGTGTGTGCATGAGTGTCCAAATCCTGGCCAATGCAGACCAAGGATGGATTGCAGCCTGAGCACCCTGTTGGAGGTGACTGTCTCTTTTTCCCTCTCTCGAAAGAAATAAATAAACTTAAAAAACGAAAACAAAAACAAAACTCTCTCCATCCTATACTTTCCTGTGCACTCTCTCTTTTTAAAAAAAAAAAAAAAATCAGTTTTAGCAAACAGTTTAGCAAACCCTTCTAGGTCGGTTTATCAAGAAACCCCTACCTTCAATATCCAATCACTCTCAATATTTGATCAGGTTCTTCATCTGTCATCATTCCCCAGGTAATGTCTGATCACCTTGGCCCCTCTTCAGCAAGAATCTTGTTAGGTCAGTTTAGCTTCAATTTCCTTTACCCTTGAAGTTTCCTCTTACTTACCTTTCATCCTCTGACTGGGCTCTGGCTCATCCTGCTCTCTGGCTCTAAGTTCCTACTCGCCTATGCTGTATTAAAAGTTGAGCCCAATCTCTCTCTCTTTCCCCTAGTGCGAAATACCATTGCAGTAGTCCTCATACCTGTCGCAATGGTCCTCAATAGTCTTTTGTCCTGTTCTGTGTTTAACAAGTGTCACTGAATGTGTGTATATATATACATAGACATGCTTGGACAGAAGATGCGTGCACTTGACAGAGAGAATGAGAGCACCCCTCCCCCCCCCCCCCCCATTGGGCATAGTCATGTCAGAGTCCTCCATTTCTCTTTCTCTTCAGGATTTTGGGCATACACACACACACAGTGTGTTTTTCGACCTGCTGTGGCTAGATTTGAACCATGATTGGTCATGTGGGATCTAGTTCCTGATGCACAGGGCTTAATCCCTAACCTACAGGGCTAGCCTGAATGATAACATATATATCTATATATATCTATATATAGATATATATATCATAGTCACAGGTTTTGGGTGGACATATGTTTTAGGAGACCAAAACTCAGCCCAGTACAGGGGACAACAGAAGACATATTGGTGGGAGAAGTTAATTATATCAGATATTCAGAAGTTTTACTTCTCGCTCCTTTTTAGGGGGTAGGGTGGAAAAACACCACCCTGGTGAAATAGATGAGATTTCTTCCTTTGTGTTTTCTGAGAGTTAATACCTTTTCCCTAAATAGAGGCTCAGTAACAGATGTCTGTTCTCACTGCAGGGATTGTCAAGGAACCCAGTCAAGGCATCATGGTGCTAATATTTTTACTGGGGAGAATACAAATGACTCTCGAAGAAGGAAATGTATGTACTCTCTTAGATGGATAGATTGCAAGAGAATTTCTTTATTCTGGCTGTTATTTATTTCTTAAATTTTCTTCCCCAATCTTAATGCTTCTTTAAAAATAAATAAATAAACCTCTCCAAAGTTCTTCACTGGAGAGAGAAAGAAGTGACTTAAACCCATTCTGTAGTGTTCTGTTTATTTTATCTAAAAGGTCAGAAGTAAAAATGACAAAAATGTTATTTTTTTTGGAATACTTACTTAATTAATTAATTTTAATTTGTCTAGAGAGGGACAGAGCAAGAGTCAGAGAAAGAGTGAGAGGGAAAGTAAGAAAGCAAGCTACCAGGTCCAGGACTTGAACTGCAGTTGACCCTGTAGGAGTACAGCACCCTTAACCACCACGGCACCTGCTGGCCCCTGTTTTTTATTTGTTTGTTTGTTTTGTTTTGTTTTGTTGTTTTAGTTTAGAATCTTTCTTTCATGAAAAAGAGTAAGAATGAGAGGGCCAAACACCCTCAGGCTCTCACAGTGTCATCCTGCTACCAGCCATCTTATCAGCCAGAATTACGGGCATGAGCACATGCCTGGTGGGTACAGGTTGACTCAGGAACAGAACTCTGGTCTTCCATGTGGCTTCTTGTATTGCACAGCTGTGTGCTGCTGTTGTGCCACCATGGTGGAACCATTCCTTGGGGCTTTTTTTTGTTGTTTCTTTTTGTTTTGTTTTTCTTTTGCTATAGGACATATGTGCTTGCCAGAGAGAGACAGAGAGAGAGGCAAAGTGCAAAATCACCCTCCAGGGGCATCAGCCACACCGCAACCTCTCCTCCTCCAGCCTCTTCTTGGGATGTTGGGCACGCACACAGCACCTGGGGTGATTTTCAGGCTACTGGGTCTAGTACTCGAACTGGGAAGCTGGCCATGTGGGATCCAGTGCCTTAAGTTCTGTACCACTGGTGGCCCCCGTTCTTGGATTTTCGTTTGTTTGTTCCCTTGTTTTGCTTTTTCCCATTTTTCCATTTCCACTTCCATCTTTTCCATTTTTACGCTTGAAAAGTGGACTTGATTTATTGCCCACCATTAGTGTACATCACAGGTACACTAAGTAATGCCACTTACTTCTTCAGATGACTATTTGCCAATACAGCCCTACATTTCTAAGTAAGAAGATTGTATTCCTGTCTAGTCTTCCCTTTAAAAATCAGTGGCATTATTTTAAGAAAAGAAGTGTGATTATCCCCTTGTTGTGTCTATTTAGAGGACAGCTTAAATAGTACGGGAAGGTCGCCTACAGCAAGGCTGGCAGGTTTGGGCTGGAGCGTCTGCAGTGCTTGTACCATGTTGTGCTTACAGCGCTAAAAATACCAAATTATCACAGAGAAATACCTTTGAGAAAAAGACTAAACCACCTCCCCCAGACACACACACAGAAAGACCGATAATACCACCACATTCAAAAGCTGTGATAACTGCACCGCATCTGTGAACTCCATTTACATTACTCTTTTTCTCTTTCTCCTCTATATCTTTAGGCTTCCTTCCTTATAGTCAAAGAATCTCATGATTTCAATGTCAGGATGCTTAAAAGAACCATCTATTTCATTATGTTTCTTTTTCCAGGAAGAAATACAAACTCATAAGGTTAATGAATAACTGAGAAAGAACAAACAAGACGGGGTTATAATACACACATCTCCTAAAGCTCTGCCTGCATTTTAAGTAATTTTCTCAAAATGAGTATCAGCAATTGTCTGGATTGGGACCAGCAGATGGTGTCATGGTTATATCACTTGACTCCCACATAGTTGATCACGGTTTGAGTTCCAGACCCAGCGGCTTAAAACTCATGCAGGGCACATGTGCATGTTTGCCCAAAATCCCAAAAGGAGAATGAAGGAGAAGGGATTGCGATGTGGCCATCCCCACCCCTCAGTGGTGGGGGGAGAGGTGATTTCTCGCTTTCTTTCTTTCTGTCTCTCTCTCTGACTCTCAAGTGCATGTGCCCTATAGCAAAAAATCTCTCTTTAAAAAAAATCATTTGGATGTCGAATGAAATAATAACACAGAAACAACAGTCATTTCCATTATTTTTTCTAACCTTTCTTAAGAACTATGGCGGTTAACTTATTATTTACCTTGTTTTTAAATCTTTATTTATAAAGTTCTAACTCCTGAAATTAATTAGTTGAAAAATGACATTCGGACCTGAAGGTGGTGTGATGGACTCCCACATGGTGGACCGCAGTTTGAGTCCCAGACCTGGCAGCTTGCTCTCTCTCTCTCTCTCTCTCTGTCCCTCTCTGTCAAATTTAAATAAATAAATAAATAAATAAATAATAAATTAAATAAGTAATTCTTATTTTATTTATTTATTTTTAAAGGTTCGCCCACATATGTGGCTAGCAGATGGCATAGTGATTATGTCACTGGACTCCCACATGGCTCACCGTGGTTTGAGTCCTGGACCTGGTGGCTTGAAAATCACACCCGTGCTTGTGTGTGCATACCAAGATCCCCGGAGGAGAATGGAGGAAAAGAAATTGTGGTGCTGCCATCCCCCCCTTGTGGGGTGATTTCTCACTTTCCCTGTCACTGTCTCTGTCTGTGTCTCTCTCTCCAGCGAGCACACATTTCCTTAAGGCAAAAACCTCAAAAAAACATAAACAGTGCCCAGCGGATGATGTAGTGGTTATGTGGCCAGACTCTCATGTAGTCAACTGTAGTTTGAGTCCCAGACCCAGAGACCTAAAACTCCTACAGAGTATGCGTGCATGCATGCCCAAAATCTCGAGAGAAAGAAGAAGGGAGTTAATCACCCCAAAGGGGGATGATTTCTCATTTTCTGTCTCTCTGTCTCTCCACAAGTGCATGAGCCCTATAGCAAAAAAGTCTCTTAAAAAAGAAAAGAAGGGAACCAGCAGTTAGCGTAATGGCTATGTCGCTGGACTCCCACGTAGTCGACCGCGGGTCGCGTCCCGGACCAGG
>NW_006160124.1:385687-448977 GCF_000334495.1 Tupaia belangeri chinensis
CCCTAAAGGAAAAAAACCCCCCCAAAAAAAAAAAAAAAAAAAAAAAGAAAGAAAGAAAGAAACAATACACACAGGATGGTCCTGGATTCATACTGGAGACCTCCCTGAGTACTCTGACCATATGCATGCCAGCAACCCAGGACTGGCTGAAGCTGGGGGTGATTTGTGATGGGACCCTTTTGAGGTGCTTTCAGTCTTTTTCTGTCTGTCTCTGTCTCTCACTCATGGGAGCTATAAATACATAAACTGAAAAATAATTTTTTTGAGAGTTTTTTGCTATAGGGCACGTGTGCTCGCCAGACAGAGAGAGACAGAGAGACAGAAATCACCCCCCAGGGGGATGGCCATGCCACAATCCCTTCTCCTCCATTCTCCTCTCGGGATCTTGGGCACACATGCACATGCACCTGGCATGAGTTTTAAACCACCAGATCTGGGATGCGAACCGTGGTCGACTACATGGGAGTCCAGCGACATAGCCATTATGCTAACTTCAGGGCCCCCTGAAAAATAATCTTAACATGCACACAAATGAAAATGCCAGAAGTTATTTTAGGAACTTCAGTAAATTGTTTATATATTAGGGAATCTAGTTGGTTAAATTTGAATGGACTGGCTTAAATGAACACATTTGTTTAGCCTCTCTGTGCAAATTTTGCACTTTCAAATTAAGAATCACATTTCAGGGCTGTGTGATAAACCAGTGCTGTAGATTTTTTTTTTCCCATAAAATGAGAGAGAGAGAACAGAGGGGGAGAGAGAGAGTTGGGAAGGGAGAGAGATGTAGGGGAGATTTTTGACAGGGTCCTGCCATAATGCAGTCCTCCTGTCCCAGTTAGCCAGGGTCACAGACATATGCTACCACACCAGGTCTCTTTAGATTGGGCTGTGAACCAAACCCAGGCCTCCTATGTGGCCTCAGCCATTGTACAGCAGAGCCCTCTCACCTGTGCCACCACGGCTGGACTATGGTGCAGATTTTATTTGCTTTAGTAGCAGTGCTGCCTAAGTCAATTATTAAAACGTCTGAAGTTACCTTTTATCCACTGGCTCATTCCAGTGAATAGCAATTCAGGGTATAAAAAAGTTCCATTTCAGGTTGGCTTCATGGCCTGTGGACAGGGCAGCTGGATCCCTCGTGACCGAGCATGTTGCTCAAGTCTAGGAGTCGGCAGCTTGAGAAGCATGCTGGGTGCTTGTGTGGTGCATGCCTGAAATCCCAAAGAGAGGGAGAGATGGAGGAGAGGAGATTATGGCATGACCACTCCCCATGGGCAGTGTTTTCTCCTCTTCCTCTCTGTCTCTGTCTCTCTCTCTCTCTCTGGGGAATGCAGGTGTCCTCTAATGGGGGAAAAGAAAAAGGGTCATTTCAGGGCTGGCTTAGTGGTCTTGTAGTTAGAGGAGCCAGATCCCACATGCAGCTTGAGTCCAGGACCTGGTGTGTTACTGTTTAGACTAGGGGCACCCCCAACAGTCATCTCCATGTGGTCCTATGTTGTTGGAACAACACTTTCTCTCTCACTCTAACACTGTAGCTTTTCTTGGGTACCACAGCCTTCCTTCCATCCTGATTTGTGTTTTTCTTTCTTGACTTTTTCCTTGAGGTGCACCGAGGGAGGCTGTGAGGGTCACTCTCAGAGCAGAAGTTGGAAGATGTGTGCTTTTCCCTGCTTCCTGCCCCAGGAAGAGATACCCAGGTTCTGCAAGACTCAGACACAACTCAATTGGTGCACCCTGCTCTCATCCTGGAGCACACTGCTGCATAGTTCTGCTCAGGGGACCCTCCCTCCTGCCCAGCTTCTTGGTACGATTGCATAGGCCAGTAAGGATTGCATGTGAGGGTTACTTGTCTCTTACTGAAACATACCTCACTGACATTCTCCTCTCCTCGGTTCTCACTGCCTGGACTGACTCTGAACACTGTTTCTTCCTTCTTGACCTTCCTTTCAGTTTCTGAATACTCTTATCCTTGACTACAAAGGATCGCATGTTGCCGCTGCTGCTTCTGAACTTATATTAAGGGGGCGGGGGACGAGAGTAAGGGAGCACCAATGCATCACTGCCGGTTTTCCTGTCTTTTCATGAATGTATGGAACTTGAAAACAATTTGGGAAAAGTGAGGGGAAAAAAAAACAATTAAAAAAATCTGATTTTTCATGTTCCCTTTCTGTCTTGATTCATACGTTAAAAACGAGCAAAAATTCCCCCAGAAAACCAGTACATGGTTTTTCCTCTACTTACCCTAATCTCAACTTCTGATACTAACTGCATAGGAAAAACAAGCTATTTTTCTTCACTTAATATTCCACACTGATCCTACATACCTGGGGTTAGTGCTGATTCTACAACTGAAGGACTCAGTGCCACAAGACTGTCTCCACCTTACATACCACTTGCAAGTAGTGGGGTCTTAAGTTGCTCACACTCCTGTCTGACATGGCTACAGGTCAGGAGTTGCCACGATAACCTTTCTTCTGGTTCCTTTGCTGGTTCATAGAACTCAGGGAAATACTTACTTTGGTTAAAAAGTGTAGCAGATATGATGAGCAGCCAGAGGAAGAGGTATATAAAATGAAGCCCAGAAGGGTCTCAAGTACAGTGCCTCCATCCCCATGAAGCAGGGGTGTGCCACAGGCCTGGAACACAGTTGTGTTCACCAATGGCAGCTCTCCAAACTCCATTTTTTAGGGATTTTTTGTGTTGAACTATTAATTCAGTCTTCAGGCCATCTTCTCTGGAAGATGGTGAAGTGTGCTGAACATTCCAACTTTCTATTCTTAGTGTGGTCTTTCTGGTGACTGGCCCCCAACCTAAAGCTATTGAGGGGCCCACCAAGAGTCACTCCTATCTCCCAGGAAGTTCCAAGGGATTTAGGACCTTCAAGTCCGCACTTGGGGCAGAGACCAAATATATATTTCTTGTTATGTCATGATATGCCTAGATATCTTACATAATTGTACTACATGGATTCTGCTTTGTACTTAACGTTTCCCCTTAACATTAAATCATATCATTTTACTACACTTGTCATCTTCATTTTAGTAATGTATAATATGCATAATTTATATAGTATTAATTCTGTATCAGATGTTTTAAATATATTATTTAATTTTAAAAAAATGTTTTTGCCCTAATGCTGTGTGCTTGCCAGAGAGAGATAGAGAGAGAGAGAGAGAGAGGGAGAGAGGGAAAGGGAAAGTGAGAAATTCCCCCCAGGGAGGATGGCCAGACCACAGTCTCTTCTCCTTCATTCTCCTCTTGGAATTCTGGGCATGCACACACGCATGCCAAGCATAGTTTTTAAGCTGCTAGGTCTGGGACTCAAACATACATATTATTTAATTTTTTATAAAACTTTACAGGGTAAGTGTTGTTTTATTCATCTCACAAAAGTAAAAACAAAGGCTTATAGTGGTTAGGTAACTTGCTCAAATTCATGCATCTACATAGGGGTTAAGCCAGGATTCAAACTGAGGTCTGTTGACTCCAAAGTCTGTGCTGTTGACTTGTCAGATAATACAGTGAGGATCTGAAGTAAAACTCCAGGCTTTACTACTGGTTCCCTATCCTAACTAGTGGCTCTCTACCTTAATGAATGGTTCTTTACTTTGGCTGCAGGGCAGAATTATCTGCAGAGCTTAAAAAAAATTCTACTGCCTAGGTCTCATCTCTAGAGATTCTGATTTCACTGGCTTAGGGTGTGGCCCCAGACTATTAAATATTGCCCGGAGTATTTTAATGCCCAGCTCAAACTGAAAGCCACTGCTCTCTACCATGGCAGCTTTACTTCAAAAACAATGCAAGCAGAGAAACACAGTTAAATTGTACCTGGAAGGAATAGAGTAATTTAAATTTGCTTGAAAAAGGGCTTTATAAGTTATATGTCTCTACCAAGTTGTGGAAGTCTATTCATACAGATTTGGAAGATTAGCATAAAGATTTTAATCAATGCAGAGATTAGCCCTTGCAAAGCCTAAAGTCAGAAGAGACAGAAAAAGGTCAAGAACAGGACCCTGGGGGATGATACTGAAGAGGTATGTGGAAGAGCAGAAGAAATGGTAAGGACTAATTCTAGGATATTTTAAATGCCAGATGCTGGGACCAGCAGGTGATGTGGTAGTTAATGTATTGTACTTCCACATGGCCAGCCATGGTTCAAGCCCTGGACTTGGCAGCTTAAAAATCACGCCAGGCACCTGTGCATATGTGCCCAAAATCCTGAGAGCAGAATGGAGGCAAAGGCACTGTGGCATGG
Source organism: Tupaia belangeri chinensis (assembly GCF_000334495.1). Lineage (NCBI taxonomy): Eukaryota > Metazoa > Chordata > Mammalia > Scandentia > Tupaiidae > Tupaia > Tupaia belangeri. The sequence continues at coordinate 389,943 of NW_006160124.1, forward strand.
CCATCCCCATTTCTCACTTTCTCTCTCTCTGCCTCTCTTTGTTTCTATCCAGTGTGTACATGTACCCCACAGCAAAAACCGAAAACAATACCAGGTGCTACCAGGAAGTCATATAGGGGAAGGCCTGGAAAGTGTCCACTGCACATTCATCAATAAGCCCTCACTAGAATCTTTTTTTTTTTTTGGAGAGGTTTTTCACTATAGGGCGCGTGCACTCGCCAGACAGACAGAGACATAGAAAGCGAGAAATCACCCCCAGGGGGGATGGTCATGCCGCAATCCCTTCTCCTCCATTCTCTTCTCGGGATCTTGGGCACGCACGCACACGCACCCGGCGTGAGTTTTAAGCCACCGGGTCCGGGACGTTAACTGCAGTCGACTACGTGGAAGTCCAGCGACATAGCCATTACGCTAACTGCTGGTTCCCCTCACTAGAATGTTCATGGAAGAATACTCATGGGCAGTGTGGGTAAGCCAGATTTCAGGAATTGAGGCAAATGTAGGAGATAAGGAAATGGATACGATCCTTATGGACTATTTTTACAGAAATTTTAACTTTAAACATGTTAGTATATTTTCAGCTATAAGTATGGGAATACCCAGATAAATATGACTTACACAATACAGATTACCCCACTCAACACAGACACACACACACATACGTCATATAACAAGAAGCCAGAGGTGGATGGCTCATAAGTTTAGACATAGGTTTAGGTTTAGACTCTGACTTCTTGTGATACTCTTAGCCACCCTTCACTGTCATAAGATGTTGGAAACATTTCCAAATATCATGGTCTTCCATAAAAACATCCAAAGATATAGCTGAGAACCAAAGGAACTCCTTATTAAAGACGACTTAACAGACTAGCCCTCAAAAGTCACATTCCTTTTGCTAACTGACTGCTTTTCTGTTTAATTTGTAGCAGAACCCTTTATCATAGCTTTCCTGACTTTTCAGAGGAATTGAGCCTTGAGACCCCAGCTGGAGAACAAATGTGTCTAAGAAAATGAACAGTAAAAATATGCTGGCCTTGAAGGTGAGATGACCACGATTGCGAATAGCAACTTTGGTGCCAGCAAATCCCCATGTGACCAAGAAAATTATTGATTGCTGTGTAGAAAAGTACAAAGCCCCTTTTCCACCTTCCTTCCTGCTTCTCTAATTTTTCCTTTAGAGCCTCTTGTTCTAGCCTAAGTCTTCAGAGGTGGTCTTTGAACATCTGCTCACCATCTTCCCAGGTCACTGGTTTCCTAAATAAAATCACCTTTCTTTTCCACTAACACTGGTGTCTGGAGTAGCAGTTTTTGAGTGATGGGTAGCAGAACCTGGATTTAGTTACTGGGCCAGACTTATGACTGGCCAGGTTGCAGGAAGATAACACTCCTCATATGCCTGCAAAAGCCCCCAGTAGATGTGCCCTGGTGACTTGTTAGCCTAAACACTCGTATCCCCCTCTCCCAGCTGCAAGGAGTCTCTGAAAATTAATGTAGTCGACCACGGTTCGCGTTCCAGACCCGGTGACTTAAAACTCATGCTGGCCGTGTGTGCGTGCGTGCCCAAGATCCCGAGAGGAGAATGGAGGAGAAGGGATTGTGGTGTGGCCATCCCCCTGGGGGGTGATTTCTCGCGTTCTGTCTCTCTGTCTCTCTCTGTCTGGCAAGTGCACGCGCCCTATAACAACAACAAAAAAATTAATGTATGGCATTTTTTCCTTTATATTGGGAGATAGTTTCTGTTTTCAAGGAAGTAGGTGGAGGAGAAAAATGACCAGATAGGAAAGAATACCACAGAGGGTGTGGAAGGAGTTTGGTAGCTAGAGGAAAACATGGGCTCAATAAGAGTCCTTTGCTTATTTTGTTTGTTGTTGTTGTTTTTTAAATCAGCTGGAACTGAGCATGTTTAAATACTTTTCACAGAAAACAAATAGAATATGGAGAGTTCTGGGTTTGTGGGATGCAGCAGTTGCAAAATATGAGAAATGGAGGGGCATCTCTTCCATTCTAAGTGGAGGACATGTGTACAGAAGAGGGTGGACACAGATGAACGTGTAGGTCTATTGGGTAGTTGAGGGAACTCTCATCTGATGGCTGCCCTGTGAAGCAGGAGGCTGAGTCATCGTCTGAGGATAAGAGAGGAGTAAAGAGGGGCTGGCAGTCTGAAGAAAGTAGACAACATGAGTTGCCCAGGCAACACAGCATTTCCAGATGGTTTTAACAGCACAGTAGAGGTTGTCTGACCTCAATTTAATATTACTCCAATCAGTGGCCTTTATGATTTTTCCCTCTCTCCGGCTACACTAGACAATTCTCACTAGATACAGAGAATGCAGAAACATTAGTATCTCAGGGGATCTTCTGCACAGGTGTGATAAAATAAATGCGTCAAAGGAATCAAGGCTATTTTCAAAAGAGCGGTAGCAGTGTTCTATCATTTAAATGTGTTCCCCCTAAATTCATGTGGTCAGATTTGGCTGTGATTGAATTAAAAGGATGAAAATTTAATCTGACTATGGTGTTGAAATGTAGGTCCTTTGGAAGGAGATTAAGACTAAGGTTGTCAGGGCACGACACCTATGATTGACACCTGAGGAGTTTGTAAGGCAAGGGAGTGAGGCCAGAATGAGACACACGAACAGATGCATGAACTCCAGCCCTTCACCATATTATAATTCAGAAGACCCTCACCAGACGTAGCTTCTGAACCTGCAACCTCCAAACCATGAGCTGAATAAACCTTTATTTTTATAAATTACTCACATTCAGGTATTTTCTGTTATTAGCAACACAACAAACTAGAACATAATGATAGGACACAGACTCTAAACTGGAAGAATTTGAAAACAGATTCCCGAAGGTATTTTCTTGAATGTGGCTGAATGTGAGTGAACAATTATTTATGGCACTAGTTAACCTGCTAAAAGAAAGTGTGTGCAGGATCAGGTAGCATAGCCAGTTTAACAGGAAGTCCTAAGCAAACAGAGGATCATGTGTAAAACAGGACAGCTATGTGCCATAGCTAATTCTATTCAGTGGGGCAAATCCCAAAGCTGTAATTTCCATGGTTCTCAATCCATCCCTTTTCCTAAATTGTGTGAGTGACCCAGCTGGGATCATGGCTTGGAAATCTGAGTGTTGCACCAGGGGCCTTCAAAAAGTTAGTGGATAATGTGTATTATGAAAAAAAATATTGCATGACTTTCCAACTGTTTTTTACACCAAAAAAAACCCTGTGCTTGAATTTCACTTTTTAATTTTCATTAACTTTTTGAAGTCCCCTCCTACGGCTATAACGTTCTAACCAGACTCTGCCCACCAACAAACGTTTCAGAGTTCTTTTCAATCTAGGGGCACCATCACTGGCAGAACGAATGGACACGTCCAAGAAGCACCTACCATTGTTACCTCCTGACGGTTTCTGTAAATAACACAGGCTCCCTGCCACAGAACAAAACAAGACAGACAATCCGACGCCAAAATTACCAAAGACTCCCGCCCGTTCTGTCCTAGTTGTGCAAAGCCTAGGGTGGTTTAAGCAGCTGATTGTTTTTAAAACGCTTTCAGCCAAGTGCAAAGCTGTCCTCAGAAATGTGCTTGGCCCACGTGGATCGCGCAGTCGCTAATTACTAAGAGGCTGAGGAACGCGTAGCCGCGGAGATTGGCCGCCCACGGGGAATACACTGGCACCTCCAGAAATAAAGCTCCGCAGCCAATGCGGCGCCTCAGCCGTGGGGATTGGCGGCCTCGGCTGTGACGCGGTCTGGGCGGGCCGGGCAGGTTTGCGACAGAGGCCGCGGGTCCGGACCGGGGAGCTTAGAGGGGACCCGCAGCTCAGCTCTGGGCTGTCCGCCGGCGTCGAAGGTCTGTCCCTTCCTCACGCTCCCGTCCGGGTTCCTGAGTCTCAGCACCGAATCCCGGCGGGGTGTAGACGCGGAGCCACGTCCCCCGGCGCCTCCAGGACTCCCCAGGGTGCTGGCGCCTGGGGACTCCAAGGTTTGGCCTGCGGGCGCGGGGCGGGCGCGGGGCCGGCCCACTGTGCTGGGCACAGGCGGGACTCGAGTGTGTTCGCTGTGCCAGGGCCGTGCTCCTGCTGCAGCTCTCCCTGCAGGAGCTCCTGCTGCTGCAGGCACTGCTCGTCCTCGGGCAGATGCAACACTTGAGGGGACCCGGCGCTGCGGGAGGTGTGCGGGGCGCCTGGTTCTGCTCCTGCAACTTCACTTCTGCCGCGGCTCGGGACCGAGGGGGTGGGAGATGCGAGGGGCTCGTAATGGATCCTTCCAAGAAAACTTTTCCCTGCTTTGAGCATACATGCCCACTGCAGAAAATTCGGAAAGCATGAGGAATAACGGCGTGAAAACATTTAGGGGGAGGGATGGGAGTCGCCTGGGGGGGGAGGGGGCAGAGGAAACCGATTGCGCCCGGCGCTGTTGGTTCCCTTCCCCTCCCTGCGGCAGCTGCTGGAGATGAGGCGAGGCAGGCTCCGGCAGAGCGGCCCCCGCGTGTGAGCGCCCACCCTCCGCCACCGCCGGGACTTCCTGGGCCCCAGGGGTCCCGCCATGCGCGCGCCCTGAGCTGCAGGCCTTGGCATCGCGGAACTGAGGCTCCGGGAGGCTATGCTGGCTCGCTTTTGAGTGGCCTGTGGAGAGTTGAAGAAACTCCAAAATGGAGGACTTTACTGCCAGGACCTACGGCACCAGTGGCCTGGACAACAGACCTCTGTTTGGGGAGACGTCGGCGAAGGTGAGCGCGGACTGCCGCACCGGGGTGGGGAGGTGGGCGTAGGGAGGCGCGACAGGAGGGGGCGTCTTTGTGTCCCTGTGGCCGCCCCCGGCCCGCTGTCCCTCCTGGGACCTTCCACGGCCCCCAGAAGGTACTTGTGGAAGAAAGAGTGGATTCTGCAGTCCCGCGTCCCTTCAGGATGTTTGTCCTGCCACTTCTCGGCTTGGGGGGGCGAAAAGGTTGGCCGGGAGCCTTCAAGGCCGGGTGAAGAAAGTTCAAGAAGTTCTGAGCCCAGGAAGCCGGGTGAGATTAGCAGGGTGATTGCACAACTGCATCTCCAGCTGGAGGGCTGATGTTCCAAGGGATTCAGGTGTGCGCCTATGGCTTCGGCAAGGAAGGGCTAGAGGTGCTTCTGATCACCCTTTAGTAGAGCCTTAAGGCTTTACTGCTGAGGCGGCAGGAAACCAGAGTTTCTCTGATGATGGCCTCAGTCCTAGGTAGTGTTCCAAGGTCCCAGGGCCCAAACAAGCTCTTCTGTGTTTTTGTGCTTTTAAACATACAACACCTTTTCAAAACCTTAATTATGTGAGGTCCTTGACCCATAATTGAGGAGAGTTCTTTTCCCAGCCTTAGCATAATCTTTGAGTAGTTTGGACAAGAGGAACCTGATTTTATTCCCCTCCCACCCCCCCCAACTTAGAAAGTGGCATTGGAGATCTCTGACTCTTGATAATCGGGAGGAGGCTTTCAGCCTCAAAAAGTAAGGCACATGTGGAGTCCAGAGCTTCTCGATATCTTAGCTTTGGCAGGAACCTCTAGCAGACAGAATAGGGAACTTGTACATCTGGCATAGGGCATACTTCTGAATTTAGAAGCTGCCAGCTGCCACAAGACTGCTTTATTTTTTTAAGTCCACATACTTTCTATTGGCAAAGTGTTTTAATAAGAAAACGTTTGAAGCTTGATCTCCAGAAAGATGTACTTTGTTTATCTTGTAACTTTGCATTAAGTATCCACAGTATTCATGAGGTGCTCCTATTTCTTTAAACACGGTTGGCCTGATGTGTGTGGGGGCTCTGAGGATCCCAGGAACCCAGTCAGGTAGGGCATATATGTAAACCAATGTGATGGGGTTGGATCTGTGCCATGAGGGGTGTAGAGAGGGCATGGTGGGTGTAGAGGGGCCATGTAGAAGAGAAAATAAGTGATTTTAATAATGTAAATTTTTTCAGATATCCTAGGAACAGATTCAGTGTTTCCTCTACCTCCTTTGACATACAGGTTGGGGTTCTGGGTGATTCAGACTTTTGATCTCTTTTATTCCTATAGTTCCTGTAATATAGAAGTAAATGACTTCGTAATCAACTTGTTGATTTATGTAGACGCTTAGAAATATTGACATTTTCTGAATAGCTCAGGTCAAAATGCTCAATGACTTTGTTTCCTATTGCCTAAGCACCATTTGAAACTTTACTGTTTGAAATGTCTCCATTACATACATGTTTAGTCCAAGCATATATGAAGGGGTCTTTGAAAAGTTCATGGAAAATACATATTCTGAAAAACTCCATGGATTTCAAAGAAATTTCTGCACCAAAATAGTCTAGTTCTTTAATAGTGTTTTTCCATGTGGGTTTTTTTTCTTTTTTCCTCCCAGAGGGCATGTGCTTGCCAGCCATAGAGAAAGCACCCTCAGTGGCACAGGGTCACAACACAATCCCATCTCCGTTTTTCCATCCTGTTGAGATTTGGTGCACACATGTGCCCGGCATGGTTTTCAAACTGCCTAGCTGAGGTCTCTGCAGCCAGCCATCTGGGATCCAGCTCCTTTAACCACTAGGCCATGACCATGGGGTGACCATGATGAACTCTTTGAAATTTCCTCATATATCCCCAGCATTGCTTAGGCATCTACATGGTTTTATAGCAGTAGATTCAGCTATCAGAGGAAGGAAAGTGAAAAATAATATACAATTCCAGGTCTTTTAACATTTCTCCCTTAACTTGCTCTGTGAGACTGATAGGATGATTGGACATAGAGAAATTCTACAGATTCCCTGGTCTGAGAGAGGAGAAAATGTTATGTTTCTTATAATTCGAGATGCCAAATCTGAAATCAGAGACTCATCAGTCTTGGTTCACAGCAAACAAAGATTTTTGAGGGCTTGAGGTAGATAAGGCATAGGATGGGCCTTCAATAATAGAAGGACAGGACACCCAGCAGTGGCACCGTTTCCATGGAGGACGGTAACCACTAGAGTGGAGGTCTTGAGAAACCCATCACTGATTCTTATAAGTGTGAGTTCCCCAGCTTGCTCTCTTTCCCATGCCAGGAAACGACACAATAGCTATTTCACAGTGGAAACTTGGCATTAGTGAACTACCACTTCTGAGGAGAAACTTCAGAAAGGGGAAAACCTACTTCCTGTCATAATCTGACAGGTTTTCTGAGCTTTCGGTAGTCTTACTTTATAACAACTATAATATGTAGTTCCTCACATCTGATTTTAAGACAGGCAGACCTGAAGCCCGAAGAGCAGAGAAGAGTCTTCAGAGAAGTTTGTGTTTCCTCAGTGCCAGGCAACATGCTGGGTGTTGAGCTCTCTCTTGTTTGATCATCAAATTCCTTTGTAGTATGGGTGGTGTTACTTCTATTTTACAACTAAGGAAGCAGAACCTCAAATAGGGTTACATGTCACAAAGGTAGTCCTCTGGTAATGTTTCACTAGTACCTTTCGTGAATCGAATAGTATAGTGAATAGTAATTTTTGTAATCTGTGTCACATACTTCTGGATACACTCTAGATGTTCATCTACCCAGGGCTCTTTCACAGGAAACAGGAGGTGAAGTGGTTTGTCCAAGTCATGTCACGAGTTGAAGATGAATCTACTGTGGAACAATAAATAATAACTCAGTTGGCCTTGAACAGTGTCCTCATGGGCAGTTCCTGAAGGGAAGGAACTTCTTTACTTGTGCTGGGTGTGTGTAGTGGTTTCAGTTAATGAAACCCCACATTTATTCAGCTTTTACCATTATATTTAGAGATATGTTTATAGATCATACTGTCAAACAAAAGGCAAAATGAAATAATTCTCTGTTGTGACGTAAATATCATAAGAGATCCTAAAAAGATAATGAACAAAAAAAGGAAAGGTATTCATTTTTTTTGGGTAAGAAATGTGTCCCTTATTCCTTGATTCCTTTGAAATGACTTGGGCTGTGTTGTAAGTCCTGGTCAGAATGTCCAAATGCTCTTTTTCATTTGTTTTAACCCATTCCCAGGTTCTGTGTTGTAGTACCTTTCTTTCAAGTGAACAAATGTAGCATGGTCATCAAGATAAGAAATGTCTAAAGTTTCTAAGCCTGTGGTATAGCTTAGCATTTTCTGAGGGGCTGTTTTCTAATAATATAATGTGAGTCATGTATATCATTCTTAATTTCCTAGTAGCTGTATTTAAAAAATATAAAGAAATAAGTGAGATTAATTATATCTACTTATTTAATAATTATTGTTTTTTAGTTTTAGTTTTTTAATATAGGGTGCTTGTGCTTGCCAGAGACAGAGAGAGGAAACTGAGAAATCAACCTTTAGGGAGATGGCCACACCACAGTCCCTTCTCCTCTAGCCTCCTCTTGGTATTTTGGGCATTTGTGCACACACACGTTGCATGATTTCAGGCTACCAGGTCCAGGTCTCAAATTTTGCAGTCAGCCATGTGGGATCCAGCCACTTTAACCTCCATGCCACCTGCTGGTCCATGGTAAAGTTAGTTTTAATAACTGTATTAACTTTTTTAGTAACTATTTAACTCCATATAGCATTTCAACTTATATATGTAGTCAGTATAAACATCGAGATATTTTTACATTTTTTCCTACTAAACCATTGAGATCCAGTGTGTATTTTATACTTACAGCTCATTTTATTTTGGACTAACTACATTTTAGGTGCTCAGTAACCACCTGTGGCTAGTACTGCCATTTTGGACATGCATTTGTAAAGCAAGTGGGTAATTAATTATTGTGGTTCCAGAGTTCTATTTGTGAAACTTTTTTTTTTAACTGTATGACTTCAATAAATCTTAATGTGCTACTTTTTCATTGTGATTGTAGTTGGTCAGAGTGAGTAGGTAGTGTAAAAAGTCTTCAATATGTTCATGGAAAATATGGATGATGAAGAAAGTGATGCATGGATTTTTAAAAATTTTTGCACAAGAATAAACTTGTATAGTAATTCCATTTTTCCATGCACTTTTTGAAGTCTGCTTGTACTGCTTCAGCTATTTTGGTTGTGTGATGTTTTAAAAAAATATTTTGGGGCGGGGAAAGATTTTTGTTATAGGGTATGTACACTCATTGGAGTGACAGAGACAGATAGAATGCTAGAAATCAACCCACAGGAGCGATTGCCACACCACAGTCCCTCCTCTTCTGTTCTCTGGGAATCTTGGGCATGCACACACACATGCCCGGTGTCTGTTTTAAGCCACTGGGTCCGGGACTCAAACCGTGTTCAATTATGTGTGAGCCTAGCAATGTTAAATATTGTGCCATCTGCTGGTCCCAAGGTTGTGTTACTTTTTTAGTCCTAGCACAATGCCTTACCCAGTTCTTACCTCCTCCTCCATAAGAGCATTCATGAAGAGACAACTTTCTACAGAATGCCTTTTGGGAAATGTGACAGTAGGACTCTCCTCCTCCTTCTCCTCCCCAAGTGTGAATCATTATCTGGAGATAGTCCCCTCTGTTGTGCCCACAGCTACTTTTAAGATTGCTTTAGGACACCATACAGTATGGACAGTCTTTCCACCTGTCTATGTCAGAGACGTGCATTAAGTTTTTCTCAGAGCTTTGAGTCAGTCTTGATTTCTTGATCTTCTAGCTGGCTGCTGAGTCATCTGAAATCAGTTCCAGCCAGTCTGGACTACTGAAGCAAAAGGAGAAGGAGAGAATGGCTCTCAGTGGGAGAAAGCAAAGTGGTATCCAGTTACATTAAGTCAGATGGAAAAGGACCCATGCTCCACTTGGTGGGATGTAGTGGGAACTGGTTTCTAGTCACTGATCATAAAAATAAGTGATTTATCTCCTAAGAAAGGTGGTGACAGTTCTAGTCCCTTTTTATGTCTTCCCAGAAGAAATATGCAAGTGAGGGACTTTGTAGGAATGTATATACACCAGCTGCCCTCAGATAACTTCATAGGATGACCTCTGTGGAGGGGCAGGCTGGTGGGCCCTGATGTTCAGGTCTTTGGTTCCAAAGGGAAAAGCATCTCCCCGCATCCATCTCTTCCCAAACAAAAATGGTGAAAAACAAGGTCTTTTCATTAGAACAAAGCTGTGGTTAGGATGGCTGTATCAGTGCCAGCACTCCTTTTCCTGCATAGGGCCCCTAAGGCTGTCATTTGAGGACATGCAGGTTCTAACCTCTCTTCTCTTGACAGAACTTCTGGTGATTCCTTGAGCACAGCTGCTGTCTTTCTCAAAGGAGAGCTAGTAATTGCCCAAGGAACTGGAAACAGTCCTCTCTTTTCTTTAGCCTGTGAAACCATTTTTAGTTGACATTTCCTGTATAAGAAAAGTAGTTTAAGACAAATACGTGCCATGACCTTTTTCTTTTCTTCTCTGTGCCCCCCGACTTGAGAAGTATACTGGGCACATGTGCATGAGAGCCGAAACCACAACCCCCACAACCACTGGACTGGAATAAAGCGGTGGGGGTGGGGTTCTGGCTGTAGGTGTTCTTGGGAAGCTCCTTGGAGGATGCTGGTGCAAAGGGAGGGTTGCATTCCACTGGATTTACCCCTGAGTATGTAAGTCAAGTCTTGGCTAGCACTTCTCCACTGGCCCGTTACCTTAACTGCCTCTGCTCTTTGCAGATGATGTTCTCCTTTCTGTAGCACCCTGTCTTCTCTAAATATCTGAATCCTGCTCAGTCTGATTCCCCACTTTAGAGCCTTCTTTTCAACCCAGCCACTGTCCCTGTTTACCTCCTGCCAGCCTCCTGTCAGAGATGCTGCTGCCTGGGCTCATGCTCCTGGGTCTGTGGGGCACTTGGATAGGATGTGTCTGCCTGACCAGAGTATAAGCTCTTTGGTGGCAGATGCCAGTGTCCTCATTTCTGGAGCCTCTTTAGCATAATGCCCTGCCCAGTTCTTGATTCATGTATAGTATGTTTTAAGTGAAGTAAGAATTTAACGTCTCCTAAAAGTAACCTGAATCCTTGGGTCATCCTGGCCCCACAGTAGAAGGTAGAGGCTGGTTTTTAGAAAGCTGGATATGCTGGTAGCAAGACAGGAAGTGGTGTTTGAAGATCTCATGCAATTAAAGTCATCATTCTCTCTTCTCACTGAGCTATATTTAGTGAGGCCAAGGGTAAATGAGTAATATAATATTGTATTAAAAAACTCAAAGTAAGGCCTGGCCTCTCAGAGCTGATGGGAATAGAGCTGATGGTCTACTGAGTTTTCCAGTTTGTAGATGTGATTTTTGCTGCTCTGTGGTAATTGGTTAGGTCTACTGAATTGAGTCATTTCTCCCCTCCCCTTTTAAAAAAAGTTTGCTGATAGAGAGAAAGAGAGAGAGAGAGAAAGAGAATATGAGAGAATGAGAATTGCCCCATGGGGCATGGTCACACCATAGTCCCTTCTTCATTTCTCCCTCCTATCAGGATTGTTGGCATTCATGCACATGTGCCCAGTGTACTTACAAAGTCTGGGACTGAAACCACGTGGTCAGCCATGTGGGACCTAGTTGCCCCAAGTCACTTTTTGCTTATAGCCAGTTCATAGGTAGGTATAATGACCATATTTTCTGAGCTGTTGTAGGGACATGTGTCAAACCTGAGTGTCCCAATTGAAATTGCCCTCTTCTAGAAATTGGGGCAAGCCATGGAGTCAGATGTACTCCCTCTTGCTCTGACAAATCTAAATTTCTCATTGGTCAGACTCCCATTATATAGTAGAAGCAATACTAACACCATGTTGGCTACCACTTATCCACCCACTACTGAACGTCAGGTCCTCTGTTGTAGGACCTTTGAATGCAGTGTCTGTTAATCATTATAGCAGCCCTGCATGTTAGACCTTTGAACAAATGTGGAAACAAAGGTTTATACATTAAGCGACTTACTCAAAACTATAGGAAGGTATATGGCAGGAAAGTAGGTCTAAGTCAGGTCTGTTGGGCTCCTATGGGTTTGCATTGTGCTTCCCATTCTGAAGCTCCAAGCACATCTAGTTAGGGTATTTCCTGTGAGTCCCAATTCTAAAGGTCATTTTCTCCTTTAAACAAACGGAGTAGGCTTATTTTCTATATTTTTACTGTGATCTGATTTCTCTAAATGGTGTTTCAATGAAAATGTTATTCAGGTGCATATATCTGAGAAGGAGAATCTGGTGTACAAGAATATTCACAACTGAAAGATACTTCAAAATGCAATTCTGTGAAATAAGGGAAAAATGAAATGTCTATAAATTTACTTCTCTAGATAGAAATGAGGGGAAAGTTGGTGTTCAGAACCACACATAGCCGGGGAGGTTGTGTATATGAGAGAGCGTTAAGGGTGTGAGAGTTGCAAATGTCATGCAACCTCTGCTCTTGGCACCATTCTTTGAGGAGTCTCAGAACAGTAGTATCTGTGGTCAGAGTTTGCTGAGCAAGATGGCGCCTTGCTTTTTATCTGTATGCATTCTGTGCCTTTGGTTGTCTCAGGTGTGAGAGGAAGCTCCTGTTTAACAAAACCATGTAACTCTGGGGGAACCAAATTAATCCCATGGACAGTGCCTGAGGTTTCTTGCTTCAGCTAGACCTCAAACCAACGTCCCACATTTCACATCCTTTCAGAATGTTTATTCCTAGAAGGTTATCCCTTGGGCTTCTCACTGGGCCATAAGAAGTTTTCTGCTGTGATTTGGAAGAAGCAAGCAAGCAAGCAATTCTCATTTCTGAGAATCTACCTTTATTTAAGTTTGATTGAAAAATGCAACATGATGGAGGCAAAATGTAGGATGTGGCTCAAGGGTCTGAATCCCTCAGTCCATATCAACGATGGTAGGTAACAGTACCTATGGATATTTACTACATGCTAGATATGTTGCTTTGCTTCTCTGTCCTTCCCAAGAGGAGATAACCACTGTCCTCAGAGACCTGAAAAACTATGTGACTGAGATAAGGAGTGGGAAAAGGCACTCCCCAGTCCTTTCTCCTCAAATTCTCCTGTTTGGATTTTGGGCACATACCCAGTATAATTTTCAAGCTATCAGGGCTTGGATTCAAACCACAGTTAGCAGATGAGCTCTGGCTCCCTTAACCACTAGGCTATGGAGCTGGCCTGGGGAAAGGAGCAATTTTATAGGGGCATCAAATCAGAGGACTTCTGAATTTGGGCCAGGAGCAAGAGTAAGATTTTTGACAGGAGGAGGTGACAAGGAATCTCAAGCAGGGGGTCCAACTTGAGTCAGTGGGATGGGAGTAGGAAAGTATAGAAAATGGTGAGAACTGCTAATGTTCCATTGTCTGAACAGTTCTAGTGATGACTGAACCTTAGAACTTGGGAGGAGAGGTCGAGAAAGGTTGGACTACATAAAGAATGTTGACTGTGGTGCTGAGGAGTTTGGACTTTCTTCAGGAGGCTGTGGGTTGTTGAGTATGCATTTATGTGTGTTTTCTTTTATTCAGTTATTGGTCAGAAACATACATCTCAGGAAATGTGCTAGGTACTGGATAGTTTATCTTTTTCTCATGGAGCATATGTACTGCAGGGAAGATAGAAAGGTAGTAAACAAATACTCCTCTTCCATTCTTTTTTAACCCTGGCTTGCTTTATGTTTTCTAATTTTTCTTAGGCTGATTGTGCTGCTGTAACAAAATATGATAGACTGGGTAATTTATCAAGTTCAGGAATTTATTTCCCACAGTTTTGGAAACTGGAAAGTTCAAGAGCAAAGTGTTGGCTGGTGAGGCCTTCCCTCTGCTTTCAAGATGGTGCCCTGTTGCTGCATTTTCAGAGTGGGGAATGCTGTATCCTCATGTGGTGGAAAGGATGGGAGGCCAAGAGCTCCCTTCAACCTTGAGTGTTTTTTATAAAGGCGCTAATTCTACTCATAAGGGTTTTACTCTTAAGTCTTAATTACCCTCCAACAGCCAAATCTCTTAATACTATTGCATTAGGGATTAAGTTTCAACATTAATTTTTGAGGGGACACCATCATACATACCATAGCACAATTCATCAACCTGATTCTTACTTCAGGGCCTTTGAACTTGCTGCACTACTCTTCTCCCACATCATTGCATGTCTCATTTCCTTTTTCTTGAAATGGCCTATGCTCAGATGTCATATCCTCAGAATTCCTTGTCCCCCCTTTAAAAAATAGCCCCTTCCTTATCTTTACTTGGATAATGTTTCATCTACACTATGTTCTTCCTACTACTTAGCATATAGAAAGAGTGGAGAATATGTGCTTACCACCAGAGAGGCAGGGTAGGAGGAAAAAATCTTCCGATGTTGCAAGGACTTGAGATTTTGGGGCCAGAACTGGACTTCTTTGGGGAAAGGCTGGAATAATGAATCAAGCCAGGACATGGGTACAGGATTGGCGGAGGAAAGGGCCAATTTTTGATCCTTTTAAAGCTTTAAGGAATAGGGAATAGGAGGAGGAACTTTCTTAGCATTTTGTTTTCTAAGGGTCTCTACTGATGTAAAAGGTTCACGAGTGGGACTGAAGCCTGAGGAGAGGCAAAGCTTAGAACCTCTTTCTGGAGATAGACAAAGACAGTGAACCCCAAATGAAAGGCCATGCAAATATAGCAAATGTCCAGCCGGGGAGAGAAAACACCAATTTGTACTATTTTCTGTTTATTCTTTCAACTAATACTTGATCATCTGAAGTATGTGGGGCATTATGGTTGACAGAGTATAGCCAATGTCACCATCTATAAATATGGTGGCACCATTGTACAATCAGATTATTTCCACTCTGGGTAGTAGCAGCCTCCCAAGTACATGGCTTGGCTTTGTCTGAATTAGGTCCTTCTGACTCTGGATAGATGCAGCCTGGTGATGGGTGCATAGCTGGGAAAATGTAGCATCAGGTTACACATACAGCCATGTGCAGTGGACACAAATCTGACAGTGAACCTAGAAAAGGAGACAGATGAGCAAACTAGCATTTGTAGTTAGGATAGTGTAAAGGCTTTAGAGCAAGGCTTTGCACCAACACCTAGAAGTGTTCGGGAATGGCTTGAGACTGAGTTTCCAAAGAAGGCTTCAGAACAGATGAACACATTCAGATCAGATGAACCAGGGAGTCTTACATGCATTGCTAAAACTGCCAACCCTTTGTGAGAGATTAGTAGGGAGGCCCTCAAGTCAGTGCCGTGATCTAACAGTTAAAGTCAGTGGATGAAGACCAAATTCAGGTACAGTAGAGGAGAGGGGGAAAAAGAAAGAGGAGGAGGAATTTGGCATAGCAGGTGTTAAAAATAATTGAGGTAACTGAGAAGAGGAAGAGAAGAGGTTAGCATGAGACCGTTCAGACAAAGGGAATTGCTATTTCAGGCTGGCTCCAGGAGCCCAGGATTGGCATGGGGCATTGGCCCCCATAGGGAGAACATTCAAAGACAGGCGTTTGGGGAGAGCCAGGCATGGGAGAACTCTGAGTGATCCAGGATGCATTAGCTTGGATAGAACAGGTTTCAGAGGTAGGATGGCTGATGCTTGCAGGTGTGGAGTGTGAAGACTGACCAGTTAGGACTGAGCACTTGGAGAGAGGGGGGTGAATCCATCAGCAATCCATTAGAATGCTGTTTTCTGAGGACTCTTGTGGAGTCACATACAAAGTCTAAAGTAATCTTACCTTATGCCTTCAGCCTTTTGTAGAGACAAATATCAGAACTTACTTTGTAGGACACAGCTGCATCTTCTATATTGCTGTATTTGTACAGACTCAAGCAAGACATTCGTCTTAGAATGAGGAGAGGTTTTTGTCTTCAAAGAATGCAGCATGCTTGCTTCTATTAATGAAAACTTAAAACCCTGTTGTACTTCCCACAATTTTAGTACTAGCATTTGAATTTAAATCCGATTTAAAAAAAAAATGTTTTTGCCATAAGGTGCATGCACTTGCTGGAGAGAGAAAGGGAGACAGAGAGAACATGAGAAATCCCTCCCCTTCCACCCAAGGGGGAATGGCCACACCACAATCTCTTCTCCATTCTCCTCTTGGAATTTTGGACATGTGCATGCACCTGGCATGATTTACGAGTTGCCAGGTCCAGGACTGGAACCATGGTCGGTCATGTGGGAGTCCAGTGCCTTAACCACCCCACCACCTACTGGCCCCAGAAGTGTTTTCTTTAGCCAATTTTTTTTTTGTAGATTTATTATTATTATTATTATTATTTTTACTCTTTTCCATTTCTCAAAGTCTTTAGTTTTGATTTTTTTTTTTTTTTTTTTCTGTTCAAATGGGTAAGGGTTTTACTGTAGTAGCAAAAGCCCATCAAATCCATTTTGGAAGTAGCAAAACATAAATTGCCATGGAAATAGAAGGTTGAATATGATATCACTTGTTAGCATTCCAAACTCTCTGGAGCCAGACTGTTTCCAGAGAGCTGAGGATAGGTACTAGTTTTGACCAGGTTCCTCCTGGAGCCATTATTGCCACCTGAGTATTTGAAATAAGTTTGAGGTCCTTGTATCAAGTTGTTGACGGATGGCTGATCAGGCAAGACTGGGGGCTCCCCTGTGTTTTGAGCACTAAAGGAAAATAGTTCTCTTTACCCTGGCCCGAGCGCAGCCTAAAGCTGATGATTTAGAGCCGTAAATATTAATAGTTAGAACTGGAAGGAAGCAGGTATCTTTTAGCTCATTCTTCTCATTTGATAGACCCAAATGGTTAGAGAATCCTTTTGAGGTCACATAGCTAGCCAGTACCAGAATGAGATGAGAACTTGTTCTCTTGACTCTTGAGGGTCCATATGTATTAGTGTAAGGTTTCCATTTACACAGAGCATTACTTAAGAGACTTGCCACTAGCTGACCTTGGTAGATCATTCAGTCTCAGGAACTGAGTTACCCAATGAAAATGGAGATGACAGTTCCTGACTTGCTTCATAGGGTGGCTTTCTACTCTCTGAGGTATGAACCACTGGCATGTATGTTCATTTTTTTCTCCTCCCTCATTCAGAGGAAGACTAACATGTGATTCCTTTGTGCTCAGACCAAGGCCTTCATGATGCATTGCCTTCTGGTCTCCTTTCTTTTCTGCTCTTATGAAACTTGCTGTGTGATCATCTATTCCACTTGTTCCATTTCTTTTCTGTGACAGCAATGCCTTGTTCTCCCCTGGATCTTTGTGGAGTTCCTGTTTATGAATCACCTTTGCTTCTTACTCATCCACTACTTCTCTTTCAGAATTTTTTTTAATATTTATTTTAATTTAATTTTAAAAAATTTTTATGGTAGGATCTTGCCATGCTGAGACCACCCTGCTTCAGCTGACTGTAGCTGTGCACCACCATGTCTGGCTCTTTAGACAGGTCTTTGCTGTTGCCAAGGCCAGTCTTAGGTTTGTGATCTTCCTGCCTAAACTTCCCATCCTACTGGGATTATAGGCGCATACCACAGCACTTGGCCTTTAGGTTGGACTGGGAATTGAACTTGGGCCTGCCATGTGGTCCCTCAGTGGAGCAGAATCCTACATGGCCAACTGTTTGCAAAACATGCTTGGCACAGGTGTGTATGCCACACATGCTCCATTGGTGTGCACACTGGTTCTTGCTCTCTTATGACCACATGTGTCCTGTGGATGAATGAATATATGTATGTATATGTACACACACACACACACTGCTGAATATTTTGCTTTTTGGGAGGGATGTTCTAAATCTCCATCTTACCCTCTTAGCAGGTGAGAATCGAATCTGATTCTAATTCCATCAAGCTTCCTTGGGAATTGAAAATAAGCAATAGCACAAGGTTGAAAACTGATAGGGGAGAACAGTTTTGGTAGGTGGAAATAGGTAAAAATGAAATTGGGGAGAATAGAACTAGTTTCTGTGAGAAATTAAATAACTGAGTTAGTAGAGATTAGCTGCTGAAGTAGAAATAACCCATTTGTTTATTCTACAAACAGCAAAGTTTTAATGCAATATTCACTTTTTTCATGTACTCTGGTTTTAATTTGGAACATATTAGTCCTCAAACTATCCTTTGAAATGCTAATTAACTAGCTATTTAATTATACTCTGTCATCCTCTTTGGAGACTGAGAGCAGAAAGTTGTGAAAACCCAGGGAAGGGTCTCCACCCTATGATTTGAACATATATATATATTTATTTTTTATTTTTTTGAGAGAGATTTTTGCTATAGGGTGTGTGCACTTGCTGGAGAGATAAGAGACAGAGATACAGAAAGTGAGAAATCACCCACCTGGGGGAAATGGCCACACCACAGTCCTTTCTCTTCTGTTTTCTCAGGATTTTCGGCATGCATGTACACATGCCCAACATGAGTTTGAAGCTGCTGGGTCCAGGACTTGAACTGTGGTCAACCATGTAGGAATCCAGTGACATAATCATTATGCCATCTGCTGGTCCAGAACGTAATATTCTCATTTTAGGCTCTAAACTTTATTATTTTATTTTATTTATTTATTTTTTTTGGAGAGGTTTTTGCTATAGGGTGCGTGCACTCGCCAGACAGACAGAGAGACATAGAGACAGAAAGCGAGAAATCACCCCCCAGGGGGGATGGTCATGCCGCAATCCCTTCTCCTCCATTCTCCTCTCGGGGATCTTGGACACGCATGCACACGCGTCCGGCGTGAGTTTTAAGCCACCGGGTCCGGGATGTGAACTGTGGTCGACTACTTGGGAGTTCAGCGACATAGCCATTATGCTAACTGCTGGTTCCCTTAGGCTCTAAACTTTAGAGCAGTACTTCTCAGTTTCAAATATGCACATAAATTACCAGGAGCTATTGTTAAAATGCAGATTTAGATTCATGAGATCTGGGATAAAACCCAAGGTTCTACATTTTTAATAGGCTCTCAGGTAAGGCCAATCTGCAGGTCCACCCACCATAATTTGAGTAGTAGGAAGTGAGAAAAAAAGGTCTTCTAAAGTTAATTTTGTTGTTTTTGACCTGGGTTCATGGTTAACAGAAGTCCTTAAGCCAACACTTGGGCCTGGAGAAAGAAAATATTGTGAAAAACATTGGTGCCGTATCCTACAGCTTGAGAGCCATTGCATAATAGAATAGCTGGTATTTGTGAAGATGACTTAGAATGTTGCTTAGTGACCGTCTAGAAGGCAAGCAGAGAGGTAGTCAGTAAAGTATAGATATAAAGGGAACTTCAAAAAGTTTGTGGAATATGACATTCAAGTGTGAGTTTTTGGGAGGGGGCAAAAAATACCTGAAATCCATGCATAATTTAAAAAATATTCCCATGAACTTTTTGAAGTCCCTTTATATATTTTCATTGGAACAATTGATTACATGGGTACATTCAATAATCTAGAAAACACCAAGGAGGGAGGAAGTCTTTTATTCTTGAAAGTTAAGTACTTAACTTTAATAACTTTACTAATAGGCTTTTTTTTTTTTTTTTAAGAGAGATTTTTGTTATAGGATGTGTGTGCTCACCAGAGAGACAGAAAGCATGAAATCATCCCCCCAGGGGGGATGACCATGCCTTCTCAGTCCCCTCTCCTCCATTCTCCCCTCAGAATTTTGGGCATGCATGCACATGTGCCCCACATGAGTTTCTAGTTTCTAGCCTCCAGGTATAGGACTTGAACCATGGTCCGCCATGTGGGAACCCAGCAACATAACCATTATGCCACCTACTGGTCCTACTAATAGGCCTTTTGAAACCCATGTGTCTTTTGTTAACTTTGTTTAAACTGACAGTAGCATTCTAGGTTGTTCAGTGAAATGTATAAATGGAATCTTCTGTTGGGGAAAGGAGGCCTGGCACTGAATCTTGCTTTTATCATTTATTGGTATTGAGACCTTGGGTAGTTCTCAGTTTCCCTGAGCCTGTTTAGCTATCTGTAAAAGTAGTTTTACCAGGACCAGATGGTGATGCAGGTGTTGTAAAATGCAACATTTTGTGAGGCAATCCCACATAGGAATGTTCTCAGTTCAAATCTAGAGACCTCCCTGAGTACCCTGGGCACACCTGCTCATGACCTGGGACTGGCTGAAGGCTGGGGGTGGATCATGGCATTAAGACCTTGCGAAGGGTTTTCTCTCACTTGCTCCTGAAAGAAACTTTTAAAAGTTATATGATCATTTTATCTCCGATTTTGTTTATTTCAAGAAAGATGAGCAAGGAAGAGAAGAGGAAGAAGTGAGACTTCCAAGGACTGGTCACGCTGCAGTCCTGTTCCCTCCTTTTCTCCATCTTGTCAGGATCCTCAGTATGTCCAAAGTGTTTTTTTCAAACCACCAGGCCAGGACTCGGTGATCAGCCATTTGGGCTCCAGCTCCTTCTGCCCAATACTTGACTGCTGCACTATGGGGTTGGCCCTCATTCCTAAATTTTTAAGAGAAGATAATGTAAAAGCTCTTTGCATACTGACTTTCCCTTCACCAATTTTTCCCCCGTTAAGTCTGGCAGGCAACTTGGCTTTATCATTTGGCAATTAGCAATTCATCTTTTTGGCCTTTTCTCACCTGAATTTCATTACTGGCTTCTTTTGGTGGGGGAGTGGTTTGCAGGCCTTTGTAAACTTTTTCAAATTCCCAGAGGTTATAAAGAAGAGCAGATATCTTTTTTTTTATTAAATATTTTATTTTTTATTTATTTTAATTTGACTGGGGGGGGGGGCCACCAACCAGGCCCAGGACTTGAACCACAGTCTGCCATGTGGGAGTCTAGTGCCCTTAACCACCATGCCACCTGCTGGCCCCAGATAACCTAACTTCTCAGAAAAGACCAGAGGAGAATGTAGTCTACCCTTAAGGCAAAAACAATTTGACTCCTATAGATAGTATCTTTAAGCATATTTTATGTTGAACATACTTTTTTAGGAGATATTTTTGCTATAGGGTGTGTGCACTGGCTGGAGAGAGACAAAGTGAGAGATCATCCCCAAGTGGGATGACCATATCTCAATCCCTTCTCTTCCACTCTCCTCTTGGGATGTTGGGCACACATGCACACACGCCTGGCATGAGTTTCAAGCTGTCAAGTCTAAGACTCAAACTGTGGTCAACTACATGGGAGTCCAATGACATAACCATTATGGCATCTGCTGGTCCCCACACTTTTTTTTTTTTAAGAATGATTTTATTTAACTTTATTTTTAATTTGACCAGAGAGTGACAGAGAGAGAGAAAAGGAAAATGAGAAAGCAAGCTGCCAGGTCCAGGACTTGAATTGCAGTCAGCCATGTGGGAGTCTAACACCCTTAACCACCATGCCACCTGCCAGCCCCTCCCACACATTTGAGTACAAGTTAATGACTAGAGATCTGCCCCATCTCTTCACTAGCAAATAGTCCTATTTCAGACTCCTGTGTACTGTGTAGGCTTCTCTAAGGTGGTGTTCTGAGTCCTCTTAAGTTTAGCAAGGGTGTGGTTGGAGCCCAGTTTCCTTTGTTGTGTAACCTTTGAATTGTATAGCCTTGGTCTAGAGAATTGGGGTTTGTCCATGGTTCCATCAGGCACACCAATACTTTGGTTTTCTACACTATTTCTCCTCCCAGCTTGGCCTGGCTGCTAACTTCTTTGGATCTTTATCTTTAAAAGCTGACAACTTGGAAATGAGGGTTTGCTTGCTGCTCTGGGATGTTTCTGTGCCCTTCCATCACTGAGATTTTTATTGGCTGCTCCCCTTCCAGATCCTGCTGTTCTCTCCTCATACGTTATTGAAACAATCTTTTAGACTATTGATTCCTTAAAGACTCACTCACTTTGGCTACTTGGTATTTTCATTGGCCTTAGTGTTTGCTCATTAGATCTTCACCCCTTAGTTTATTCTGTAGTTCTATAACTACTGTCAACCTATTCTATTATTTTTAACTTCTTAGTCTCTAGAGCTGAAACTTCGCATAATCAGTGACCTGGGTTTTGGAACCCGTGGTTTCAAAGTGGCTTCTATTGTAAGTTGGTGGGTATCCTAGCAAAAACCTTAACCAATATGGGACCTAAATTTACTTTAACCTATAAAGTTAGGATTAGACTGGATCACAAGTTATTGAAAACATACTGTGGAGGTGGTTTGGGAAGTGATGTGGAATGACAAGAAAGTTCAGTGGGTAGGATCAGGCTTTACATTCAATTAAACAATTCTACTTTTATTTTTTTGGAGAGGTTTTTGCTCTTGGGTGCGGGCTCTTACCAGAAAGACAGAGAGACACAAAGCAAGAAATCACCCCCTGGGGGGATAGCCACACCGCAATCCCTTCTCCATTCTCCTCTCGGGATCTTGGGCACACACACACATGCACCTGGCGTGAGTTTAAGCCACTGGGTCCGGGACTAGAACTGTGGTTGACTACATGGG
Organism: Tupaia belangeri chinensis; assembly: GCF_000334495.1. Lineage (NCBI taxonomy): Eukaryota > Metazoa > Chordata > Mammalia > Scandentia > Tupaiidae > Tupaia > Tupaia belangeri. The sequence continues at coordinate 412,179 of NW_006160124.1, forward strand.
AGTCCAGCGACATAGCCATTACGCCCTACTGCTGATCCTCTACTTTTGTTTTCCTATTAAGTAAGCTGGAAAACCACCAGACTAGGTGGTCTTTGAGATTACTTGTTATTGGTACTCTGATCCCTTCTAGCAGTAGCAACTGTATTTAGACAAGCACACTTAGGCTGTAGTACAAATGCAGGTCTAAACTCATCACTGTACTCAAGGTCTAGTCTGAGTCCTGATACTTTTCACTGACTCTGGATGGCCACCCCAGTGCCCTCTTCTTTCTGCTCTCCTATTCCTTAAATGGATTATTTGTATGCCTGCCTTCTCCACTTGTTCCATCCAGTCTTCAAGACTAAAAAATCATGTCCCTTCAAGAACCCTTTCCCAATTGGCCTTGTTTTCCCAAAGTTATTTCTTCTACTCTTAAATGGCTCTGTACACTTCTTGTCTGGCAGTTTTGTGTGCAGAGCTCAGAGACAGTCAGAATCTTGGTTTCTTCACTGTAAACCAGTCCCCAATGCCTCACATCATACCATTCTGAAAGTGCCACTAATCCAAGTCATAATGGCTTTAAAACTTTTCTTTCAGGATCGAATCATCAATTTAGTTGTTGGCATCCTGACATCCTTATTGATTCTAGTAAGTACCTTTATTTTGTACCTCACCTAGGTTCTTAGCAAAAATTGAAAAACTATTGTGGTTTAATTCTCCAAAAAAATAAAGGGGCTAATAAAAGGACTAATTTAACTGGGAATGTTCCTGTTAATGCTTTCAAGTTTATTACCCTAAAATCATAGTTGGCAACTAGAGTAGCTCATTTGATTTTTACCCTCATTCCCCAGTTGTGTGTGTGAAATGAAGACAACGTGGTTTTCAGATAACCAAGTCTGTCATATTTGCTTGCCTAATTTGTAAAAATGTCAGTGCCTACTATTGTCATAACCATCTTCTGTTATAACCTACCAAAGCTCCCTATTTCTGTTAATACCTTAAGTTTGTGTCCTAAAGAGCATCTGTTAACCTCTGGAGATTATTTATACACATACACATACACACACACACACACACAGTTGCTGGAATAGTTGTGATATTTTTCTACGCAAAAATGTGTTACGACTTTTTGGACCGTGTGTGTGTGTGTGTCTAGATTGATCTATAGATAGATAAGCCTATCTGTAGACATAGACATATATATTTACATATTTTGTCACAGGGCGCACGTGCTCCTAGTAGAAAGAGGGAGGGAAAATGAGAAATCATCCCCAGCCCACAGAGGATGGTAGTGCTGCAACCCTCTCCCCTCCATTTTCACACTTCTCTTGGGATTTTGGGCATGTATGCATATCTGCCTAGAGTTTCTCAAGCCACTGGTTCAGGACTCATACCTCATAATCAGCCTTGTGGGATCCAGTTGCCTTAACAAACCATTCCATACCTGATTCCTCCTCCTTCCTCCATTAAAAAAAAATTTAATCAGTATAGCTTTTTATCTTGAATAATATAGTTGGGTACTATCACAATTTTTTTAAAAGCTGTTTTTTCATAGGCTGATAATGACATTTGTCTAGCATATTTCTATTAACTGTGTTGGGAATTTTAGTACTTTTCTCCATGGTTTCTTAATAAAAAGAATGAACATAATGCTGTACCTGATAAAAATAGAGAATGCTAGGGTATTAGAAACCCATCTACAGTGTTTTTCATAATTTTTAGCAAAACCAGCTTTGATTATACTCCCTTTTGGTAGAAGTATTAAAACTGCAAAATGGTTAGAGCATTTTCCAATGTAATTATTAATCCTGGGAATGAAGTTTCCACGACTTCCGATTTTTGTAAGTGAAAGGTTTTGCAATTAGCCAATTCTACTGGATGTCTCCTTTCATAAGTAAGGGAGAGGGATAAAGGAGGAAGCATAAATCACTCACATATCTTTACAAATATTCTATTAAATATATGTGTTGACTGCAGAAAGCAAACCTGGTGGTAAGTATAATTTTATAATGTGAAGCATTTTGTTGTATTACCTTGCCTTGACTCTAGTCTAACCAAGTCTTGGAAGTAGTAAGACCTTTGCATAATTTCTCTTCCTACAGGTAACACTGATCAGTGCATTTGTTTTCCCTCAACTACCTCCAAAGCCGTTGAATATATTTTTTGCTGTCTGCATCTCTTTAAGTAGTATTACTGCCTGCATACTTGTGAGTACTATTTATAATTTAAGTGGAGATTCTTTTTTAATTTTTGCTATAGGGCATGTGTACTCCCCAGAGACACATGGGGGTAGGACAGCATGCTTAAGCCCCTTCTCTTACGATTTTGGGGGCTCATGGACACACACCCAGCATAATTTTCATACTCAATGGCATGCCATTGAGTCCAAGACTCAAACAACACAGTTGCATGGCCAGCTGTGTGGAATCTGGTGTCTTAAACTCCAAGCTTCATACTGGCCCCTCAAATGGGAAATTCTTGAGGGCTTAATGTTACAGTGCTTACAATAGATTCCCAGCTCTGGGTCTGTATAGATATGTATCTCTAATTATATCCCCAACCACCAAATTATATAAAAAATTCTCCATTGTTAGTTATGTGTTACTCTTGGAATCCCAAGTTTTTGTCCCATATCCCAAAGTTGTAATACTAAAAGGTAACCTCATAACTTTTGGTAGCTAAGGGGAAAAAAATTAGTGAAGAAACATACATGAAAGAACAGATTTTGGGAAAATTGGTCAGTTTTAACCTATGTCTTACCTTCCGAAATCAAAATGATTGTCAAAAAATTCCTGAGAAACTTAACGCTGCAAGTGTATCCTTGTCCTAATAACAGTATCACTTCATTACAATAGGCCCTTTAATGGTAATGAAACAAAGATGGTGGTGGCTTCTCAATGTTCATTCATTCTTTCAGTTGGTGGTTTCCTGTTTCTTCAAGAAAAGGCAGACCAAAACTTTTAAAAAAGTTTATTAATTTTGGGGAAGATTTTTGCTGTAGGGTGCATGTGCTCCCCAGAGACAGAGACAGAAAGCAAGAAATCACCCCTCATGGGGGATGGCCACATTGCAGTCCCTTCTCTTCTGTTCTCTTCCTGGGATCTTGGGCATGCACACACACAGGCCTGGTGTGAATTTTGAGCCACCAGGTCCGGGACTTAAACCGCAGTTGGCCATGTAGGAGTCCAGTAACGTAACTGCTACACTATGTACTGGTCCCAAAATTATATACTTTTTTTTTTTTTTTTTGGAGAGGTTTTTGCTATAGGGCACGTATGCTCACCAGAAAGTCAGAAAGCCAGAAGTCACCCCCCTGGGGGATGGCCATGCCACAATCCCTTCTCCATTCTCCTCTCAGGACCTTGGGCACACATGCACATGCACCCGGCATGATTTTAAGCCACCGGGTTCGGGACTCGAACCGCGGTCAACTACATGGGAGCCCAGCAACATAGCCATTACACTAACTGCCGGTTCCCCCCAAAAATATACTCTTAAAACAGTCATTCTGGGGACAAGTGGATGGCTTAATGGTTATGTCACTGGACTCACATGTAGTTGACTGCAGTCTTGGACCTGTTAGCTTAAAACTCATGCAGGGTGTATGTATGTGCATGCATACCCCAAATCCCAAGAGGAGAATGGAGAAGAGATTGCAGTGTGGCCATCCCCCAGGAGGGTGATTTCTTGCTTTGTCTCTCTGTCTTGCATATGCACCCTCTAACAACAATCTCTCCTCCCCCAAAACCCAGTCATTCTGACTCACTTAGGGCTTAAGTCATAATAGTAATTTGTTTATTAGAAGTAAAAATAAGCCAGGAGGGGCCAGCCTTAAAGTGCAGCACTTAGGTATTTACAGGCAGCCAGATTGTTGTGGCTGACTGGAGTTCAGTTCTTGGTGTGTATGTGCCCTGGAGGAATGAGGACTATAGCGTGACAGTACCTGTTGTGGGGTTCTCTTCATGTACCCTCTGGCATTAAAAAACAAAAACCACTAAACCAGGAGATATCTAGGAGAGTTTTAACTTACTGATGCTGCTACACACAATGACCTGAAGACTGGCTCACCCTACTTTGAGAGTCTGGCTCACCCTACTTTGAGAGTCTTCCTGTCCCTCCCCAGCCTGGGGCCTAACAGTGAGCTAGGTTAAACCACATACATACATTATGCATACCCTATTTTATATTGGCAATCTGAATCAATTTTGTGAATTTAAAAGTCGTCTGTCTTCTAGTACCTAAAAGAGTTTACCTTTTACTCTTCCAAATATACACACACTATATACCTGTAATATATCCATTCTTGGATAGCTTGCCAAATAGGTGGATAAGTACAGATTTTGAACCATAAAGTGGGAAAGTAAAACTAAGTATGACCTTGGTTGTGGAAACTATTATCCAAATAATGAGTTAAGAGTCAAATTCTAGCTGCACTGGTCTTGGGAATGTAGGTGAATATGAAGACTATCTCATTTAGATAAATGTTGATAAAACTGGTGGGAAGGAAACTAATTGAATTTTAATAGGTGGCCCAGTGGCTGTTACTTAAACTTTTATTTTAACTTTTCTTCTAGATCTACTGGTATCGACAAGGAGACTTAGAGCCGAAATTTAGAAAGCTAATTTACTATATCTTATTTTGTATCATCATGTTATGTATATGTGCAAACCTGTACTTCCATGATGTGGGAAGGTGAGACTGCCAAGAAAAAAATACCAGGACTCTTCCAAACTATAAAGTAGGACAATGAATAAATAATCATTGGATTAAGTATGCTGAATACTCTCCTGCAGAAGTCTGATACATGATTTTCATGTTAACTGCAATTTTAAATTCCCTCTTGTATGGGAGACATACATCATAGATCACTTCGTTTTTCTTTAAGGTAAACATTCCAACCCTTAAAGCTCAATAGCACAAGTCATTTTCACTTTTGAAATGAAAATTTTTTACAATGTAATTGCATGGCAAAAGGCTATGTAACAAACAAGATCTTGCATTTTAAGACAAATATTCTTTTATTTCTGTTAAACATACAATTATTGTTCCCTAGGCAACCAACTTTTGCTTATAACTACAATTTCATTTCACGTTAACAAAACAGTGAAGACAACTTTGATTGTGAAGATCTAATTACAATAATAAATAAAATAATTTATACAAGTTTTTGTGTGTGTGTGTCTTTTTTCTATAGGGGTCATATTCATTAAAGCCCTAAGGCTAGTTTTGGCTTATTCCTTTTTTAGTATAGGAATGACTCTTAATTTGTTTCAGAAGCAAATTTTTTTTTTTTGAAATTGCCTGAGAGGGAGAAGTTATATTGTACTTCTGACCAGCTAATGCACTAAGTGAATGGCAAACTCTCTTACCCCTCAACTATGTTCTGGGTAATTTTATATAGCAAAACACGTAGTAAAGGGTCATGGTATCAAGGACAGGCAGCATTGCCTGAACCCTCATGTAGTTTAATTTTACTTCAAAGTGCTAACTTTGTAAACTAATGACAGTGGTTTCTGAGGGGGTGAAAACTGCTTATTGGCTTCTGGTGGATTATTAATACTCTTATCCATATTTCCTTTAAAAGTAATTTTAAAAACCTGTAGTGGATTAACTGTTTAATGCTTTCCTCTTTACCTTGCCTAAATCAGCTCCCACTGCCAGCAATGGGTTAACCAAAAATAACTGCCAGATCATCTCCCAGGTCTCTGTATTTCTATGCTGGTCAAATCTCAAACCAGTGATATTTGATCTTTTGTAAAGTTACCGATAAGCTCCAGACCATGCTGATATTACTTCTCTAAGAGATAACGAGGCCTACTTGAGATTGGATAGAACACCATGCCTGATCTTTAGAGATGAGTATTACTGCTTTTATATCAAAGCAGTTAAACTTTGGTGAATGAAATTTCCTGCTGCCAAGTACCACTAAACATAGGGGTCTATGCAGTTAAAATTCCCATACTCCACTCAACCACACTGTCATAAAACTGGACCTCAGATGATATACTTAGTATAAGGAGATAAAAAGTCATAGCAGCAACAATGTGCATGGCTTAAGCACTGTAGCTACTTAAAAGCCAGAGGAATGGTAAGTGAATCCTCTTGAAGTTTGCTATTTCTTTGGAGAAGTCCTAATTAACATGGTGGCTTCTTGCTTGAATTACCTGTTTCTAAGAATTACTTAATGACAGTTTACCAAATCCTCAACATCCTTTGAGTCTTCTGAAACAGGACTGCCCAAAGATGATCCAATATTTGATTCTTCCTGATGATGTTGGAGTATGGGATCTGCAATGAGTTAAGTTTCAGGTTAGTCTTAAATGTATTTTCTTTCTCTTGAAATCCATGTCAAGAATTTAGAGTAAGTATTCTAGTGAAGGGTAGGCTTTAACACAAGATGACTAATATCTTTACTTTTGGATCAAGAAAGACTAAATCAACCAAACCAGGCTGTGGCTCGGTGGTTAAGGTAGATGGATCCCATGCAGTAAGATCCACCCAGACATGGTGGCTTGAAAAACATACAAGGTGCATGTGTATGCAAGCCTAAAATCCTGAAAGGAGGGAATTGGAGAAGGGACTGCAGTATGACCATGTTCACATGGTGGGGGGAAGGGAAGTGGGTAGTGCTTTCTTGCTTTCCATCTCCCTCTTTCTCTGGTGAACATACATGCCCTTTAGTAAAAATAAGCAAAAACAAAAAAAGCAACTAAATTGAATGTCTGAGACATTAAAGATTTGTCAGATACATGGTAACAGCTGTATTACAGTACCTGTTAGTGTTGTCAAAGGCAAGACAGATTCAGTATCTATAACATCAGATGCCTGGATAAAACCATGTGGTGAAGGAACGATAAGTATTGTTTCATCATCAATTGTTGTCTGATCAACTTGTTCTTCTATGGTTGGAGACTCTAAATCCTAAACATTTAAAACAAAAAACCCCCAGTAGATTCTGATTCAGTTTTCCTTAACATCCCAAACACATCTAGGATTGACAGGATTTAACTTTCAAACATTCCACCCACTTTAAAAAATTGGAATCTAGGGAGCAGCAGTTAGCATAATGGCTAGGTCACTGAACTCCCATGTTGCCACTGCGGTTCGAGTGCCAGACCTGGTGGCTTAAACTCACGCTAGGCGCATGTGCGTATGCGCCCAAGATCCTGAGAGGAGAATGGAGGAGAAGGGATTTCTGTGTGGCCATCCCCATGGGGGGTGACTTCTCGCTTTCTGTCTCTGTCTTTCTGGTGTGTGCATGCACCCTATAGCAAACCACCCCCCCCCAAAAAAAATTTTACCCCCCCCCCAAAAAAAAATTTTAAGATTTGGGTCATGAATAAATGGACAAGTTAACATTAATAACCTATTACCAAAAGAACTAATTCAGTTATAGGTCACCAGAACACAGAATAAGGGATGAGGTTCCTAAGTTGAATACAAAGATTACTACTAACCATTCTCAGGAATGGGTTCCAATAAACATTTCTCAATCTGATGCAGGTGAAGAGGGGAAAAGCTATGGTTATTGTTTGTACTTTGTGAGCCTAAAGAAAGAGGGAGAAGGTACCAGGGAATTTCCCTCTTAAGTATTTTGGAATTCTTTCTAAACTGCAGGTTTGAGGCTCAATGCGAGAACCCATTAGATTTTAAGAACCACTTACCTCAGTAACATAAGCATGGGCTAAACCAGAAGGTGATTCCTCCTCTTGTTTTAGGTCGGTGTCAGAGATTTCTTCTTCTGTTCTGACCATAACACTATTTATCAGTTCTGTGCTATTTTGGTCACTAAATTTGGATACATGTCCATCATTAAATGATGGCTCTACAGTCATCTTAGGCTGATGAATTTCATCTGGGAAAGTATCTGCTTCTAGTGCATCTGGAGGCTCAGGAAAATCAGACTGAATATCACTATCTATTGTCAGTTCTGCTTGGGAAATGGAAGAAGTGATGTCCTCTGAGGCCACAGTTTGAATGATGACTCTTGGTGTGTGACACTGCACTGTGACATTGTCGCTTGTGTTCAACAAGTGTTCTGGCTATAAAAAAATTAAAATGATCAATGGCAAAATGACAAAGTACTTATGAGAGGTAACATAGCTTTCACCTTTGGAACTGCAATGTTTTCAATCACTATTTTACTAAAATCCCTGTTCTTTATCCACTGGGGCCCTTGCTCTCCTCAGTTCTCTATAATATTCATCCATTTCCCAAAGAGATATGAGGGGTGAGAGATATAGCTCAGTGAGGGCAGTGATGGTACAGAACATTGTGCCTTGGACTAGGGCAGTAGGAAGAATTGTTTAGATAACAATAGTTATATAAACCATCTCATAGTTTTGGTGCTTGTATTTTTTTTATCATCACAACTCATAATAGGGTGTCAAATAAGCAACTGATGTAACATACGGATAAAGCATGAACGATGATCTGTTCAGGAGAAGCAGGTGCAGCTGCTGTCAGTGTTACTGTGGGACTAGCAGTCAGGGTTAGGGGAAGGCCTTGACTTGAACTTGTCTGAAGTAGGTAGGTGCCTGGAGTGCCGGTGGGCTGTAAATGGAAAGACTGAAGGAAAAAAAAAGTTCAACACAGGAGCAACAGACTATTGATTAGGTCTGTCTTCACATCCCAAAACAGGACTGACGTTATTTATTAGCCACAAATGTACTTGCCAATCATATAGGTATAAATAAGTAATACAATGAAGGGCATATTTACTATTTGTCTTAGGTCACTACTCAGCTTGGAGGTTTAACATTTATCCTACCCTTTCGTCCCATATTTTTCTGTGGTCTGGTCTCAACTGCTTATTTCAGGCACCAAGACCAGTGCAGGAACCCAGTATATCCAACCATTGCTCTCCATCTCTTCTCTGCAGCACATAAAAACTCACGATCTCCGAGTTTTTTAAACAATTTTGAAAAGGTACAACAATATTGCAGTGTTTACCTACATAGAACTTTTTAACTGTAATTTTAGAAAACTTTTATATTGAAAAATGTATAGAAATAGCAATTATTGGGTGATTGTTAAAGTCATGATGCATTTTTGCACAGAAAAACAAGTTATAACTATTGACTGGGCCAGCCTGTGGTGATTACAGTGGCTGGATCCTACATGGCTGACTGTGCAGTTGGAGTCCATGACCCAGTGGCTTGAAAAACACTTAAAAGCAAAATTATTCATTAATAAACTTTTCACAGCCATATACTTGTACATAATAATTCAACTTAGGTTTGCCCTAATACTTTAAAGGAAAAATATATTTGGACCAGCAATTGGTGTAATGGCTATATCGCTGGACTCCCATGTAGTCAACCGCAGTTCAAGTCCTGGACCCGGTGGCTTAAACTCATGCCAGGCGTATGTGCGTGTGTGCCCAAGATCCTGAGGAGCATGGAGAAGGAATGACGGTGTGGCCATCCTCCCTCGTGGGTGACTTCTCACTTTCTGTCCCTCTGTCTCCCTGTCTTTCTGGCGAGCACACATGCCCTATAGCAAAAATCTCTCAAAAATAAATGAATAAATAAATAAAGGAAAAATAGATGTATTTAAAATAGGGTTGAGGGTTAAAAATCACATAGCCTTTTTTTAAGTCAACAAAGTCTTTTGGACTTAGGCAGAACAACCTTCTTGTGTACTGAATGAATATAAGTATCCTTATTGCCAAAATGCAGATGATAACTACCTTTCTTGGAAAGGGATATTGTGGTTAGAAATTATGAAAGTGTCTAGCATAACCATGGCAACTCAGTTTCTTTCCTGTCTTTCCATAAAAGTGAAGACTAGGGACCAGCAGTTGGCATAATGGCTATTTCACTGGACTCCCATGTAGTCGACCACGGTTCGAGTCCCAAACCTGGTGGCTTGAACTCATGCTGGGTGTGTGTGGGTGCATGCCCAAGATCCCAAGAGGAGAATGGAGCAGAAGGAATTGCAGGGTGGCCACCCTCCCTGGGGGAGTGATTTCTCACTTTCTGTCTCTGTCTCCGGTGAGCGCATGTGCCCTATAGCAAAAAAATCCTTTCCACACACAAAAAAAGTAAAAGCTAATCATTTCCCAAAAAAGGTCACATATATTAATCACAAATGGTCAGACATTATTATAAATACTTGTCCCTCAGTATCTGTAGGGTACTCATTTCCAGAACTGTATGAATGTTCAAGTCCATTATGTAAAACTGTAGTATTTACAATATAACTTATGTATATCCTTCTGTATATGTCAAATCATCTCCAGATTATGTAAATTACCTAGGCATCAGATATGTGAAAAGGAAAGTATACTTTTCCACTATCTCTCTTTTAGGAAGCCATCTCTTCTCTCATTTTCTAACAGCTGGTGTGATCTGGCTGAATCCATGGATGTGAAATCTATGGCTATGGAGGGCCAACTGTATTTTATATGTACATTTTATACATACATGTGTTTTATTTAAATACACTTTTTCTCCGTGTTTTGGAGCTGAGTTATCATTATCGTCCCCTATTAATAAATTAGGAGAAAAGTCTCTAACTATTTGATTGTGACCCTATAAGTAAAAACCTGAATATACACACTGAACATAGGTTATGTATACATTCTGTTTACTGGAGATAGTAGTAAAAACAAAAAATGTAAAATGAAATTCTATTTTCTGTGTCATATGGTTGGGGACGCTGGATTAAAAAACACACTTAGGTTAAGTAAGCTGCTTGTTTATGTTTTAAAGATGGAAAGAGAACCTCTTGCTATGCTGACTGTCCTCCTAGGATTTAGCTGTGGAGGATGAATAAACTTGTATTCATAGTAAATCAATCTTGAAGTAATATAAATAAACTGTACTTCGGTTTCTTCTTCTTTTTCCTTTTTAAGGAATTATTTTAGGGGCTGGCAAGTGGCATGGTGGCTAAGGGTGCTAGACTCCCACATAGCTGACCGTGGTTTGAGTCCTGGACCTGACAGCTTGCTTTCTCACTTTCACTTTCTCTCTCTGGCCAAACAAAGTTGAATGAGATAATTCATTTTTTTTAAAAGAATTATTTTATTTGTTATTATTGTTCTTCAGATTGACCATGGAGAGAGACAGAGAGAGAGTGCACGTGTGTGAGCAAGAGCATCACCAGGTCCAGGACTTGAACCGCTGTCAGCCATGTGGGAGTCCAACACCTTAACCACCATGCCACCTGCCAGCCCTTTTAGTTCTTTCTTAATGAAATTAATTAATGTTGGATTTACTCATTTTAGAAAGCAGGACAGAGACTGGGTTTAAAATTTTTTTCATCACCTCCAAAAGAAATCTCATACACATTAACAATCATGCTTCATTTCCTCTCTGCTAGGGGCAACCATTATTCTACTTCTGTATCTATAATCCTGGATTTTGGAAATTCCAATAAACAGGATTCATATACTGTGATACTTCATGTTGTCTGGCTGCTTTCACTTTTCTTTCACTTAGCATGTTTTCAAAGTTTATCCATTTTACAGTAACACATACGGATATTATTCCTTTTTTTGCTGAACAGTATTTGTATGAAAATAGCATATATCCTCTATCTTTTTATAAGTTGATAGACTTAGATTATTTCCATATTTGGATTATTATGAATACTGTGATGAACATTTACATGCAAGTATGATGTGGAGAGATGTTATTTCACATGGGTTTACCTGCAATTATAATTCGTGTATAACTTAGTAACATTATATTTAAGCTTTTAGGAACTATAAGAGTTTTTCCTATCAGCTAAATGCATTCAGGATTAAGACTTTAAATTGTGTTCCCCCAATGGCTAGTATAGTGTTTATTGAATGAATGTTATTAAAGAGCTCATATGATTTGTTTGCCCAAAATCTCTCTTCAAATAACTAATACGAACTTTCTGGTTATAAACGTACAACTCAGTAAAAATTCATAGTACATACTTTATCAGCACTATCATTTCATATATAGAAAGAAAATACTGGTTTATGCATAGATGAAAAAAGATTAATTATAAAAGTGAAAACCTAGTTTTGCCTAGTCTATCCTTTTGGCCTCAGTTTATCTCATCAGCTTATGAGATCATTTCTAAAACTGTTACTGACTGAGCCAGCCTGTGGTGTGGTGATTACAGTGGCTGGATCCTACATGGCTGACTGTGCAGTTGGAGTCCTAAACCCAGTGGTTTGAAAAACACATAAGGATGCGTGTGTCTGCATGTCCAAAATCCCAAAAGGGGGAAGAAATGGAGAAGGTATAGTGTGGTGTGACCATTTCCTATGGGGAATGCTTTTTCTGGCAAATACATGCACTCTCTGGCAAACTAAAAGGAAAAAATGCTATCAATCGATTTTTCTTATGCATAAAAACAGCCTATTATCTCTTTAATGAAGTACTACTCACTGGAAGAATCTCAAATGTCTGTAGTGTTCCACTGTTTAGTGTTATTGTTTCCGAGTCAACTGTAGCAGCAGGGGAGTCTGTCGAAGCTGTGGTAAGAAGGATGATAATAAAATGTAAATTTAAATTCCTCCAGTGTAGTAAGCTGTCACAAAGGCTATTTCATATTGAATAATTTGCTTAGAAACCTGAAGTCAGTTACATTTCTTATGAGAGATAAGAATCTAATGGATTTATCTGGGATGGCCTATAGATCAGGAATTGCCTAACTATGACCCACTGTCAAATCTAACCTCAGTGCCAGTTTGTTTTCACCGGAACATAGCAACACATGCCCTTTAATTTATATATCTTCTGTGGTTGCATTTACAAGTGTCAACCTGTGATGCGCACCATATGATCCATGAAGTCTACGATCTTTAATATTTGCTCCACCCCTTTGAAACTGCCCATTACTCCTTTGTTATATAAACCTGGAGAAAAGATTTAGTAGTAATGCTCAAAATGAGTACTGGGCCCACATGGCAGGGCCAACCAACTGGACATGATTCAGAAAGTAGACATATTAAAAGACAAACTTGGATGTGATCAAAAGGCATTTTGTCATCATAAAACAAAATGGGGTAGCAATTTTGAATACATAGCAGGATGTACTCCTATTCCTGAGAAGCCAAGGCCTTATCAGTGTGAGGAACAACTTATTTTCTGATGACCACATACGAGACTTGCTACTAGAAACTACAGAAACAGTTTATTTTGTATAAAATACGCATATGCAAGTGTGTATATAATTTTTTTTTTTTGTAAAGTAAATGGAACATTACTAACTTAATTCTGGACTATCTCCAACCTCCTGGAGCTAGCTCCTCTAGGGTCAGGGAGTTAATTTTTTAAAATCCTAATTCAGGTTATATCATCTTCCATTGAAATGACTATAGCCCCTCAGTCAGGGACCTACCTGCAGAAGGGTACAGGATTTATTCCTGGGAACACAAACAGGCTCTTCTCATTTGTCATGCCTCAGCATGTTCCTCTCTATCCCTACTCAAGCAGGTCCTTAGTAAATAAAGTACTAGCAAAAACCAGTTACCATCTCTCAACTCTTAGATAAGAGGAAACTTCCCTCAGCTTAGACTGAGAACCCATGTCCTAGAGATGCTATTCTATTGATAGTAGATTGTATGAAAAGAGTGGGCAAAGGGAACAAAATGGCTAAAATGAAATTATGAGCCACTAGTTTCCGTCTGCAGTTTCAACTTAAGATAAAAATGCGGTCAGTGTGATATGTGCAGGGGAGGGTGTAGAAGGATGGGCTAGGCAGTGAGGGAGTTTCCTGGGATCTTCTTGCCTTCACTTCTTGGCCTTGACCTGGACAATTACAGCTTTCATGGCTTTACTAGTCTCTTCTTTCTCCAGGAACAGTATGACTCGATGGGCTTCTAGTTCTTATAAATTGTCTATTGGGGGGATACAAGCCAGCAGGTTCCACTCCATCATGGTCTCTTCAAAGAGACTCTCTAGATGCTTGACAATGCTCCAAAGGCTTGTGTCATGGGCTACAATCAGTACCTACTTTCCCGCCTTATCTGGGGAATTATTTCTTTATTCCAAAAGGGCAGGGTTCTGGCATAGTATCCTTCAGACTCTGAGTGGAGCCCAACTGATTTTGAGTGAGGTCTGCACACCTGTGATCTACGGATGTTGCTTTATAAGGGATGGCTGGGCTCTACCAGAGGTGGTAGGACATCAAAGAAGCACCTCCAGAATCTTTAGCTGGGCTTCATGAAACATGCTTGGTGACAGTTTTTGCTTTGCTGAGGCCCGTGGGGCCACCAATAGTACTGTTCATTGAGGCATCCCAAGTCCTAACTGCTGGTAGCTATATCTGGTCAATGGCCTCCAAGACTGTGCAGAAAGTCCCAATCACTTTCTCTGCACCAAGGTGAAGTCACTGTCCAATTCACAGCCAGCATCACACAATGCCTGTCTGCTGTGCCTCGCCTCACAGCCTGCTGGGGCTCAGAGTGGTGATGCACTAGCTGCCAAAAGGGGTCTTCATATTCTCAGTGCTCTCACCATACTGGGTTGGCATTGGTTTACAGATGGCTGCATCAGCAACTCAGGATGCTCCATCAACTGAGGTTGCCAAGACTCTGGACAAGGAGCCCCTTTACTCCTTTCCCAGCTATACCTGCCCAATCTGTCTCATTACAGAAAAGGTTTGCTACACTCAGATATATATTATAAAATGTTTAGTGATGATGAACGAGTAAGAGGTACAAAGTAAGATGAGCCTGCAAAGAAGTAAAAACTTGGAAAAATGCATTTTCCTAGACAATGGTAAGCAGTATAGATGTTTGGATTGGTAGTCCCAAAATAAGAGGCTTTATAGTTTTATTGATATCACTTCCTAACAATGTAAACGTGGCCAAATAACTTAATCCAAACTAATGTTCAGAGATATGTTCCACCTACCTCATATAAGCTGTGGTGTGGATCAAAAGAGCTTTTAAAAACAAGAAGTAAGTGTAAGATAATATTCTGGAAGATCACATTTAGGAAATAGAAAAGCACTTCAGTATAATGTCTTTACTGATATGCTAAGTAAGTCTTAGACTTGAGGTTAATGTCTGCTCAAAGTTAAAACATGTCTAAGACTAATCAGAAGAAATAGGGTTTCTTTTGGTGCCTTCAGTCACACAGGTAAATAAATCGATGTGAAAAATGACCCAGAATTGAATTTTAATGTGTAGTGTTTATTGTTACTATGTTCTAATTACAACTCTAAGTTATTTGAAATAAATGTTACCACCATTATCAATAGAAATGCACTTCATTCATGTTATTTCTCTTACCACTTGATGAATTCTTACAGTCACACCTAGAATAATTTTAAGTGATTCCAAATAACCTAAGCCGAGATGAGCAAACTATAGTCAAGGACCAATATGGCTCCATTTAAGAATGGTTTTTACAATTTAAAGGGTTGTTTAAAAATGTGCTGATCCCTATCCCTCAGGTAGATTATAGAACTCTCACTATACTCACATTTCTTATTGGAGCAAATAAAATTATTCTAATGAATGAATATTAAGGAACTACTTATAAAATGTTTGTTATCTTTCCAGTAGGTTCTATCAACCTAATAGCCAAAGAAAACTAACAATCATCAATTTACAGCTAACAGTAGCTCTCAGATTTATCTGGTCTAGTAATTTCAGCTTCCTTGCAATTCTCAGGGTATAAAACAAAACAAGCAGGGTGACAGAAAGGAAATTCATGTTTTATTACACTTGGTAGAAAGACAATACAAATAACCAAACTTGGACTTAGGAATAAGAAGTATCATTAGTTTTAATATCTCTACAATAACTTTGACAGTCATTACACATATAATGTTAGTTAAAACCAGTAAGAGCCAGAGGATCACAGAGTATCTTTAGAATTGTGAGGTGTATGTGTCATATGATTGAAAAACACTATTGGCAATTTGTGGGTAAGGTCAAGGGACACTGAGTATCCTGCAACATAAAAGACAGTTCTCTCATTCAAAATGCCAATAATCAGGGATAGCTCTGTAGTGCAGCAGTAATGCGCTGCTAAGAAAAGCCAAATCGCATATGGCAATCATGATTTGATCTCTAAGCCTGGTCAGCCTGAAACTCACTGGCATGTACATGAGTGCCTAGGAACTGGTAGCCTGCAGAACTACAAGAAGGGGGTTATGGTGTGACTACACCCATGTAGGGAGTTTCTCTGTCACTTTTATATGCACATACTCTATCATGAATAAAGAAAAAACATGACAATAATTGCCTGCTTGAGAATAACACAAAGTGAGTAGTATACTATTGGGTAATGACCTTTCATGGGCAAATAGCATTCCAGAAAAAAAAAAAAAAGACGAGACACATTGCAGAGTAATATGGTTCTGAGAATTTCATTCTCATTGGTTTTCTGTCACTGATAATATAATATAATCCAAAACTGACAAGGAAAAAAGAACTTGGATTAAACCTGAAAAAATTAACTCTTCCCCCCACCCCTGCAATAAGCACAAACCTTTCAGAGGCTAACCTTAGATACAGGAATAAAAGACCAGTTCCCCATAGGCAACTGGCCATTTGTTCTCTTAAGACAATCTTTTTCAACCTCAACAAAACCCAGCTACATACAATACTACCTCAAATCTATTTCCAATCTGTGTTGCTTCTGGTGAAATTACTACATGTGATGTGCCACCTTGTAAATGACCTCTTTCTTTGACTATTTTAGGTAGCTTTCTATTAATCACTTGCTCATATTTCTACTTGCATGATTAATTTATATTACATACTTACATATAAAATCCAGAATGGTGGTTTAAAATGTTTTATAATGGCTGGGGAGTTGTTTTAAGTCTCCCCTGTCAAATGCTCACTATTTGTATAAGTATTCACTGAGCTAAGTGCCTTGCATCTTGCCTTGAATATATCAACTTTGGTACATTTCTGTCAACATTCTAGAGCACTGAAAGCCATTAACCACATCGTACAGCTCAAACAGCAAGGTGTCTTGAGATTCAAATACTTACAGACATGGGTGATCTGGACTGGAATCTGTAATGCTGTCATGGGACTTGGAGAAATAGCTGTATTATCTTCCAAGCGAGCGACTCTGATCTGAACATGCTGAACACTGGAATTGGAATTACTGTTTGGAACTCCCGATCCTGATTTATTCTCCAAAAGTGATGGGTTGTTTTTCTGGTTCTCATGTAACTGTTTAAGACCTTTTATTAAGACTGAAGGGAGATGGGTAGACAAAAAGAATATTGATTCTCTGACAGATCCCATCTAAACAGCCAGGGAAGTGGGGAAGGGGTGGGAGTTAAGGAGGGAAAGTACTTGGAATAAATACAGCATAATGAATGTGAGAGTTCATAAAAATAGCAATAAAAGTATTTTAAAATGACAACCTATCCTGAAATTTTTGGAAATGTTATTTATTATATTTTTTAAATTCTTAAGATGATATTACTATTCTTGCCATCTAATACTTACAATGTAAAACCAGAAAAGAATTTTGTGAAGAATATGAAAATAAAGTTTTCTATGTCCTAAGGCTTCCTGATAGAATTCTTACTATTTAGGAAGGATATTGGCAATGCTAAACATATTTTCATTCATAAGTGAGTAGTATACATATTTCTAAGGACTCGAGGTTGACTATGCGTCCACTCACAATTCCAGAGGTAGCAGCTGATCTTTTCTAAACAGTAGGAGGCAATCACCTAGAGTTCTTAAACTAGCAGGCCAACTCTGGAGTCTGCTCTATTTTTCAGGATAAACTACACTAATTTTTTATAACAGGACAGTCTCATCAAGGCAGGGTTTCTTGGCATTTAGTTTTCTTTTGGAAAATGAAAGTGTGTGCTATACTAAGTAGAATAAATTTGATAACCCAAATTATACAGACTGTACAACCTTGTTTCAGACTATACAACTTAGTTTAGTGCCTAAATGCTAAAATGGTCAACTAAATGAAAAGTATGCTATGTCTTCCTTTAAGTAAATCCAATAAAACATCTCTGAATTTACATAACTAATGAAATTAGAAATTTACAGAGCCCTCAGTTTACAAAATAAATTATCACAGAATTTCTCAAAATTAATTAAAAAAATCTACTCAAAAAAGTTAATTCAAACTTAAGTTTTCAGAATGTATCTTTGCATTAAGTAAAGTCACATATGTAAACTTCTATTATTGTTAGGGCTAGCTCTGTGGACTGGTGGTTAAGGTGGCTAGATCCCACATGTCTGGCCATGCAGTTCAAGTCTTGGATTTGGTGGCTTGAGAGGTACGTGTGTGGCACCCAGAAATCCTGAAAGGAGGGAGAGATGGAAAAGAAGGGATTGCGGTGTGACCATGCAGGATATGTGTGTGGAGGTGTAAAATTTGATTTATATCAGTGTATGTGAAAGAACAAGAATGTGTGCAAAAGTGTATTTTTTGTCTTAGGGGTTTTAGGAATTATAAATCACATAACTCTTTTCTAAAAAAGAAAAAAAACATTACCAAAATAAATAGGGCAGAAGTTTAAATCTGCTAAGGTATCTCTTTAGCTTAGGCAAAGAACTTTAACTTCTAACTCTTAAGGAATATATACGATAGCAAAAGGGAAGGACTTAAAAAAAATACATTACCAGGGAATGAAACATCCTTATGGTTTGCAATTTGCCTTTTGATGGTCCACCATTTACTTCGAAGCCACTGTGGTGAACGTACACTGCTCCATCCCTCAGCTAACAGATCCCAGTTTATATCATTTTCATCAGCTACATCAAGCTCTGCTATCCTACAGGTTACAAAACAAACGTTTGTTAGTTATTAACTTTACTTCTCCCTAAGAACCCTCCTCTCACTACAGGTGTGGATGCCACTAGCAATAAAAGCAATGGTAGGTTATACCGATGAGATGCTACTGTTAAGTTCCATGGGGAAAGGATCCTAGGAATGCAGACCTGCTTCCAGAGCTAAGAAATAGTATCAGCAATAGGCTTTTGTTAAAGGTACAACCAATGCGCTGAACCATAAATGGTTAGAACCAGATGAAGCACTGCAAAGGAAAAGGAGTGGGCTAAGGGTTAGAATAGGTAAGGACAGGTTTAGTTGTATGGTTCTGCAATGTTTCACAGTGTGGCCTTTACTAAAGTCAGTCATTTCCTAGATCTGAGCTTTTCCATTTGTAAAACAAAAAATGTTTAGAAATGAGCTTTTTATAAAGATGAAAAATTAGAAAAAAAAGTATATTCAAACCAAAATGATAAAAAGACAAAAACAATAGCAATAACCCAAAACAACCAACACAATAGCACAAGTAAATTTGGGGTTTTAGAAGTCTATTCATCTTCTAGTTTTAACTGCATGTTGATTTTGGCTTCTAGTAGAGAGTAGCCACAATGACAATCTTTATTGTACTTCTGTATCTTAAATATTTTCTTGCTAGTATTTTTAACCATTTTAGTTATTGAATCTTAATGAATAAACCAAGTAATATAAAAATAAGCTTGGGATTGTTATTGTAAAACTATTTTTGAATTTATATGAAATGGAAATGTTTGACTTGGTCCAATTTGAAGGTGTGCAGTAACTGTAGATTGGGCCCCCTTCTTGGCAATCTTAGTTTAGTAGCCAAGTATTGAAGGGCATGGAGACTGAATAGCCCTCTTACCCTGAACATGTTCCCCCTAGGCTAAGACTGAGGCACATTGGTGTGACAGTGGAAAAACTGCACTGCCGCTGCCTGTGCCATACCTGTTCTCTGGATATAGAGAGGACTTCAGTCTCCACGCCTTCAATCTGGTACTTTGCACGGGCACTAAATCCACTAAAAAGGAACAAACACACACACACAAAAACAAAAACAGAGCTCAATATGAAATACTTAGTATCTGAAACAGTGCTTTTTATGGAAAGGATGCTTGTCAGACATTAGACATCTACAGAAATCCAAAGAGGAAAGTCAATCAAGACATCCACAGCCAATTAAGCAGCTTTTGTCATTAAAAGATTTAGGATACAAACCTGAGGATGAGGTTGATTTCGTCTTCCTTGGTCCACTCAGTACCCCCACTCTGTTTCCAGTTTAGGTAGTTCAGCCATTTAGAACGACACTGCTTTTCTGAGCGGGTACCCACTCGTTCAGCCACAGCTGCCCAAGACACACCCTGTGTCACTATGTCACCTGGCTCAGTGCTTGTCAATTCATGAACCACCTCTGCAAGTCTCTTTTCTTCTTCTTCTGTCCACTTCCCTGAAAGAAGGAAATCATCCAGACTACCAGTGCCACCTTCTCCTTTCCGAAATCTGATTCAGACCTCATGGGAAGTACATTGTAACATTAAGAATTTATTTTTTAATGACCTTCTGATAGGAAGCCACATATACCTACTAAGACAGTTGCATTTTACTTAATCAGTTAAGAGTTTCAGTACAAAAGAAAATCCAGACTCCTAAAGGAAAACACTGAATGAATCATTAAGGTAAACTACCCAAAACATAGTTACAGCTGGCCCCAACAGTGGTTGAGTGCTATGCAGAGGAAGCAAGATATATGGCTGACCAGGGTTTGAGTCCCAGCACCAGTGCCTTGAAAGACACACTATACACAGATTCAGGTACCTAGAATCCTGACAGGATGGAGAATGGGAAGAAAAAGATTGCTCCATAACCAGGTTTCCTTAGGTGGTACATGTGTGCTCTCTCTTTTCCTACCCCTCCTCTGCCCAGTGTGTACGCGTATGCCCTCGGCATTAAAAACAAAAACAAAGAAAACCTACAAATAACTATATACTGTTAACCAACGCCTCGGACATAGAAACCCATGCTCGTTTCTTACTTTCACCTAAGATTCCCTATGCTGAAGAAGTGGATTAAGTTCATGAAGCTCTTACTTACAGGAATGAATGAGGGACAAATGGAATAACTTGTTCTATTACTCTTACCTATTTGAATAAAAACTACGTTTACACCAGCTTTCCTATTATTTCAACTCCAAGCTACTATAATAGAAGATCAGTAAAGTATCACATTGATATTAACATGTATTTTTATTCCTAGTTTTTTGAAACCCATGAATCTAATAAATAATATCTTTCCCCTTCTTTTTTTTTTCTTTCTTTCTTTCTTATGGAGCTTGAGTATAAAAACAGAAAGAAAAAAACAGGACCTTTATTTTTAACCCCCTTTACTTCTATTTCATTTTTCCTGCAGTTAAAAACTCCCAGAAAATTTCAAAAAGGCTATGTGCTTGCTTTAGGAATTTATACATGTAACAAGTATTTGTTGAACACACTAGACGCAGCCTTAGATGCTGTGGAGGGATAAGACAAAGTCTTACTTTCCTCATCTAGCATGATATAAAAAAGGAAGGGAAAAACTCTGACCTGTGCTGTTTCATGGTGCACACACAGGAGAAAACTCGTGATAACAAACTGTATGTCACGATATTAAAAGGAAACAGGTAGATCAAGCCACTCCTCAGGCTGGCAATTAGAGTATGGCATAGTGTCCTTCCAAATTATGTCAACAAAAGGGGTTTTGTACTCACAGCATCTCACATGAACTTTAGGGGTCCTATCCTAAATCTAAAGCTTCTATTCTTGCTTCATTCATAAAGCTCTCACCATGCCACAGAATGGCACTTTTGGTAGAAATTACATTCTTACTGCACTGCAGGTAATATTGATGGTGGAATAGTTACACAAGAAACAATCTCCATTTCACTTCAGTAGTGTAGGGGTTAAAAATAAATATGCCCTAGAAACTAAAGCTAAACTTAAAAATTAATTAAAAAAAAAATATTGGGCATAGATTCTGGATCCTGTAGACAACTTTAGGGCTAAGAGAAACTGTGAGATCATCTACTCTAACCTCTTTATTTTACAGAGAAATATGAGACTCAGACAGGTTAAATGACGGTTAATGTTTTTGATCACAAACGTTAGGTTTAACAGCATCCTCAATACGTTTGTATACATCATGAGGTATTTGTGGTCTGGCCTGGGAACTGAAACACCAATCTTAAGTTTTTCTCTGAGAAAATACACTTTGAGTTTGAATTAAGCAAAATACATATAATCCTCTGGAACACAGGTTCTTACTAATTTGGAACCTTTTTTCTTTTTGTTGCAGTTGTTGTTAATTTGCTATAGGGTACATGTGTTCACCAGACAGACACTCAGAGAGGGAGAGACAGACAGACTAATCAATCCCCAGGCAGGGGCATGGCCACAGCTCAATCCCTTTTTTTCCACTCTTCTCTTGGGATTTTGGGTGCACGCGTGCACACATACATTCGCATCTAGTACATTTTCAAGCTGCTGGGTCTGGGACTTGAACCATGAAGTCAGCCATGTGGGACTTTGTACACTGCTACCTTATACAAAAACACAAAAACAAAGTACAAGATTAGCTGGATCTATCTATTAATATTAAGCTGAAGAAATAGACAAGAAGATAAAGTCTGACCTAAGGTGAATGGCGTACATTTTTCCCAGAACAGAAGAAAAGGCAATATTCCATAGGGGCTGGATGATCAGTGACAAGAAAAGGCCACCAGGAGCACTCACACAGTACCTGTGTTGCAAGTATCCTTCATCAGTCGGCACCGATCTTTGACGGAAGATGCACTTCTTCCGAGCGCCGCACCTATTGTTGCCCAGTCATTGCCATGCTTTATCCGGAGCCTAAAACAAGAGTCTGCCAATCAGCATTTGGTTCAACTTTTCTCCCTTTTAATTTCATCATTTATTCTTCATTCTTCTTCTTCCCATTTGACTGGTTTGGAAGTTGTGGGCAGCAATACTTTGAGAGCCAAAGTTTGAAAGTGTGGCCTTTTTTTGGGGTCCACAGTTGTCTGTGGGTGAAAAAAAAACAGGCAGCAATTGCCTTTTTCCTGGGTCAGAGAAGAAATAAGTAACTTGGATATGTGTTCAAAAAAGACCATATTTCCCCTCAGGTTATTGACACTATCTCTCAGGTAAGTCCCAGATTTTTCCCTTTTGACCATACAGATAACAAACTCTTCTTCAGACATCTGTAAAAGCTTCATAAGTCTTTTTATCATCATAAATAGGATCTATCTTTAACTGTTTCATGATCCATACAACCCATTTAAACCATACTTTATGGCCCTAACTCAATTAAGGAAAATCATATTGAGATTCAACAGCCTTTATAAGGTAATGTCAATATTCAGTGAATAGTCAGTGAAACATTTGCCAAGTCACCAGTCTAAACTAAGCCAGTAGCACAACCATAGTTTTGATCCTAGTGTAAAAATTGGTCCAATTTAGTTTTCAGGATACTGACAATGGCTATCTAGTATCGTCAAAAACCCTTGTTAGTGGTATGAGGAAACATTTGACAATTGACAAGAGGAGACTAAATGTATACGTTATAGGCATGGCTATTGTGTGCAGGCATGGTCAATCATGCTCAATGATAGGACTGTATTACAACAGTTTGTCAAGAATCTTTCAAAATTTCCCAAGTAAAACTTTAAAAAACACCAGACATAAAAAACAAACAATAAGTAATAAAAACAAAATTTTAAACTTACTCCTTGAGTTTTTCAATTTCTTCAGGTGTGTACCTAGAAATTCAGAGAAATTTTAAAGAGAGATCAATTAAAATAAGGAATGTTAAAAATCTCAATCAAAATTAGTATTTCATTCAGGGAGCTGAATTTTAAGTCAATTAGCAAATTGATAATATTTTTAAAGTAACCTGTATTAAAGTGAATAAAAGTTAAAAATAAATACTTCTATTTTAAAATAACAGTAAATACTTCTAGTTATAATAAGCACTATACAATTTTCTGTAGGAAAATTTTTTTAACATTTAAAACATGTATTTGCTCCTACGCTGCCTAATTCCTCCTTTATTTAAAAATGAGGTTTAAGTACGTGAAAATCATAACCTAAAATGACAATCTATAGAAAATCCTGTCAAGGCACTGAAAACATTAAAGATCTTATCATTTCTCTACCCAGGCACGGCATCTGACCTACTTCTGCTCTTTTAAACAGTAGGTTAGTACTCAATCCAGACAATGCATGTTTTTCTTAAAAACAAAACAAAAAACTCCACTTAGGGGCCAGCATGTGTAACAGTTATGTTGCTGGACTCTCACATGGTTGACCATGTCGAGTCCCAGATGTGGTAACTTGAAACTCACACTGGACATGTGTGCACATGTGCCCAAGATTCCAGGAGGAAAATGGAGAAGAAGGGATTGTGTCATGGACACCCCCCCCCCCAAGGGGGTGATTCTCACTTTCCCTCTCACTGAGTCTCTCTTCAGGGAGCACACATGCCTATGGCAAAAACCTCTAAAAAAAGAAAAATGTCCATTTAATAATTATAAAAAGCTGGAACCAGCAAGTGACATGGTGGTTGGGGCTCTGGACTCCGACATGGACAACTGTGGCTCAAGTTCTAGACCTGATAGCTTGCTTTCTCACTTTCACTCTCTTTCTCTGGTGAGTGCATGTGCCTTATAGGAAACATGCATACATACAAACAAACATACATAAATAAAATTTAAAAACAGTATGAAAAGCTGCCCACTTTGTAATCATTTTACTGCATGTAAGTTTTATAAATAATTAATGCTCCATTTTTAAAAATTATGTTTCCAATATCACAAAAACACAATTTAATTATCTTCATTTTCCAATGTGCCCTCTATTGGCAGGTTGCTGAAGAACTAGAGGAAAAATAGTGCCAGTAGCTTGGCAGTACCTAGTTAGCCATTCTACTTCCACTTAAAATTCCTGAAGAGAAATTTAAAAAGATGTCAGAAATACAACATAATCAATGCTTTGAAGAATCTTAATGATGTCTTCCTATAAATGCTACTATAATAGATATCCATGCATTTCCAAAAATGTAGTTTATTTTCCACTGTGGTTTTATTTTTTTTCTAAAAGTCACTAACCTAGGAATGCTATATTTTAAAAGCAAATAGGAGGGACCAGCAGATAGTGTAATGGCGATGTTGCTGGACTCCCATGTAGTCAACTGTGGTTAGAGTCACGGACCGGTAGCTTAAACTCATGCCAGGTGTCTGTGCGTGTGTGTCTAAGATTCTGAAAAGATAATGGAGGAGAAGGGATTGCGGCCTGGCCATACCCCCGGGGCGGGGGGGGTGTGTGATTTCTCACTTTCTGTCTGTCTGTCTATCTCTGTCTTTCTGGTGAGAGTATGCACCCTATAGCAAAAAAAAAAAACTTATAAAAAAAGCAAGTAGGAAAATGTTACCAATGAATTTAGTGTTTCTTTTACATTTAAATTTCTAACTACAATTTTATTTTTATATTACTTTACTATAAAGCAGACTCTGATATAATAAGTAGGTTAAATATTAAATCTAACAAATATAGGTGATTTAGATTCTAACTTCTAGAAGAGGGCTTATTATAGTGAGGTTTTACTATATTTACATGGAACTAGAAGATAAAAATATTAACTCTACAGTAATTCATAGCTTGACCTAGGCTTTGATCATAATTCTAAAAGAATGTCATTTCTGGGACCAGCAGTTAGAGTAATGGCTATGTCACTGGACTCCCATGTAGTTGACCGCAGTTCGCGTCCCGGACCCGGTGGCTTAAAACTCACGGCAGGCGCTTGTGCGTGCGTGCCCAAGATCCCAAGAGGAGAATGGAGGGGAAGGGATTGCGGTGTGGCCATCCTCCCTGGGGAGTGATTTCTCGCTTTCTGTCTCTGTCTGTCTGGCGAGTGCACATACCCTATAGTAAAAAATCTCTCAAAAAAAAAAAGAATGTCATTTCCTTAAATATTCCCCCTTACACAAAAACATGTAGCATTACAAATTTTCATACTTTCCCACATGGTTTCTGTCATCATACATGCGAAGTACTCTTCTATAAACTGCAAACAAAGGCCGGTTCAGACCCCATGCTATCGTCCTGTAGAAATCTTTTCTTTCGTCTTTTGACATCTCAAAGATGATTTCTGTAGCATCTTTTATTCCGCGAGCCTAAATGGATTACATTTATTTGATTTAGGGATTTCTGATAAAATGGATATGAATATAATATGTTTTCAAAACCTGTCTAATGTAAAAGGTTGTCAATGGCATTTAGAAAAAGAATTGCCAATTCATGAATAAGTCAAATATAAACATTAGAAAGTTGCAAAAGACAATAAGTTGAAATGCTAATGTTCTAAAAATAAACTATTAAATTCAATAAATTTAAATTTTGACAACTCTTTTTAAAATGATAAAAAATTAAAAAGAAACCTAAAGAAAATAGAATGGAATGTAAGAGGAAAATTAATGAAATTGAAAATCAAAGCATAAATCAAATCTAGAAATTGGTTCTTTGAAAAGACTCATTAAAACTAAGAAGTTTACTTGAGACAATAAACTTCTGTTAAAATAAAGACATATTACAATAAAAAAAATGAAACCTAAGTAGAGATATTGGAGAGATTATAGTTAATAAAAGACCACTGCAATCTTATGGCAATAGATTTCAATCTAAATTAAATAAATTCATAGACTAAGCCAACTTATGAAAACTGACTCTGAAAGAGAAAATCAAATAGGCATAGATCAAGAGAATTAATCAGTTATTAGTCTTCCCACAATAAAAATAACAGGTCCAGATGATATTATGTGTAACCCTATCAGTCAGAAGACAGAGAATTCTGATCTTAAACTATTTTAGATTAAAGATAAAAAGTGTAGCCACTTCTTCAATCATTTTAAAGTTTCTTTCTTTTATGAGTGTGACAGAGAAAGAAAACAGACAGCTTCCCCAACAGGGTCTTGACACTGTCATCCACTAGTCTCAGCTAGTCCAGAACCATGGGCATATGACTGCCCAGCCATCCAGAAAGGTCTCCAGATGTGAAACCAGGACCTTCTCCTGTGGATCAGCTTCCCAGAGCAGCATTTTACCACTGCCTAAGCCCTATTTCTTGGCTCATTTTTATCACAACAGGATAATCTCAACAGCATAACCAGAGAAAGATAATTCAAAAAAAAATTTTCAGGAAAAGTACATTTATTATGAGAGATTCCCAAATCCTAATATTTTTAGCACACTGAACCCAAAGATGTATCAAAAAGTTAATACTCAAAGGAACCAGCAGTTAGCGTAATGGCTATGTCGCTGGACTCCCACATAGTCGACCGCAGTTCGCGTCCTGGACCTGGTGGCTTAGAACTCACGCCGGGCGCGTGTGCGTGCGTGCCCAAGATCCTGAGAGGAGAATAGAGAAGGGATTGCAGCGTGACCATCCCCCCTGGGGGGTGATTTCTCACTTTCTGTCTCTATGTCTCTGTCTGTCTGGCGAGCGCACGTGCCCTATAGCGAAACCCCCCCCCAAAAAGGTTAATACTCAATACCAAAATACATTTTCCCCGCAAATAAAGTCTGTGCTAACTTCAGAAAAATTACTAATTAATCACATCAGCATATTTGTAGAAAAAGTGTAAAGCCTCGATAGATGTGGGAAAAATATTCATATGATAAAATTCTGAGTAAATTAGGATTTGCTGATAATCCAAGGGAAAATCTGAAAAGTATAAAGACTGAAAAAGAACAATCAATTGTAGATGTTGTATATGAGGGGGTCTTCTTGAAGACATAATATACATTTAACATGGAAAACTATGTATGGAAAAAGTATATTATGAAAACAACTTTGCATGGATTTCAATCTTTTTGAACCAAAGCAAACTCATATTTTGATTTTTCCCAAGATTTTTCTGAAGTATCCTCATAGGTATTAATAGTAACCCCAAAATGCATGAAAAAATAATTGATTTTAATAACTACTCTATAAAGATCACTGGATACAAAATAAATATATAAAGTTGTTTGTATTTCTATTCAAAGCTTACAGAGTATTTTTTAAAGTTGTCAGTTAGGAAAACATCAAAATTTAAAGTATCAGGGTTAAATCTTGTGCAAATCACCAAAGACCTATATAGAGGGAAACAAACTTTATCAAATAAAGGCCAGTAGATGGCATAGTGGTTATGTCACTGGACTCTCCCAGGGCCAACAGCTAGTTGAGTCCTGGACCCAGTGACTTGAAAATCACTCTGGGTATGGATGTGGGCAGGTGTGTGTGCTCAAGATCTCAGGAGAACAGAGGAGGGGGGATTGCAGCATGGCCATCTCCCTGGGGGGGTGATTTCTCACTTTCTGTCCCTGTCTTTCCAGGAAGCACATGTGCAGCACAGCAAAAATCTCTTCTCTAAAAAAAAGATTAAAAAACAACAACAACAAAAAAAACCTCATTGTAGCTTGCCAAATTAGCTTGAGAAGACTGCAGTTAAAATTAGGCTTAAGAATGTGGACAGTCTAGTCCAATCTTGGTGGTGGTACAGGTGGTATAATAAAGTCACATAGCTGATCGCAGGTTCAGACTGCTACTCATTCTGAAACATGCTAGCACATAAGCCCAAGTTCTTGACTAGTTAGAGGGGCTGAGAGAAGAGGATTGTGTCATGATGAAGCCCTGTTGAGAGTGCCTGTCTGTGTTTATCTCTCTCTTGCTCTCTTGTGCATGCATGCACTTTTTGTGAAAGAAGAAAATAAAAAAAGCAACTCAACATGAATGAAGTAATGACAAATGGTTGAAATGATGGGTAAACAAATATTGTACACCACCCTCCTTCCCCAAACAATGCTAACAATGCTAGGTGGTCTATATCTCAAATATGTACTATTTGAATCTAACTCCATTATGGGGATGATCAGCAAATTAGGATCTCTCACTTAATTTAAGCTACCAGCTTTATAAACTCTTTAATGCTTTGCATTTCTGATAGGATAAAGTTCTAATTCTTTGGCTTCGACTTTAAAGCCCAGTTTTCCGGAGGTTAGTTATCTCATTTCAAGTTAAAGAGTTAATTTAATATATCCTGGTTCAGATTTCTGATTTCTTGCTCCTCATGCTGTTCTTCCAGTCCTACTCTAACCTAAATACTAACCCTTTAAGACTCAGCTCAAATCCTTGTTCTTTCAAAAATTTCAGTCCTATGAAAACAAACTCCTCCTTCTCTGAACCCACACAGAACCCTGACATATACCAATTACATGGTAAAAAGCCAGCGCCATTCTTTACCTGGTTTTAGCCTTTCAAAATGGACCACTAGCTTTTTAAAGGCAAACCCTACATATTAAGACAACTCATATCTCTAGTGCCTCAAAAAAAAGTCAAGAGGATTTGGCTAATAAGAAACAAGTCTAAAAATGAACTAAAAATTTTATTTAAAAGGGAAAGACTATGACATCAATTCACTCAAATATATGTACTTTAGATTTTAGAAAATATAAACTAAACTCTGATTTATAGGCTGCTTAAAAAGATAAGGCTTTATGAAGTTGATAGGCTATTTTGTCTAAACTTTGGGATGATAACTAAAACCATAAAGCTATTTTAAAATGAGAGGTTTCTTTAAAAACATTAGTTTACTATAATCACCTTAGAATTAAGCTATAACATATGAACTAATGATCTGTTACAGAAATTAGTAAAAAGTTCCTCATAAGCACATACTATATGTTGCTCAGATATTTTTGCAATTGGTAGTAAACTAGTGAAACACAAAAATATGCCATAAGATACCTTTAGATAGCGTTCAATATTGTTCATCAAAATATCGATTTCTTCCTTTGACCACATTCCTTGCTTCCATTTATGTCCTTTAAAAGAAAACAAGTAAAGTTACAGAAAATGTTCCTTAAGAGGAATAAAATAATTTGAGCTTTTCTTTATAATTATCAATTATTTGT
The DNA here is from genome assembly GCF_000334495.1 of Tupaia belangeri chinensis. Lineage (NCBI taxonomy): Eukaryota > Metazoa > Chordata > Mammalia > Scandentia > Tupaiidae > Tupaia > Tupaia belangeri. The sequence continues at coordinate 441,854 of NW_006160124.1, forward strand.
GGGGACCAGCAGGTGGTATAGTGGTTAAAGTATTGGACTCCCACGTGGCCAACTGTAGTTCGAGTCCTGGACCCGGCGACTTAAAACTCATGCTGGGTCTGTGTGTGTGTGTGTGTGTCCATGCCCAAAATCCGAAGAGGAGAATGAGTAACAGTGTGGTCACCCCGCCCCCCCAGGGGGTGATTCCTCACTTTCTATCTTTCTGTCTCTCTCTGTCAAGTGCACGTGCCTCATAGCAAAAATCTCTCTCAAACATAAATAAATGACATAATCTGTGAGAATAAAATGTAGCTAGTTTAATTTATCATTTCATCCAAAATACAAAAGATCCCGAAGTACGGTTGCTTTTTGTATTTTTTTTTGGAGACGTTTTTGCTTTAGGGTGCATGCACTCGCCAGTCAGTCAGAGAGAGACAGAGACAGAAAGCGAGATGGCCATGCTGTAATCCCTTCTCCTCCATTCTCTTCTCGGGATCCTGGGCAAGCACGCACATGCGCCCAGTGTGAGTTTTAAACCACCAGGTCTGGGACTCTAACTGCGGTCGACTACATGGGAGTCCAGCAACATAGCCATTCCGCTAACTTCTGGTTCCTCTATGTAAAAGGAGATTATATGATAACTAGCATAAAGGCAGGGAGGTTAGTAAAATTTTAGTTTTTCTTTTCTTTTCTTTTCTTTTTTTTTTTTTTTTTTTTTTGCTGCAGAGCGTATGTGCTCACCAGAGACACAGAGAGACAGAGACAGAAAGAGGGAAATCATTCCCTGGGAGGATGGCCATGCTGCAATTCCTTCTCCTTCATTCTCCTCTCTGGATTTTGGGTATGCATGCACATGTACCCAGTGCTGAGTTTTAAGCTGCTGGGTCCAAGACTTGAACTGTGGTCACCTATGTGGGAGTCCAATGATGTAACCATTGAAACATCTGTTGGTCCCACACCCAGGAGAGACAAGGGACAGGCCTTCAGAAGACTCCTCCATGGCTCCTGAGAACTAGTGAATTCAGGGGAAAAAGAAAAATGAAGACTTTAGGGAACCAGCAGTTAGCGTAATGGCTATGTCGCTTGATTCCCACGTAGTCGACCGGGGTTCACATCCCGGACCCGGTGGCTTAGAACTCAAGCTGGGCATGTGTGCGTGCGTGCCCAAGATTCCGAGAGGAGAATGGAGGAGAAGGGATTGCGGCGTGACCATCCCTTCTGGGGGGTGATTTCTCACTTTCTGTCTCTATGTCTCTCTGTCTGTCTGGCGAGTGCACGCGCCCTATCGAAAAAAAAAAAAAAGAAAGAAAAAAAAGAAAAAAAGAAAAATGAAGACTTTCTACTGAAAATTCAGCCTCCAGCCCATAAACTTGAGTGGTAGAGAGCCCCTCTAATCTTTTCTCTGTCTCTGTCTCTCTCTGCCTCTGTCCCTGTCTTCTCATGTTTTGATAATTTTTCCTTTAAAAAAATTTTTAAGGTAAAGTATTTTCTTGGCTTTCAGCCTCACCTTTATCTCGCTAATAATCCCCTCCCGCCCATGAGAGGCAAGGCGCAAGCCTTCAGAAGATTCCTCCATGGCTCTGTGCAGTGCGGTTTTCTATTTTGATTTTTAAATTTTTTTTAGTTGTTTTTGATTTTTTTTCCTTCTTTTTCTGTTTCTTTGTTGTTGTTTTTTCCTCTCTCTCTGGTTCCTTTTCTTTTTATCTTATCCCTATGTTCCTCAATCTCCATTCACTGGGTTTTTAGATGGATCTACGGGAACCATAGCCAAACATCCGAATACTATCAGGGTTAACATATTCCTCAATATCCACTGAATCTGCTGCACGAAGAGATAAAAACGGAACGGCAAAGAGATTCCAGATCACCTCCTGCTACATACTCCTGAACGCTCAGATTGAACTTTAAGAATTAGGAAGAAACACATCATCCATCAGATGACTAGAAATCACCGCAGGGCCACAAGAAATATGGGAAAGCAAGAAAATACCTCTCCTCCAAACGAAAAGAATAATTCCTCTTCATCCACAGGTAGTTCAATGGAAATCATGAAAATGTCTGATAAAGAATTTAGAATATTCATAATGACGAAGCTAACAGAGATGGAAGAGAAGAGAGACCATGAGCTGCGGAAGAGCCAGGAGAAAGGAGCTGACGAGTTCCGGGAGGTGAGGAAATTCTTGCAAGATCTAAAAGAGGAATTGTACATTTTAAAAAAGAATCAAAGGGACCTGTTAAAGATGAAGGCTATAATACAGGAAATCAAAATCTCCCTTGAAAGTATTAAAAGCAGACTATATCATACAGAAAATTGAATCTCAGATGTAGAAAATTGCTGGCCTAGAAAAATCCACCACAAAGACTGAGAAAATTGCCCCCAACAATGAGAATAATATACAAGAAATACTAAATACCATCAAACGTCCAAACATCTGGATAATTGGTATCCCAGGAGGCAAAGAGACTCATAAGGGTATTGACAATCTATTCTATGAAATCCTGCAAGAAAGCTTTCCAAACCTAGAGAAGAACTCAAAGATCCAGTCCCAAGAAATACAAAGGACCCCAAATAGAATAAACCCAAGATCTCCAAGACACATTATAGACAGAATGACCTAAACCACAGACAGAGACAAGATACTCAGAGTGGCAAGAGAGAAACGTCAAGTTACCTACAAAGGATATCCCATCAGGCTAACAGTGGAATGTGAGTGAGGAAAGAACGGGAAAATAGATTCAAAATGTTAAGGGAAAAGCAATTTAATCCAAGAATACTGTACCAAGCCAGATTATCTTTCATATGGAAAGAAAAGATCTCAGAATTCAATTGGGAAGATTGAACCACAACAGAAGACAGATTAAGTACATGAGACTGAACTGGTGAAACAGCATTCTGTGACTTTTGACTAAAATATTGCTGCTTTTCTTCTAGGCTTTGTTGTCTGGTTCTAAGAGTTTTGTCCTGTCTTGAGCCGTCGATAGGTTCATGTACCTACTATGAACAAAATACTAACCTGTTTCCAGGCTTTAAGTTTTAAGCAAAATTCCTTAGCATTTCTTTGATTTATGAAAAGTTAAAACCGCTTTTCTTAAAAAAAAATCTACTGATCCTAAAAAAAGCATTTCTTAAAGATTTTTTAAAAAGAATTATTCTATTGAATTTTATCTATTTACTTTTTATATATATTTTAATTTGACAGGAGGGGTGGGAGAGAAGAGGTGGGGGGAGGAGGGGAGAGAAAGAGCGAGAGACAGAGAGAGAGAGAGAGAGCGCACGCACATGTGAGAGCGAGCAAGCAAGCAAGCAAGCCACTGGGTCAGGGACTTGAACCGTGATCAGCCATGTGGGACTCCAGCAACTCTTAACCACACCACCTAATGGCTTCTCATTTCTTAAAGATTTTTGAAGTATTATTTCTCTTTTCCTTTTAGCAGTATAAACTGCTTTAAAACAAAACAAAACAAAACAGAACAAAAAACCAAAAAAACAAAAACACAAAGACTTATAAAAATAAGAAACAAGGGGCTGGACAGTGATGCAATGGTAAAACATGATGCAGCGATGGTAAAACATGATGTACCAGGCGGCTAACTCACAGGGAAGGCTCCATCCAGGAGATGACCTAGAGTATACTATGCTAGGCATGTATATGCCCATGATCTGGGGTTGGCTGAAATTTAGGATGGACGGTAGTGTCAAGATCCTATTTTGAGTGGTGTCTCTCTGTCTCTCTCATTCACAGAATAAATAAACTTAAAAATAGATCAAAATTTAAAAATCACACTTAAAAACTTTTTGAAAAATTTCTTTAGTGAATAATAAATTTTATGGGCTAAAGAGAATGTAGGGAAGATTCCAGGGAAAGGTAAACCTAATGCAGCACTTATCAAGTGAATAGGTATTGTTAAAGAGTATTTACTGTTTAGTAGTTGAAAACAGCTTATTATTTCTGCTTCGTTTTCTTACCTTAGAGTGGCATATATAACAAATCCCTACTTTTTAAAAAATCTATGACACTCTGTGTGCTTAAAAGAGAGACTAAAAGAAAAGGACCCTTGACTGGGTCTCATCATGTCACAATCCCTTTCCTCCAGTCCTCCAGCTTGTCAGGATCTGAGGTACATGCACTTGTCCTAGCATGTTTGAGGGCTGGGGAGAAGAGCCCATAAATGCAAACCCTGCACTGTAGTATAGTATGCTACTAACTGTACCACCTAGTCTGGGACCCATTTTTCTTCCCCCTAGTTTGTTTCTTTATTATTTAATGAAAGAGAGAGATACAGATAGACAGATGGGTATCTATGACAGGCTCTCAACATACCATGATCCTGCCCCTACACTCCCAGTTAGCCAGGATCACAGATATACTCAGTATACTGAGGTCAACCTGGGATTTGAAACCAAGGACTCCCATGTGGCTCTAGTATTGTGAAGTGGCACCCTACCAACATAGACCACTAGAGTTGAGCCAACACCCACGTTTTTATAGCTGTTTCCCCTGCTATGCCTGAGTACAGTAGGACTAGTGTTTGTTACTTTAAAGCTCTAGGCCACCTATCAGACCAAAATGAGCAGATCCTTGAAGAGGCTTGGTTTCTTTCTTTTTCTTTCCTTCCCTTCCTTCCTTCTTTCTCTCTCTCTCTCTCTCCCCTTCATTTTGAGCGATTTTTGCTATAGGGCACATGTACCAGACAGAGCCAAAAAGTGAGCTATTACCCCCCAGGAGGGATGACCATGACATCATCTGTTTTCCTTCATTCTCCTCTTGGGATTTTGGACACGCATGCACACGCACCAGGCATGAGTTTTAAGCATCCAGGTTCAAGTCCAGGATGCAAATCATGATTGACTATGTGGAAGTCCGGTGACGTAACCATTACGCCATCTGCTGATCTCATTGGCTTCTACTTTCATAAGCAATAACTGTAATATCTTTCAAATGTCACCATTATGGATTTGTTCAAAAATTAGAAAGACAAAGTCTATTTCATATCATAAGAGAAAATCATTAATTACTGAAAAACAAATGTTGGCTTCCTAGCCTCATTCAAAGTAATGTAGGGCCAAATTTAATTCAACTGGAAAAGCTCAATTATTGTACCTCCTCGAGTGCAATAAGGATCAACTCAGAATCTCGATGACTATAAGCCTTTTCTGGTTCCATTTTTTCCCCCCACTGGACACTAAAATTCATGGTATATCTTACCTTTGTTAGTTAGAGAATCCTTATCTTCTTTAGTTGTAAACCATGCTTGGCTGACTGCTGAAACTTCTTCATTACCAAGAGGAGATATTTCATCTAGTTGCTCATTCTGTAAAATCTTGAAAAGGTAAAAGTAAAAAGTAGCAGCTTGAATCAATAACTACCTTGACTCATATTTTTGTAATATTAAGCATTATAAAACTCTAGTATAGAATATAAAATGTATTTCTTTTAGATACAGTAAGATTCAATTCACGGAATTGATATAACCTTTATCTAATCAAGTAATCATACTAGTGGCTCAATTTTATATAAACATGGGCACTAAGATTCCATTAAGTGTTTAAATCAATAAAGGATATCCAGACCTAATTATATATTTATATACGTAAAATAAGCTGAGACACACAATCATAATCAGTTCTAGAGAGTAAAATGGAAATGCTAGCAGTGGGGATTATAAGTAATGTCCTCACAGATAATTTGTTGCCTAAATCGAAAGACATTATTGCAAAATCATGCTTATTGACAACTTTGTTTTAGCTAAGCTTTAAAGCTGATTCATAGGTTTACTAACATACCTTCCTCTCGAATAATTTTATGGTCCTGTCACTTCAGTTGAAGTGGCCTTTTGTGAAACCCCCGCTAAATACATTTTTAGAGACATACTTAATCTAACAAATTATATGGGGAACAAGCTTTTAACAGAATTAACTTTAGCCTGAAAACAACTATAATGCAAATGAGAAAGAATTGGCAATGGTGCAACCATACCAAGTTTGAGACTATCTTAGGCTTGTTATGGTTTGAATGTGTCCCCTCCAAATTTATGTGCTGAGGAAACCAGCAGTTAGCGTAATGGCTATGTCGCTGGACTCCCACGTAGTTGACCGTGGTTCGCCTTCTGGACCCAGTGGCTTAAAACTCACGTCGGGCACGTGTGCGTGCGCGCCCAAGATCCTGAGAGGAGAATGGAGGAGAAGGGATTGCGGCGCGACCATCCCCTCTGGGGGGGGATTTCTCGCTTTCTGTCTCTATGTCTCTGTCTGTCTGTCTGGCGTGGCGAGCACACGCGCCCTATAGCGAAAACCTCTCCAAAAAAAAAAAATTTATGTGCTGAGATTTGATTTTGATGGTGACTGATTTAAGAGGATAGAGATTTAATCTGATTATGGTATTGAAAGGTGAAGCCTGTGGGAAGTGATTTTAGGTGATGGTGCAGACATAGGGACACGTGAGCAGCTGTCAAGCTGTTGCCATATGACAGCCCTGGGATTTAACAGACAAGCTACTACATCAGCAAGACCCTTACCAGATGCAGTCCCTTAATGCTGGACCTCTGAAACTGTGAACTTTAAATCAGCCTCTATTCTTTATAAATCACCCAGATGCAGGTATTTTTGTTAGTGGAGAACAGAATGGACTTAACCACAGGCAGACCCAGAATATGGAAAGAGTGATATGCTGAGTAGTCAATCAACTCAATTCAGTAGTCAATCAACTCAATCTCTGGACTGGATAAACTTTTAAGCAATGTAACTGAGTGGAGGTAAGTCTAGAGAATGGGACTATTTCTTGAATAAGCAGGAACTGAGCTAATATGAAGAACAATTGAAACACATCTCACTTGCAGAGAGAGAGAAGCTGGAAATGAACAAACAAAATGTAATGAAAAAAAAATCCTTATTTCCTACTTAATTTTTATATCTGGTGGTAATAAATACATTGTACTTAAGAAAGTGTTTTTAAATCCAAGAGCAAAAAGCTAGAAATCACTGGAACAAACCTGAAAAGTTTTATAGCTCTATACTAATGTCACACATCTTGAGATTTTCCCCCCCAAAAGATGAAGAGACAGCTTCATTGAGAAAGGTAAGAATTAGGACAGACTAATATCAAAGGTCCCTTATATTCTAAAGATTATAATTCTGTAAGATCTGA
>NW_006160124.1:449004-463097 GCF_000334495.1 Tupaia belangeri chinensis
ATAGAGCTACCAAAAGACCTTAATACGTGTAATACCTACTTTTAAAAACTGTAATGTAGAAAATACTTAGATGATCTTCTCTTAGACAAGGGAATCAAATTACCAATTCTCAGAGTATATCTAAATATACACAAAGCCTATCTTTCATCTCACAAATAAGTCTGTCATGCCATTTAACCACTTTGGGCAAACAATTTTTTATGGCTCTAATTTTTCCTGATGAAAAGTTACAAGTATTACTTAGGTGACATAGTATCAAAATGTAAATAGCTGACAAATGAGCAAATAATTATTAAGGAGTCACAGTATTCAACACTTCATGAGATTAAGACGTTTCTGCACATCAAAAAAGAAAGAACGGGAGGGAATTTTTATTAACTGTGCCTCCATAAGGCACAACAAATAAGTTTATAGAGTATATATAGCAGGAGACTTAAGTATTTTGAAGACTTACTTATACTTAGGTATATAGAAAATAGTAAGTTTTATACCATTCTCACTACTTTATGCATAAATCTTTAAAAAATTACTGAAGCTTTATTTAGTATGCTGTCGCTTTAAAAATGAGCTTTTGGAGCTAGCCTGCCAGCTGGTGGTAAGGAAGCCATACCCTACATGGCCTACCCTGGTTCAAATCCAGAGCCCAATGACTTGAAAACCATTCTGATGCATTCCTCAAATCCTGACAGGATGGTAAATGGAGGAAAAGGATTGCTGTGTGATTATGCTTCATTGGTAAGTATGCTCTCTGACCATTTAAATAAATAAATAAATAAATAAATAAATAATAAACTAAGTGAGCCTCTGTGAGTTGGTTGCAGGATTCTATAACATATACAGGCTTAGGAATCAAATACTCAAACCCACCAATGAAATGCTACAAATATAAAGGTTGTGGAGTAGACTATGCTATATATATATTGAGATTTTCTATAGTTTCTTATTTCTTTCCAGAGCTAGTTCCATAACTGGAAATTCCAAATACAGTTCATTAACTACTAAACTATGTCAAATAGCCACACCTGGATTACAGCCAGAATGCACTAAGAAGCACACTATTTCTAAACCTTTTAACTATGCTAACTTTCAATTCACAATCCAATGTTAATCCTAAACAAATACCAAGAATCATTACTACAAGTTTTAATTTGCTAAAGGGGTAACAACATACCAAGAACTTAAATATTACATTATAGCTCATTAACTCCAGCAAAAGCAAAACAAAACAACCTTATCATCTGTCATATAACAAGGACTAACATTGCCACTACTGGATCCTAGAGTAATTACTGGGTTGTCTGAAAAGTCATGACATATTCTTCTGTTTTTCTAGGCAAAAATTAGTCATTGCTTTTCAGACGAACCAAAAGATTGTGAACCAAATCACACATATGTCTACTGTTATTCTTACTGTGCTGCAAAACTGAATAGAAGACTATGCAGTCTTTGAATCTTGAATGACTTGGATAAGTCCCATTTTGAAGAAAGGATAATTTTGTCTCACTGGGCTTAGAAAGAAATTCCTACCCAAATCATCCACTGAAATCCAAGGGCTAATTAATTATAAGGACTCTCTAGTCTTGCTCAAAGGTATCTGAAACACATTTGAGACTCAAGGTTCTGAAAATCCTGTGATTCTGGAAACTACTTTGAATCTGATTACTACAAGAGGCATATAGAACACCTAACAGAGATATCTGACGTTACACATCAACTTACAACTATTATAATTTTTAAATGGTTGTTGTGATGCTTCATAAAATAAAAATACTACAATTGTATTTAAAATGTTATTAAAATATTTTATTAAATAAGGAGATGAAGCAAAAGGACAAACTACTGAAAGATGGGTACAATCAACCAGAGATAAACATATAGATGAAAAATACATTTAAGCTTTAAGTTTTCTAAGAAAGCAGAGAATTCCAATTATGTTTGGCAGAAGTTAGTTAGGGCTCAAATGAGATAAACAAGTTCATGTAAGAAAACAATAAGGCCTGATTTACTACTCAACTTTTCAATAAGTAGTAAAATGTATCAAGTTCTGTATGAATTAAAATGAGCATTACTACCAAAACTACACTTGCTATTTAATAGCTCAAGTGATCTCACATGCAGATAATGAATGGGAATGCATCACCTTCTGCTTTAACAGATGTAAACCACTCTATAAGGAATGAATTTTTAAAATCTGTACTTATGACTGAGATTCATACATGGGGACCAAAAACTTTAATGAAGTGATTAATTCTATCTCAATTTTGTGGGTGCTTTTTGTCAAAGTATTGTGTCATTATTTCATTACCTAAGCTATGTAAAGGATCATCCTTTCGAGGTCAGTTAAAAGATGTACAATACCTGGATCTGTGTCACAGTCCCTTCAGTGATCTCATCATCTGCCACCTCTGTGGTTGCAGTCATGGTCACCTCAAAGCTTTGATCATTTTCTGAAACTTAAAAAAAAAGGAAGAGATCAACTCTAGAATGATAATGGCAGGTTCTAACTGACCTAAAAATATCCATGGAAATATCACCTAAGTTCCTAACACACTCATAAATAGATACCAGTAAGTTTACTTAATATTTACTACATACTTAATATATACTAGGTGGCCTCTACGTGCTGGGGATACAAAGTGGACAAAAGAAACCAAACTCTCCCTTCATGGAGCTTATATTCTAGTGGGGAAAAACAAATGAACAAGATACTATATGGGATGGTAACTGGTAGGAGAAAACACTAGAGGAGGACAGGGAATGTGCTGGGGTTAGGGTAGATAGTTAGACATTTTAATAGGCGACTAGGAAAAGTGACCAAGACTTAGAACAAAATGAGAAAAAAAGCTAGTCATGCAGGTATCTCAAGGAAAACATTACAAGGAAGGTCAATCACAAAGGTTCTGAGATGGGGCATGTTTGGAGTATTCCCAGAAACAGCAGGGAGGCCAATATGGCTAGAACACACAGAACAATGACAGCAGGAGATTGTGTAGGACCTTATAGGCCACTGTAAAGACTTTGCTAATCCTAAGTCAGAAAGCCACTGGAAGGTTTTGAATAGAGGAGTAACATTTTAACAGGATCGCTCTGCTGCTATGGAGAAAATAGTCTGAAGGACAGCAAGGTCTGGAGTAAGATCAGCAAAAGGCTAATACAATAATCCAGATAAGAGAGGTCAGTAATTTAGACAAGGGTAAATGCAAATGAGAGTGGTAAGTAGTTTAAATTGTGGGTATATTTTTATGATAGAGTCAATATAACTTGTGAATAAACCAGATACGGAGAAAATCTGAAGTCAAGAATGTTATCAGGGGCTAGACAGTGGCATAGTGGTAAAACACAACACATTCAATGAAACTGACCCACATGGGCTCCCAATTTAAGCCAGGAGACCTCCTTGAGTATACCTGACACACCCATGCCTATGATTCAGGGCTGGTTGAAGGCTGGGAGTGGACTGTGGTGTTGAAACCCTGTTGGGGAAAGTCGCTGGCTAGCTGTCTCACTCACTCACTCACAGAAGAAATAAATTACCAAAAAAAAAAAATAATAAAAAAAATAAAAAGACATTAAAGGCATTTATCTGAACTAAAAGAAGAATGGATCTGCTAGAAATAAGAGAGAAGATTGTAGAAAGAGCAAATTTGAGAATTCAGGAAGTTTCAGGAGCTTAATTTTAAACGCATCTTTTGAGATGTGTATTAAAATCTAAAGTTTCAGAGGAGATGACTAGGGAGAGATTTATATGGAAGTTACTGCCAAAAATAATATTAAGAACCATGAATTGAGATCACATAGAAAGTGAGTAAAAACAGAAAAAGTCAGCCTAAGAACTAAATCCTGGGATGTTTAGAGGTTCAAGTGGCATGAACAAATCAGCCTAAGAGACTGAGAAAGAACAGATGAATAAAGCAGAAGGAAAACCAGAAGATGTGTTCTTTAGAAGTGACAATGTTTCAGGGAAGAGGGATTGATAACAGAAACACGGTTTATAAAGGACTAAAAGCCTTATAGGAATGGGCTTAAGGAAAAATGAAAAAGAAACAGAGGCAAGTAGAAGCGATTCTTTCTAGGTATTCTGTTCTTAAAGGCAAAGTGAAAAACTTTGTAGGAGGCAAAAGTGAGCTAAACTGGACTTTTGTTTTTTGTCTTAGGGTGTGTACTCGCCAGAGAGACAGAAATGGTGGGAAAGTGAGAAATCATCCTGGGGGCAGGGGGGTGGGGATGGTCATGCCACAGTCCCTTCTCCTGTATTATCTCCCGGAATCCTGGGCATGCACACACACATGCCTGGCTGAGTTTTAAGCCACCGGGTCTGGGACTCAAACCAGTCAGTCATATGGCCAGTGATGTAACTGCTAATGCCATTTGCAGGCCCTAAAGTGTACTTTTAAAAGGAAAAAATGACAGTATGTAATTCCAATGAGAATATCCAGTAGAGAATGAAAAACTCATGATTCAGAAAAGAGTGGAAAGGATCACTAGAACAATGTCCTTGATTTAGCAAAGGGGATGGACTCTATTATACAGGAAAGCAGGTCTTAGTCAGGATAAAGAATACATTGTGCGGACACTAATGCAAGTGGCAGTGTGTACTTGTGGAAGTAAAATTTATAGAAATTATTTTCTGGGTACTTCAGTTTTCTCAGTGAAGCAGGAAGCAGAGCTATCAGTTGAAAGAAAGTTGGAACATTCACTGGAGGTTTCCAGACATGTTAAATAGTCATCTTAGAGTGGAGAAAGAAAATTGGAAAAGTATAGTGTGATTGGCAGGCAGCATTCTAAGTATACTTAGGGTTAATAATTAGGAGTTTAAAATAAGACCAGTCAGCTTGCCTGTTCTGTTTTTCTCTAATTCCTTTCAATTATCTACAGTGTTAAAGATATAAATAGACAAAGATAAGTTGAAACCGGGTTATAGTTTCATCAAAGAAAAATGTAGTAAGAGAAGGAAAAATGATTTGAAGGTAGATGGAAGACATTATCATGACTGATTATGAAACTGAAAGGAGATAAAGAGAAAAGAAAGAATACAAATGGTGAGGGAACAATTAAAAAGTGGTAAGAGCAATGGGTTCCACTAGGACAAAAGATTTCAAAGGGTACTAGAAGAGAGCTTGGAATGATGAAGTAGTTGTAGAAAAATATCAAGTCTGAAACAGATCACAAATGGACTACAGTAACAGATAATGGCAAGAGTGGTAAAGGGAGTGATAAATGGAGAACAAAAGAAAAAGGGGCTAGTGCACTGAGAAAATAATCTATATGAATATCATAATCACCATACAGTTATTAACTATAAATAGGGCATAGGGTAATATAGTGGCAGATGACTACAAAAAGAAGTGGTTGGTAAGGGAGCTGGAATGATTAATATGGAAAGTTAACGCAAGACGCTGGTAGAACTTAGAAGGCCCAGACAGATTATCAGTCACACAAATTATGTAAAAAACGCCCCCCCCCCAAAAAACAACAACAACAAAAAACACAAAAATCCACCTGAACGTGGAAATTAAATTTAAACTTAAATCTTAAAAAACTAATTCACCTCCATGAAATCTAGCAAATAATGATTTGCCCAATCCCAGATGATGGTGTCATTAGTAGAACTTTATATGCTCCTTTTTTTTTTTTTTTTTTTTTTTAAAAATTGCTATAGGGTATATGTCCTTGCTGGAGAGAGACAGAGAAAGGAAAGTGAGAAAGCAGGGAGAGATGGTTACCCCACAATCTCTTTGCCATTCTTCTTTTGAGATTTTGGGGATGCATACACACACGCCTGGCATGTTTTGCAAGCTACCAGATCTAGGAATCGAACCATGCTATTGGCTGTGTAGGATCTAACGGCCTTCACCACAATGCTGGCTCGATGCTTTTCAAAAAAATGGTCAAGAGGGTGTGTATGCTCACCAGACCAAGACAGTGGTTGGCAGTGGAAGGAATACACCATAGGGTACAGTCATTCTGCAATCCCTTCTCCTCCTTTATCCATCCTGCTGGAATTTTGGACACTCTTGCACATGGTTTTTAAGCTGTGGGGGCTGGGATTCAAACTATAGTCAGCCATGTAGGACCTGGCTCCTTTAACCACTAGGCTAGGGGGCTGGCCCAGACTTCATTCTTTTGATATGACTGTTTTAAAAAAAAACAAAAAACAAAACAAAACAAAAACAAAAACACAGAACCTTCTTCAAGTTAATTTTATCAACAATTTTTTGTCACTGTTTTAAGAGAGATTTTTGCTATATGGCAAATTCGCTCACTAGAGACAGAGATACGGAAAGAGAAAAATCACCACCCACTCCGAGGGGGGATGGCCATTCTGCAATACCTTCTCCATTCTCCTCTCAGGATTTTGGGTATGCATGCATACACACTCAGCATGAGTGTCAAGCCACCCAGTCTGGGACTCAAATCGTGGTCAGCTATGAGGGAGTTCAGTGACCTAATGATTACGCCATCTGCTGCTCCCTAATTTTACCAACATAAATTTTACAAATCTAGAGAACAGGTAAATACTTTGAGCACTTTTAAAGCTATGTCTGGCACATAATGAGCACTCATTAAGTGTTAGTTTAAAAAGAGGTTTTCAGACTAAAAGAAAAGTAATGAGTACAAGTACACCTTGAAATGCCAACTGAATCTCTTGTAAACTAAAATTGATTTAAAAAGGGAATGCTTCATTCCTAATACACAGTGACTTACGTGGAAGTGCAACAACTGATATGCAAGGAGTAGAATCATCAATACTCTGATCATCCTCAGAGGACAAACAAAGCCTTTTATGTGGAGGTTCAGTACTATCTTCTGAGTCTATTTCATCAGCTTCTAATGGAAGAGAAAAAACAAAACCAAACAAACAAAACCAAAAAAACCCAAAAATCTCAAAAACTTCAAACCAATGTAGAAGAAAAAAAAAAATCTCTTACCTAGTAAATGACTCTATGACAATTTTTTTACCCATTAAAATAGGATTCAAAAAGACATCACATTCTCTATGCCTAGTGATGTACTCAGCTATTCCTATGACAAAGAACCACAAACAATGGTGCCATCTTTGAAAGTACCACAGTTGGCTTTCTAAATATTTCACATATAAAAACAAGGGTTGGTTATATGATTCATTCATTCAGTTACTGAATCCCTACTATGTGCTCAGGGATGGGGACAGAACAGTTTAGGATACCCTGTCAAGGTACTCATAGTATAGTGGAGGTGACTAAACTAACCATTTCAAAATAGTATAAAAAAGAGCTATGAGGGTGAAAGACATTGTTATGGAAGCACAGAGAAGATACATCTCATTTAAGCCAGAGCTAAAGGAAGGCTTCCTGAAGGTTTTTTAACCTGAAAGAGAATGGAAACCAGGAGAAAAATGATTATCCATCCTGGCAGGAGGTGAATATTTTCAGTGACAATGAAGTATGAAAAGTTTAAAGTATGCTACAGAAAGAAACAGCTGTGAACTGCTAGAATATCCATATATAAAATGTGACAGGAGGTGAGGTTGAGAGAACACTTGAAATAATGGAGACTATGTACCAAATTAAAGAACCTATACTATATTCTAAAAACCATGGAAAGCTTTGTAAGAATCTTTTATGCTACTGGGTATCATGATCAATTTTATCAGTAGTCTGAAAGATTAATTAGAGGTAAGAGACAGGTTAAAAGGCGAGTAGGCTATCCAGATGAGAAATGAATCTGAACTAAGAAAGGGGGACTTGAAACAGGAAGAAATGGATTAAAAAACACAGAAACATTACCAACAAATCTTCCTGATGGAATGAATGTGGGAGATAAAAGCAGAAATTTATTATTAATACATTTACGATCTAGGACACTGTAATGAAATTAACTGAGAAGGGACAAAAAGAAAGCTAGGTTTAGAAAGTGTGTAAAAGAACTATTTTGGGAAGTGTGAAATTTAAGAGAATTCAGAATAAAGATACAAGTGTGAGTCATCTTAATGGGTGGGTGCTAGTTTAAGCCACAAGACTAAGTGAACTAACCGAGGAATTACATATGGAGTAAAAAGAGAAAACAAAACCTCAGCTGGGTAAAGATGAACTTAAAAGCAAAATAATTATTTAAATAAAAGGCAGGAAGAGAAGTAACAGTAAAATTGCAAGCCTGAAAACTGTTCATTTTAATTCATTATGGATGACCTCATTAAATCTTACTAAAACAGTTGAATAGAACTGAATTCTCTCTAACTTAAAAAATATCAATATGCATTAGAAGGACTATTTTTGTATTTTATAATGTACTAAATATACTGCTGGCACCAAATGGTTAAGAGAAGTAGATTACAGTTATTTCATCATCACCTCTATAGGCTCAACAGATCTTACTTATGAAATAGCTATGAGATGAATAAGGACTAAAATTTATGGTAAATTTAAAAAGATGAAAATACATTTTAAAATTATAAAAAATACAAGTTCACTAAGATTAATTCATGATACAAAAGATAACCTCCTTGTCTTCAGTGCTAGCATAAATTGTCTGAGTAACAAGGGTCCAGGGGCATGGAATTCAACTATTCCAAAAGAGTCAAAATTATGTCAGCACTTTCTCCTACCATTCTGAGGGCAATGAAGAATGAGGTTCCCTTCTGTGTCCTGAGTCAAAGTCACAGAATTCACAGTTTCTACTGTTACTGTGTCAGAATCCTCTTCAACTCTGCTCATACTCAAATCTGTGCAAGAACAGGTTCCAGATTAGGATGCGACAATTTATTTCCAGAAATAAACATAAAGTAGCCCCTGCCACCAATACACTTATTTGTGTATCTGAGTATAATTCATATAACATTACAAGGACTACTCAGATTTCAAAATCTGCCTTTCCTAAATTTATGCCAGTAATTTAGTAGAATAATCTTCAAGTGTCGTAAATGTTTTAAGTTTTTTATTTTTTTCCCCACATAGGGCACATGTGCTCGCTGGAGAGAGAGAAGAGAGAGAAAGTGACAAATCATGCCCTGGGAGTCCTGCTGGTCCCGTGAGACCTTAACCGTGAGACCTGCTGGTCCCAATATTTAATTCTGTCTCTGTCTCTCTCTACAGCAAGCACATACACCCTATGGCAGAAAACGTAAAAATAAATAAATAAATAAATAAAAATAAATAATAATACAATTGCAACATTTACTTTTAAAAAAGAGTCATTTTTATATCCAATAATAGAAAAAGCTGCTTGAATTTGTCATTACCAATAAAACTCTCACTACTTTTTGCTTGTTTTTACTGGCAGCTTTGTGATATTTTCAAATAGGTATTTCATTTATGATTTTTTTAGCAGCAGATTCATAAAACTTTTAATCTAAGAATTACTATTATTATTTTTAGTCTTGTATTGGGGCATGTTCACTCCAAGAAAAAAGACAAATAGAGAAAGTGATAAATTACCCCTTGATGGGGGAGGTCACATAGTAATACTTTCTCCTCCATTCTCTTGGGATTTTGAGCACATATGCATGAGCTTGGTGTGTTTTCTATCTGCTGGTTCCATGATTCAGACCATGCAGTCTGCCATATGGATCTAGCCACCTTAACCATCACGCCACCAGCTTTTCCTAATCTAAGAACTGGCTTTTGTCAAAGATTTTTTTTTACAGATATTTAAGTCCTAGTATTTGAAAAATAGAAAACACTAAATAATTTTGCTTTTTTTTTCCATATTAAGTACATATTCAATAACAGACCAAATTTTTTTTCCTCATAGATATGTGCTTAGACCTTCTTATAAAACAGAGACCTCTCACTATTTAAAGTGCCTTTATCTGGGACCAGCAGATGGCTTAGTGGTTAAGACACTGGAATCCCACATGGGCAACCACGGTTTGAGTCCTGGGCCTGGCAGCTTGCTTTCTCACTTTCACTTTCTCTCTCATTGTCTCCCTATAGCAAAATTTAATACTACTACTACTAATAATAAATAATTACTTCAAAATAAATAAAGCACCTTTTTTGGTTATTTCATCTATGTTGAGTCATCAGAAAAGTCATGATGCATTTTTACACAGATAAATATGCCATGACTTTCCCAACAATGTAAGGTATTATTTTATTAAAAAATTTTTTTTTTAAAAGAGAGATTTTTTGCTATCAGGGACATACGCTCACTGAAGAGACAGAAAAGACAAGAGAGACAGAGAGAATTCAACCTCTGGTGGGGGTATGCCACACCTCAATCCCTTCTCATTCTGCTCTTGGGATTTTGGGCATGTGCACACAAGCTCCCAGTGTGAGTTTCAAACCTCTAGGTCCAGGACTTGAACCGTGGTCAGCCATGTGGGAGTCTAGCACCTTAACCACTATGCCACCTGCTGGTTTCTATACATATATTTTCCCTCTTGTTCAGACAGATTAAATAATCAAAAATCTTGGAATACAACTTTCATGGTTGGCAGCAAGAACTGTACTGGATTATGTAATTGATGGCCTGCTTGAAGTCTTCAGAATCATCTTAACAATGTTCAATGAAGTTCTTGCCTAGATACTCACTTTTGGTCTTGTTCATGTAGTTTCTTTCTTTCATTTTTTTTTCTTTTAAGAGGTTTTTTTGCTATAGGGCGCATGCACTCGCCAGACAGACAGAGAGACATAGAGACAGAAAGCAAGAAATCACCCCACAGGGGAGATGGCCACGCAGTAATCCCTTCTCCTCCATTCTCCTCTTGGGATCTTGGGCACGCACGCACATGCACCCGGCGTGAGTTTAAGCCACTGGGTCTGGGACTCGAAACATGGTCGACTATGGGAGTCCAGCGACATAGCCATTATGCTAACTGCTAGTACCATTGTTCATGTATTTTTTTAACCAACTAAATAATACAAAGGACATAAACCTTGATGGGTATTCAGTTAATCACTTGACATTTATTTTCAGACTAGTCTATTCATATATTTACCACTTAAGTGAATCTATGTTCCTTCCTTTGGCTAAAACCCTTGTAAATGTTAACTTTTACAAGGTGAAGATCCAATAATTCTATAAAATTTTACTCCACAAATTACTGTTTGAAAAGTATAGCATTCACATTACAAAGGTAATGATGCCATTCCCAAAATAAAGATAAATGGAAATCATGATCTAGATATGACTAAAGTTTACAAATGAGATGAGGTCTTTGCAACAAAGGTACGCTTACCTAGACAACAGATGAATCCGCTGTAGCCCTTCCCACAGAACCAAGTCGCTTTCCCTTAGCCACCAGCATCACTTTCATGTTATCCAGATTGTATCTCTCCCATGTTCCTAACTCTGCAACACTGAAAAAATAACAGCAACACACAATAAGGCTTAATTAAGGACAGTTGAGTGCTAAGAATAAGCTAATGACACTCAAGTCTCAACCCTCTCATGTCTCAACTAGAGAAGTAAAACAAAACCAGAATGCTTTAAAGTATATCTTTTGGAAATCAGCCTCTTTAAAGGGTTCTTCAACAAAAAAAGTACATAAACGATGAGATTTTGCACCTACTGTTAACAGGCAGTTCCTCAATCCAGGTGTCCCTCATCAGGAAACCAAATATTCTCTGAAAAAATAGGTTCACTTTTGCCAGTGGTTCTAGGAACTATACTTTTGCTACCATTGTGTGATATAACTCAGTGTGTACATCAACTAACAGTACTGTATTACCAATAACCAAATTTTTATAATCTATTAATACCTCTTTATAAAGCTATAAAAGCATTAAAAATTATGTAATACCTATTTGTTTAGAAATTACTTTTAGATGAACCCTTTCTAAAGATTTGTGGAAAAAGAAACCTTAAAACTTTATGAAATCTACAAGAATTGGTTTTTAGAGGTTTCTTTCAAAAGGCTTCTCATCCTCATCTCAAAACACAAACCAAACAATTTAAAAAGAACGAGACTTAAGGTTTAAGAGGATATTGCAGCAAAAAATAAGGATTAAAATTTCCATTTTTGCAGCATAATTAGAACTCTCCAACAAGTTTTAATGAGTGCTATGTATATGTAAATCTATAGTGAAAAAGACACTGATCCTGACCAAGAAAGCTTCAGTCAGCTATTACATGTTTTTCTCACTTCTGTATCAACTATTTCTTTATTTTGTTTTTTGCTATAGGGCACGTGCGCTTGCCAGAAAGAGAGACAGAAAGCAAGAAACTACCCCTCGGGGGGATGACCATGCTACAATCCCTTCTCCATTCTCCTCTCGGGATCTTGGGCACGTATGCATATGCGACCAGTGTTGAGTTTAAGGCACGGGGTCTGGGACTCAAACTGTGGTCAACTACATGGGAGTCCAGTGAAATAGCCATTATGCTAACTGCTGGTCCCTCAACTAAGTTTTTTAATCAAAAAAATAAAAACTTTTTGTAAAGCTGGTCAGTAGTATCTACTGCGAAAGATAGGGAGAATGGGCTGGCACTGTAGCTCAGTGGTTTGGTGCTGCAGGAGGCCAGATCTCACATAACTGACAGGGTCTAAGTCCTGGTCCCAGCAGCTTGAAAACATATAGGACTAGTCTCAGGATCCTGATGGGATGAAGAATTGGAGGAAAAAGAACTGCAGTGTGACCACACCCCTTTGGGAAGTGTTTTCTCTTTCTCTTCCCCCTATACACGTGTGCTCTATGCCATTTAAGGAAAGAATGTTTTAAAACATCCATAACTGGGGTGGTTCCACAGCAGTAACATGATGGTAGCCCTGCAAGGCTGACTCACATTGCAAAATTTTGGGCTCCTATCAAGAGACACCCACATTGGGGGAACCAGCAGTTAGTGTAATGGCTATGTCGCTGGATTCCCACGTAGTCGACCGCGGTTCGTGTCCCGGACCCGGTGGCTTAAAACTCACGCCAGGCGCGTGTGCGTGCGTGCCCAAGATCCCGAGAGGAGAATGGAGGAGAAGGGATTGCGGCGTGACCATCCCCCCTGGGGGGTGATTTCTCGCTTTCTGTCTCTATGTCTCTCCCTGTCTGTCTGGCGAGTGCACGCGCCCTACAGTGAAAATCTCTCAAAAAAAAAAAAAGAGACATCCACGTCTGCTAGGCACACTCGTGTCTGTGATCCAGGCCTGGTTGAGTCAGGGTGTAGACTGGAGCGTCAAGACTCTTTCAAGAGTGTTATCTCTATTTCTCTTTCATGAAAGAAAGAAAAAAAGGAACCTGAAAAAAAATCATTCATTAACTTAAAAAAAATGAGTTTTTTCCTCCTAATCTTATTCCTGGGTATAAGATTAGAATATACATATATGCGTATATGCAATTTTACATGCTGAGTTTTACAGTTCATTCACACTAAAAAATGTAAAGGAAACTAAGCTAGACATTTAACATTTTTTAAAATAATATATTTAATTTTATTATTGTTTATTTATTTCAATTCGCTATAGGGCACATGAACTCACCAGAGAGAAAGAGAAAGATAGAAAGACAAAGTGTAAAACCAAGTTGCCAGGTCCAGGACCCGAACCACGGTAGACCATGTAGGATTCCAGCACCCTAGTCACCAGGCAACCTGCTGATCCTAGGCATTTAACATTTTTGCATCACTTAAAATTGATGTTACATCAGGACCAGCAGATGGCTGGTTAACAGGTAGGTCGTTGAACTCCCACATAGTAAACCAGAGTTCAAGTCCCAGACCTGGCAACTTAAAACTCACACTGGGTGCACATGCATGAGTGCCTAAGATCCTGAGAGGAAAATAGAGAAGGGATTGAGGAGTGGCCATCTCCCCTTGGTGGGAAGTGATTTCTCGCTTTCTCTCTGTCTCTCCATTTGAGCACATACTCCCTATAGTAAAAAATCTCTTAAAAAACAAATTAAAAGAATGACATTACTTAACCATTTCCCTATGACTAGGTATTTATGTTGTTACCAACTGAAACAAACACTTCTCTAGAATCTATTTTCCTAAATAAGTAAAAATTAGGTAAAAAGATGACAAAATTTAGAACTCTTAAATCATACTACAATGTAGTTTTCAAAAAGGTTGCACAAAGGGAACCAGCAGTTAGCGTAATGGCTATGTTGCTGGACTCCCATTTAGTCCACGGTGGGTCGCGTTCCGGAGCCAGTGGCTTAGAACTCACACCAGGTGCGTGTGCG
>NW_006160124.1:463140-514025 GCF_000334495.1 Tupaia belangeri chinensis
CCCCTGGGGGGTGATTTCTTGCTTTCTGTCTCTATGTCTCTGTCTGTCTGGCGAGCGCACGCGCCCTATAGCGAAAACCTCTCCCCAAAAAAGAAAAAAGGTTGCACAAATTTATACCCCAATCTTTGAGGTATAAACTCTACTCCTGGTAACCTTGCTTGCCTTTAATTAATTAATTAATTAATTTGTAGAGATTTTTTGCTACAGGGCAAGTGCACTCACCAGAAAGAGACAGAGAGACAGAAAGCGAGAAATCACCCCCCATGCCATAGCCCCTTCTCCTCCATTCTCCTCTTGGCATCTTGGGCATGCATGCACATGTGCCCAGCATGAGTTTAAGCCACTGGGTCCAGGACTTGAACTGTGGTCAACTCTATGGGAGTCCAGTGCCAACTGCTGGTACCTTTACATTTTATTTTTAGAAGAAACAATAATATAACTCTTCATTTGATAGGTGCAAGTGGTTACTAGGTTAGTATTTAATGAATGTAATCTCAGGACCCAAGTTAATCTAAAACTTTGGGAAATACAAAAACAGGGGTAGATTTGAGAAAATGCGGTGAGATACTTAGCAGTACAAGACAAAAAGGGTCTGATGTGGCTACATGAAAGAAAGCATTTAATTTTTGACAACCTGTATTGGTCAGAAGTGGTAAAGGTCTAGAGTGACGCCTACTTTCCACTTTAGTTCTACAGTCACTCTTGTTCCAAGTCCTCCTCCCAGGAGGCGAATATTACCAGTTATTTGGGCTTCTTTCCAGTTAAGTATGCATATATAAGCCAATATATCTATATCTTCCTCTCTGCTGCATGTCTTTTGCCCATGAATAGTTTAATGGTATAAATACTGAACTATCTTGATGGCTTTTACATTGCCTTAAGAGCAACGTGATGATGCACCATTTCACCGCCAAGTCAGCCAACTGACTAATGCTAGGAAGGTACACAGATAGGGCAGATAACACAAGGGCTCCAAAATCTGTGGAGGGTTTTGGGTTAGCAGCTGGCATGGAGGTCAAGGCAGCCAGATTACACAGAAAAGGCAGCCAGATCATACAAGACTGGTTGCGGGTGTGAGTCCTGGACACAGTAGCTGAAAAAACATGCTGCGCACATGTGTGTGCATGCCCCAAATCCCTAAAGAACGGAGAAGAGATTGCAGCATGGCCATGTCCCCCTGGGCATGCACATCCCATAATAAAAAAAAAAAAAGAATCCTTGGAGGGTTTTTAAACTAGAGCATGTTAATTATATAATTTACATTTTTTGGCTAGAGGGTGCATGTGCTTTTCCAAAGAGTGTACAGAAGAGAAACAGAAAAAGTGAGGAAGTAGTTCCCCACCCACAGGAGATAATCACACTGTAATACTTTCTCTATTTCTTCTTTTGGGATCTTGAGCATGCATACACACATACACTTGCCATGTTTCCCTCAAGTCACCTGGTAAATGACTAACTGTGCAGGTCATGTGAGATTCAGCCATCTTAACATCACCACCAGCTGGACCTAATTCACATTTTTACAGATAATTTAGACTGTAGAACAGGGAATAAATAAGGAGATAAATTATGAAGACATTTTATCCAAGAAATGACTGGTTTAGAGAGGGGGAAGCAATGAAAGAGGCTAGGCCCAGCCTTGATGATGTAGGCACTGGCCCACCAAACTGCAGCACTGGAAGCCACATGGCTGCCTACAGGTTTAGGACCCCAGCCTGGTTGACCTGAAACCCAACAGGTGTGAGTGCCCAGGATCCACAAGACCTGGAAGGCTGAGGAAAGGGGATTACTGTGTGAGACAGAAGGAGAAAGAGATTACTGAGACATGTCAATGGCACCTCTCTCTCAAAATAAATAATCATACATACATACATAAGAGGACTGACAGAAGATATACTTTGGAGGTCAACTGTATTTGCTGAATGAATGGGATAATGAAGATTAAGGGGGCTATTTTAAGATGACTCATAGGGACATTTTAGCTTGAATACGTAAGGTTTAGTTCTGAGGCACTTAAATTTGGATGTATCTTATTAATATTACCTCTTATTAGTATTAATATAAATAATTAAATATAAGGCATCAAAATGAAGATGTAAAGCTGATAGTTGGATATATAAACTGGAGCTTGAGACCAGGATTAGAACTAGAAATTTAAGGTCATGCGATTTTTATTTTTTTTAGAGAGATTTTTGCTATAGGGTGCATGAGTTCATCAGACAAATAAGACCGAAAGTGAGAAATCATCCCTCAAGGGGAATGGCCACACTGCAATCCCTTCTCCTCCATTATCCTCAGAATTTTGGGCATGAACAAACACACACATGCACTTGGCATGAGTTTTAAGCCACCAGGTCCAGGACTTGAACCACAGTTGGGAGTCCAGTAACATGACCATTAAGCCATCAACTGGTCTATTTTAAAAAAGATTTTTGCCATAGAGGGTGTGTGCTCTCTAAAGACAGATTGAGAGGGAAAGCCCCTGTGGGGGTGGGGGGGGCGGCTACACCGCAATTCCTTCTCCTCCAGGGATCTTGGGCACACATACACACGTGTCCAGCATGAATTTCAAGCCACCAGGTCTTGAACTCCAACTGCTGTTGGCCATAAGGGAGTTTAGTGACATATTCACAAATTGTTGTTAAAGATGACCCTGAAAGGTTAGAGAAGACAGTACAGACTCCAGCTATTGCCTACTCTGTCTGATAGTCTATCACATTTACAAACTAAGAAAAAGAGGAACACACTAAGGACCAGCCATTGACATGAAAACCAAGAAGTATCAATGAAGAAGCGCCAGAGTCTCAATGTGCATTAAGTAGTCAACTCTACAGAATACTGCTAGGAGAGTAATAAAATGACTATGATCTGGCTGTATGAAGAGTAACTGGTGACCTTAAGAAAAGTAGCTCAGTGGAGTGGTGAGGGTAGCAGCCTTACTGGAGAGAAAACTGGGAGATAGGAAGGGAAGAAAAGACAAACTACAGATACTTCTTTCATAGTTTAGTTTTTAAAAAGTAGAATGAAAGAGCCGAGCAGTTGTTTACAAGAGTACATTTGTACCCTGATGTAAGACTGTGGGGGTGAATAAATCAACTTATCAGAGTAGGGTGAAAAGTAATTTAGTGCTCTTACTCTAATTAATTTTACATGAAACTATGCCCTACCCCATATGGTTTATTAGGGAAATTTATAAGGAAGATCTCCAACTCTACCATCAACAGTCCTTTTAGAGCAAATAAATACACCATCAGCCCATTTAAAATTTTCTTTCTTCCTCTGTAACAAGTGTTATCATATGGGCCATTTTTATATTAACTAGAAATGAGAAAATATAATGGAGAAAAGAAAAGAAAATTTAAACAGCCATTTCAATTGGTGAAATGCTATTTAAGTATTTTCATCATTCGGTGGGTATCTTTAAATAGCCAACAATACCCTGATAAATTCAATAAAAACATACCTGAAATATGGTACAAAATATTTATAATAGAATTCTTATATATTTTCACATTTATCTCTCAATGAATAAGATTACCCTATTTAATATACAATAACATGGTAGAACAGAGAGAGACAAGCTCTTTACAAACAACTCTTGGATATGTTAACACAGAATTAAAGAAATGAGTCATTTATATACTCTCCATTCCAGCACTGATGTAAAATTCTTACTCCAAGAATTCTTTAAGACTGGTATCTCCATCAATTGAATATAGTACTGTCATAACTTTCTGGTAAGGAAGAATTAGGTATCTTTAAAGACCAGAAGAAACCAAGGAAACCATTTCTTCTTGTGGGCTAATTCTATAAATAAACATGCACTGATTTTCAAGCAACTCCTAGAACAAGAGTGAAAAAATAGATGCTTGTTAGTGGTGACCACTAGAAGCATGGAAATCAACATGGAAACCAACATCTGCTGACTCTAGATTACAAGATGTGATTTAACTAATGTGACACAAAAAAATTATTAAATTCTTATAATGGGAATTACGAACAAGCTACAGAACATACAGAGCCTTGTTTTCTTTCCCTGACCTGCCATAGAAAAATTATTGGGCTCTGCTGATGTGGCAAACTTTTAAGGCACTACGCACTACGGACAAGGCACGTAGAAGGCTTAGGCTGGATTCCCAGTACTACCTACAGGCTGGGAACAAGTGGCGTGTGCATATAATTCCAGTGACTTGAGGAGGCCAAAGTATGATCGCCAACGCAGGACTAACAGCTCAAGGGTGGTCTGAACACTGAGACAGTCTTTAAAAAACCAAACCAAAACAAAACCCTGTTTCCTTTTTTTGGTGTTAGATGACCTTCTGACTATTTTCTCCATCATACATATAAACATACACAACTTTCACTATTTTTACAATATCGAGATCATTGTTACATCTTTTATGATTTTGCATTTATCACACCAGAGCATTTTCCAACTATTTATTCCACACTTTAAATGGCTACACAGTGTCTAAATTTATCTAACCATTATTTCTAAACATTTTTTGTTTTTGAGCTTATGCTATAATACAAGCTCTATACTGATCATGACTATACCAATAACTATCACTGTATATTAACTAATGTCTTAGGAAATACTCAGGTGATTTGCTAAGTAATGTATAATATTTTGAAAGCTGTGTTTTAAGGTATTTTTATTTTCAAAGCTAACATTTTTGCTACATAAAAAATCTTAATGGAAGAAAATAGGTAACAAATCCCTGAATCCTGAAAATGGGTATATAGAGGAATGTCAGAAAAGAGACAATACCACAAGACTATCTTCAAAAGAATGGATTTTATTAAAGGTGGAATGGAGACATTTCACACCAAGACAATGCTTTGATGATGGTTCCAGCCCCCTGGAGATTTGCTTCTCTGTGTACTTTGTATAAAAGTTTTTAGAAGAATTACAAATGAACATAAAGCACAATGAATTAAGGTACCAAACTAATACTCATTATGATATGGTTTTAAGGTGGTAAAATAAGACTATGCACCATGTCAATAAAGCTGTTAATGGAGTCTTATTTTAATAGGCTTTAATAGCTTAAAATGCTAATTTCAATTACCAAATTATCTGAGTAAAGAAAATTACTTGGTAATGGTCACTTTGAAGGGCAGTACTTTGTAACTAGTTTAGCAATAAAATATTGCTATTAAAATGCTTACTTTTCACCCAGAGAATTCAAGAGTTTAAATGGATATTTGGAGACAATGTTAAGATTTCACTCACTCAAAACTGAGCACTTTTATGCAAAGTATCATAAGCAGCTTTTTAAAGGGAAATAGAAATTAACACCATATTTCTGTCATCCACACTGAAGTTAATTTTTAAAGCAACTTCCTCAGGAGCTACTAAAATACACATAGGCAGTAAATAAACCTAATGAGCATTTCTTCTAACACTTAACCCTTGATGGTTAAGTGACTAGTCTGGAAGAATGGCCTAAGAACAGTGTATATAACCAAAATGACACTTAGAAAAATGAGATGGCAAAAACAAAACAAAAAATTTAAAAAATGCTCCACAAATAGATCATTCATAAAAAACTTTCCAGTGTGCCTTTTCCTGACAACTTTTTTCTGTGATTCAAATCATGGAACTCCTTATTTTGCCACAAACTCAAAAAAAAAAAAAAAAAAAGTGTGATAAATAGGTTCTTTTTAAACTTATCATTTACCTCTATAGAAAGTAAACACAAAATCTACTTGTGATTTCTTAGCAGCCTCTTCACAAAAACAAAATACCATCAAGACAAAGGGAGAAATGACATGAAAGCAAACAAATGCCATATATATTTGATAACTGTATTTTATAATCAACAGTTGACAATAGCTTTATCACTTCTTTGGCTCATCTTATGTAGATAGAAATAGCTTTTAGAGCTGAAATTGCAAAGCACTTCAGTGTATTAACTCCTAGGAAATCCTTTTACAGGGAAAAAAAAAAGTGCTAGAAATGATGTCAAAAAAGAAAATTCTATCTTGAGAAGGCAGGATAACAAGTCAGTGTTAAACAGGTAGTTTCTATGTGTGATACTTTAAAGAGTAATGAACCCTCCCTAAACTGCTATTTTACAGGTTTTCCAACAGAAAGATATGGTGTTTGCTACCAATAATCTAGGACTTCAATATTTTAAAAAACTCTTCTAAGATACCTCAATAGTTTTAACTGTGTGCCAGGCTGTTAAGTCCTTGGGGACACTTGTTTCACACTCTCTTATACACCCTCACAGTTATTAATTTCAACCAATGTACTTGATGCAGCATGCCAAAATCACCTGCTAAAAAATAATGAGATGTTGAGACCGGCAGAGGGAGTAATGGTTATGTTGCTGGACTCCCATGTAGCCAACAGCAGTTCCAGTCCCAGACCCAGTGGCTTAGAACTCACACCAGGCAAGTTGTGTGTGTGCTAAAGATCCCAAGAAGAGGAAGGAGAAGGGGTTGCGTGTGGTCATCTCCCCAGGGGATGATTTCTTGCTTTCTGCCTCTTTCTCTTACTCAGAAATAATAAAATACTAAGCGCATGCCCTATAGCAAAAATCTAAATTTTTTTAATTTTTAGGATATATAAGCTTATTACACCATTAATAAAAAAAATTGGGTTCTAGAGATGTGGAAGCGATAAATGAATAAAATGGCAAGCATTATGTGAAGAAGTAAAGGCTAGTTTTTTATTTTGTAATTTAAATACTAACTAGCAATATATAATTTTTTATAAGTACCTACCCTCTCTGCACCTTTAAAAAAAGAAGTCATTTGGAAAGAGTACTTAAAGACTAAAGAAGGCATCTCTGGACTTTGGTATTATTCTGTACCAGAAACCATTTCCCAGGTAGGCCCTTTCAAAGCTTAAACCTTAATTCCTAAACTTTGTGATTTCTTCTCTCCAAATACTTCTAAAACCTTAATACCCAGAGAAAACTATATAGTATATATTTATTCATATAACTGCTCGAAGTATGCAATGCCCAACACTTACTTTTAAAGTCAATGAAGATAGGGCAATAGCATTGAGGTCCACCATCTAGCTCAATTGCATTCAATTAAAAAGATTCATGCAGAAAATGTGGGTTCTAGATCAGTCCCCAAATACACATTTTGAGGTGAGCTTATCAACTAAAACAGTAAACAATAATAACAACAATAAACTTGCTTGGTGGCACACAATAGCACCTAGCATACGGGAGTTGAAATAATGAGATAAAATCACCAACAATTATAAACGTATTTTTCTTCATAATTGAGTTTTTTTGCTTTGTGAATGAAGAAAACTTTATTCTTACACCAAACTGTATTTCTTCAGCATGACAATTTTTGTAATGTCAGAGAATGTCATTTTAATCTTTATCTAAATCTTAACCAAATTTGCAAATAATCCATCATAATAAAATACTAAGATTCTGATGTATCATCACCACAGCTGGATGGAGTCTTTAAACGAAGGAAAATTACTCAAATTACTAGAATTAAAATATAGTAATCCTTAAAAAGTTATCTGAAACACAAATGTAAAATTAAAGAAAAAAATTTGAAGTGATGGAAAAATAAAGTCTTAAAAAACCGGATTTTATGTTTGCATAACTTTCGGTGTAGTGGAAGAGTATTTTCTTACTTGGTTGGACTAAAGCTTAAAAGCCACAAGTGATTGTCTTTTACAATGAAAACTATAATTAATAAAAAAAAATTCAAATGAAAAAACTTCAAGACACAAAGTACTAGCGACTAATCCTACAGAAAATGCACTTTGTTAGATGTCCCAGCCAGTAGCCTCGCCTACTGGTCAGAAGGGAGATCCACAAAAATGAATTAAGTGGCAAGAAAGGCAAACACAAATTCAGAGAAAGGGAGGAGTCCTGACTTACATTTCATAGAATTATCGCCTTTTCCTTATCTATAATACATCGAAAATAACGTGCTGTTATCATTCGACTGCACTGAATGGCATTTGCAACTTTCGTTCAAATAAAATCCAAAGAAGGGGGTAAAGCTGCCGAAATCTTGGAAGAGATTATCAAAACATAGTCCATTTCGAAGGACAAAGTAGATTTAAAAATTTTTTAGCTTCCTCGGAACTAGACATATTATGAAAATACTACTTTGCAGACGCATTGCTCTGCTTTCGAAGGACAAAGTAGATTTAAAAATTTTTTAGCTTCCTCGGAACTAGACATATTATGAAAATACTACTCTTTGCAGACGCATTGCTCTGCTCAGCTCCGATTCTCTCCCCGCCTCCCTGGCCGGCCCTGTCTTTCCTTCTGTAAAAAGACTCGGGCTGACAGACGGTTCGGTCAGCAACCCCGATTTTCTCTACCAGGATTTTGAATTGCTAAGCGAGGTCGAACCTCAAACAAATGGAAGAAAAGTCTAAGATGTAAACAAGGTAAAAAGAAAACACCACATCAGCTGTGGGAGCCGGGGCGAGGCCTGCGCCCCCCCAACCCACCCCACCCGAGCCCTGTAAAAAGACTCGGGCTGACAGACGGTTCGGTCAGCAACCCCGATTTTCTCTACCAGGATTTTGAATTGCTAAGCGAGGTCGAACCTCAAACAAATGGAAGAAAAGTCTAAGATGTAAACAAGGTAAAAAGAAAACACCACATCAGCTGTGGGAGCCGGGGCGAGGCCTGCGCCCCCCCAACCCACCCCACCCGAGCCCACCTCTCCTTTGCTGGTCTTCGCAACAAAACCGGAAAAGATAACCAAAAAATTAAAAAGAGGAACACCGCAAGGAAAACCAAAAAAGCGCCTTTACAGTCCCCTTTAGTCCCCGGTCCAATTCTCTACCAAAGCACCCGGCCCACCCCACCCCCCAGGGGTCCCGGCGCCATTTAGCTCCTCTGAAGCCGCCGCCATTTTCCGCCCCCGCCGGATCGCTGCTGTGCCTCGGCGACTACTCTATCTTCTGCTCTGCAGCCGGCGCCCCCGCCGCTGGCCCGGCCCTGAGAGGGAGGCCCTGGCCTGAGCGTGTGGGGAAAGCAGCTTCAGCGTCACGAAGGCCCGGCTCCGACCCCGCCCGCGGTGCCCGGCGGAGCGGCGCTGGCGGCAGGTGGGACCTGAAGGTTCCATCGCACTTACTTCCTGTTTTGGGTCCGGGCACTTTGGAAGAACCAGGATGGAGGCTCCAAAAAATACCAGGATGGAGGAAGCAGCCACGGGCGAGAGCCGCTGCAGCTGGAGTGAGCGAGCGCGACGAGCCACCGGAAACGGAGGTGCGGCCGCGCCCCGCCCCCCAACCCTCCTCACGCTGCCCCTCCCGCCTCCCTCTCCCGCGGGGCGGCCCCACCCGCCGACTGTGGCGTCACTTCCGGCTAAGTCTGAGCGCGAAAAAAGGTCTGGGTTATCCAAGCTTCTTAGGCAGAGGTTGTCGGTTCCGGTTCTGTCTTCCTACAAGGGAATCTCCGCACCGATTATCCGACCGCCAGTGTTATTAAGGAGGCCCTACCCTTTGCTGTAACTGTCCCCGTCCCCCGCCCCTCGCGCCCGACTTTGGGGACAGTTAGGCCTTGCGGGCGGAGTTTCCTAGTTCCCGGAGGCTCTGAGCGGATGGATGCTTTGGAGTGGAACGGTTCGAACGCGGTATCCGAGTGCAGAGAAAACAGGGAATGTGTGCCTGGGACTGTCGTGCTTTAGGCGCTTAAAAGGCAGTGTTATGTTCTTTGCTGTGTGATGCAGTTCTTGATGAAGTGTGCGCTCGCTGCAGTACTAGGAAGTTGCTACTCGGTTGTACAGTGGTCTCCCTCGTTGGCCGTTTTGCGATGACCTGGATAACTTGGAAGACTCATACTTGGGCCTCGACCCCAGACAAGTCTCTCAGAATCTTCGTGAGATCCGGGTAGTTTTATTTGGCTTTGTTTTTAAAGAGTTCCGAGACAGAATGGAGTCCGATTGAGTCGTCCTAACTCTATTACGTTTTGATCCAACCTCACATTACTTGTGTATAAAGCTGCATGTATTATATACTCCTTTTTTTTCTCTAATGAGATGTTATAAAAATTAGACTTGGCTAGTATTTTTGTATCCAAGGAATGTATGGAGACTCAATTACTACATCGTGATAATGTAGTCACCTTCAATAGTGAAGGTCAAATGAAAGCTACCAGGAATATGTATGTACTAAATGGGTTTTAACTAACAAATGAGGTTAAGATTTAGTGTTTTGTTTTTGTCTGATATTTTAGCAATATCGAACCATTCTGGACTCCTTGCATACAAAATATAATTGGAAAACTAAGTGCGAGTCACACTAGTTCATCTAGGAACCGTGGGGGAAAACAAGCTAACTACACACTAAGGTGGTTTAAAAAATATTTTTTGTTTAGGTTTTTAGCCAAATGTACATAGTTCTAACAGTAATCAGCATTTCCAGGTTATTACTTGGAAGTAACTTTCTCACAAATGGTACATTTCTCATAAAGTTAAAAAAAAAAAATAACACTAGGGAACCAGCAGTTAGTGTAATGGCTATGTCGCTGGACTCCCACGTAGTCGACCATGGTTCGCGTCCCAGACCCGGTGGCTTAAAACTCACACCGGGCGCGTGTGCGTGCATGCCCAAGATCCCAGGAAAAGAACAAAGGAGAAGGGATTGTGGTGTGACCATCCCCCCTGGGGGGTGACTTCTCGCTTTCTGTCTCTATGTCTCTCTCTGTCTGGCGAGTGCACGCACCCTATAGCGAAAGTCTCTCCAAAAAAAACCAAAAAAACAAAAAAACCCACTATACATCTATTACAATGGCTAAATGCCCAAAAAAGGGGGACACCACCAAATACTGGCAAGGTTGTGGACCAAGAGGAACTTGATTCACTGCATGTGGGAGGGCAAATTGTTACATAGCCACTTCAGATAAATCTGGGCAGTTTTTTACAGTAGTAAATATTCCTACCACATGAGCTAACAATCATTCCTTGTTATCTCCATGAACTAAAAACTTAAGTCTGCAAAAAAACCTGAATATGATGTTTACAGCAGCTTTGTTTGTAAGTGCCAAAACTTGGAAGCAACCATAATGTTCTTCATTAAGTGAATGGATAAACTGGCATATGCATATGATGGAATTTTATTCAACATTAAAAAGAAGTGAGCTGTCAAGGTGTGAAGAAAAATGGAAAAATCCTAAATGCATATTACTTAGTGAAAGAGGCCAATCTGAAAAAGATAGTGTACAAGGGCAATATGAACAAGACAGATCAGTAGTTGCCAAGGGTTGGGGAGGAGAGAAAGAGGGAAGGTAAAGTAATTGGTAAGCACAAGATTTTTAGGGCAGTGAAACTTTTTGGGTAGTAGGTATGTTGCTATGACATGTTTATCAAAACCCGTTGTATGTACAACCAAATATGAACACTAATGTAAACTATGCATTGGATATTAGTGGTGTGTTGATGTAGGTTCATTGTTACAAATGAACCACTCCAGTGAGAGGGTGATAGGAAGACTGGGTTGGTGTGCATTTTGAGGTCAGGAGGTATAAGGATTTTTTTGTACATACTGCTTAATTTTACTATGAACCTAAAATTACTCTAAATTTTATTTATTTTTATTTTTTTAAAGTATGAAAGGTTTTGTTTAGGACCAGCAGATGGTGTAATGGTTACATTGTTGGACTCCCATGTAGTCAACTGTGGTTCAGGTTCCTGACCTGTTGGCTTAAAACTCACACCAGGTGTGTGTGTATGTGTATCCCAAATCCTGAGAGTAGAATGGAGGAGAAGGACTGCAGTGTGTGAGGGGATGATTTCTCGCTTTCTGTCTTTGTCTCTCTGTCCAGTGAGCCCAGGTGCGCTGTGACAAAAACCAAAAACCAAAAAAAATCTTAAAAAAAAAGTATGAAAGGTTTCAGCCTTGGATTAGAATGTTGTGTGCTAATGTTTCTTTGAGTCATTATTTGTCAGTTATATCAAGTGCCCATCTCTACATTGTTACAAATAAATTCCATTTTATTAACAACCAGCAAGAAATGAATATATCTAAGGGCATATGGCAAATAAACAGTAGAGTCAGAATTGAAGCTTCAGCTTTGAAGCCTACATTGAGAACTACTTTGCTACAGCTCACAAAATACACTTTAGCAATGGTCCTTTCATAATGAGAAAACAAAAGCAGTTTCCAGATTCTTGACTAGAAAATGGACGTTTTACCAATTTCTAAAAATTAATGCCAGAAATAACATTTTATTGTGTTAACTTTATTACCGAACTTTATATACTCTTTATATTTTATGGGAATAATGACATTAACCCACTTTTTTTTTTCTTTTGAGAGATTTTCGCTATAGGGCGCGTGCGCTCGCCAGACAGACAGAGAGAGAGACATAGAGACAGAAAGTGAGAAATCACCTCCCAGGGGGGATGGTCAAGCCGCAATCCCTTCTCCTCCATTCTCCTCTGGGGATCTTGGGCACGCACGCACACGCGCCCGGCGTGAGTTTTAAGCTACCGGGTCCGGGATGCAAACCGCGGTCGACTACGTGGGAGTCCAACGACATAGCCATTACACTAACTGCTGGTTCCCGACATTAACCCACTTTTTAAAGGTTTTTGCCATAGGACACCTGAGCTTACCAGAGAAAGACAGTGAGAGGAAAAGTGAGAAGCCACCCCCAGAGGGGTGGCCATGCTGCAATCCCTTCTCCATTCTCCTTCTGGGATTTTGGGCACACATGCATGTGTGCCTGGAATGATTTTCAAGTCACTCAGTTCGCGACTTGAACTGTAGTTGGCCATGTGGGGATCGAGCACCTTAACCATCCCAGCACCTGTTGGCCCCAATTATTCAATTTTTTAATGAGTGCATAATATTGAGGTAGGTTTGTATTGTGATATAGATGTTGGAGTCAGACCTGAGGGTGAATTTTAGCTCTATTGCTTAATGGTGAGCATTTACATTGTCTCTCACACTTCACTTAACTTAGAAAAATAGTGATGAAAAGATCTATCTTCTAGAATAATATAGACAGCATACTTAGCATAGTCCGACATATGTAGTAAACATTAAAAATGGAAACTAATAAACTCCTGAGCCAGAGCAATAATAACACTACTCAAAGGGCGATTTTAATAAAATAATTATTAGATATGCAGAATTATTTACATTAATATTTATGAGAAAAATGATTCCTAATTAACTATATTTTTCATAAATTATATGGGATGCTTTTCACAAAGGCATAAAATTGTGATGTCTATATTATAGTCTGGTTGCCTCTTCTTTCTGCAAAAACTAAGGTCATCGTGCACTCTGCTACTTCCTGAAAAAGTCAAGTGCATCCTCAGAATTAAATTCTCCCTTTCTGGGTGAGTTTCTTCTGTAACTGTTGGGTTGTTGGAAAAGTAATGACACATTTTTTAAAGAATTATTTAATTTTATTTATTATTATTTTTAAATTTGCTGTAGGGCACAGGTGCTCACCAGAAAAAGAAAAAGAGAAAGCAAGCTAGCAAGTCCAGGATTCAAACTGCTGTTGGCCATGTGGGAGTCCAGCATCCCAACTACTAGGCCACTTGTTGGCCCCAGTGAGTATATTTTAATACATTCTCCTCTCAGGATCTTGGGCACACATGCATGCACACATGCCTAGCGTGGGTTCTTGGGACTCAAACCACAGTTGACTACATGGGAGTCCAGCAACGTAGCCATTACGCTAACTGCTGATCCCCTCAAACAAGTTATTGTAAAGGATTTACAGCACAGCTATGGTAGTTGCTACATTTGCTTGTCATTATTAACTGTTGAACTTCAAAAAATTTTTATAACATGTTCATGAACCTCATCATGACATTAATTAATTAATTAGTTAATTAATTAATGAGAGATTTTTGCTATAGGGTGCATGTGCCCACCAGAAAGACAGAGAGAGACAGAGAGAGAGAGTGAGAAATCACCCCCCAGCGGGGATGGACACAATGCAACCCCTTTTCCTCCATTCTCCTCTTGATATCTTGGGCACGTATGCACATGCACCCGGCGTGAGTTTAAGCCACTGGGTCTGGGACTAGATCTACGGTCTGGGACTAGATTTATTTTTAAATTTGCTGTAGGGCACAGGTGCTCACCAGAAAAAGAAAAAGAGAAAGCAAGCTAGCAAGTCCAGGATTCAAACTGCTGTTGGCCATGTGGGAGTCCAGCATCCCAACTACTAGGCCACTTGTTGGCCCCAGTGAGTATATTTTAATACATTCTCCTCTCAGGATCTTGGGCACACATGCATGCACACATGCCTAGCGTGGGTTCTTGGGACTCAAACCACAGTTGACTACATGGGAGTCCAGCAACGTAGCCATTACGCTAACTGCTGATCCCCTCAAACAAGTTATTGTAAAGGATTTACAGCACAGCTATGGTAGTTGCTACATTTGCTTGTCATTATTAACTGTTGAACTTCAAAAAATTTTTATAACATGTTCATGAACCTCATCATGACATTAATTAATTAATTAGTTAATTAATTAATGAGAGATTTTTGCTATAGGGTGCATGTGCCCACCAGAAAGACAGAGAGACAGAGAGAGAGAGTGAGAAATCACCCCCCAGCGGGGATGGACACAATGCAACCCCTTTTCCTCCATTCTCCTCTTGATATCTTGGGCACGTATGCACATGCACCCGGCGTGAGTTTAAGCCACTGGGTCTGGGACTAGATCTACGGTCTGGGACTAGATCTACAGTCGACTACATGGGAGTCCAGCGACATAGCCATTATGATAACTTTCTTTTATGAAAGTATTTCAAATACTGAGAAGCAGATTCTGTTGTTTCCTGATCAGCTCATGTGATGGATGGTATGATGGAGAAAAAAGTTTTATGTCTAGTGCTGAACAGTGGTGCCTTGGTAAAATAAAATACTCTGTGAGTCTGATCCACATGAGAAGGTTCTAGAATCATGCTCAGAGAATCATGCCCATACTTTCTGAAGTATGCTTGGCACACACATGCTAATAATCTGAGGTTGGCTGAAATTGAGAGTGCATTGTGGCACCAAGACCATGTTGGAAATGCTGTCTCTTGGTTTCTCTCTCTCTCTTGTTCATGGAATAAAGAGAGAAACAAAGAAAGCAATTTGTTTGGAAAGTCTTTTGTTCAAAGTAAAAAAATAGATGATTACTCATTTTCTTTCTATGCAATCTCTTGAGTCCTGTTAATAGAGTTGATGGCTGAATACTGGAAGGACTTCTAGAGAGCTGATGGGAATTCCTATGTTATTAGAGAACTGAACAAACTGTCCTAGTTAGGCCCACACACCAGCCTTTTATAGGACATCTTCTGTTTCAGATTTTTTCTGTAGGCTTTCCTCTGGGCCTTATGATACTCCATCTTATAAACCTCTCCTACCCTCCCTTTTTATCTAGTTTTCACCTCTATACACCTAACCTCACCCTAGTTACTACCTCTCCATACTCTCTTAACTTGTTTTTTTTGTTCAAAATAGGATATTAGCAAAAATTGGTTCCTCTTTCAGTTATGGGAATGGGAAGTTAAAGCTTCAGATAGTCTCAGCCAGTGAGAATTAAAGTTTTTATTCTGTCTTTGAAATTTTGGTGTGCAGAACCAAATAAAATAGTTATTTTACTAAAATGAGAGACTGTGGATCCAGACTCCAAAGCCTATTTCTTTATAGTCTAGGATGGAAGAAAGAGGGCAAATATGTTAGTCAACCAATAATTGTAACTTTTTAGGAGTTTTAAGAAAGATACAGATTGGGTGCTTTGAAAGTAATCTTTACATAGCAGTTCAGAGCAACACTTTCTAGGAAAATATTTCAGCAGAGACTAGCAAGGCACGAGGAAATCACCATCGTAGGGGGTGTAAGGTAGGAAGGCATTTGTCTAGCTGGTGCAGAAAAGAGTGTATCTGTAGAAAACAACTGTCCTACATAATGTTTATAATAGGGTGAGGGCATGGCATTGGTGAGTGGTAGGCTAAGTCCTTTGCAGATTAATTTTTAAAGAAAACGTATTTTACTGTGGTAAGAACACTTAACATGAGACCTACCCTCAAATTCTGAAGTGTACAGTACATTATTTTGAATGTAAGTGTGATGTTGTACAGCAGATCTCCAGAGCTGATTTCGTCTTGTTTGAAACTTCATGCCAGTTGATGAGTAAATCTCCATTTCCCCTTCCCCCTAGCTCTAGGTAACTACCATCCTACTCCTTGATTCTATGAATTTAATTAGTTTACAAACTTATGTAAGTAGAATCACATAGTATTTCTTTTTCTGTGACTCACCAGCATAATATCCTCAAAGTTCATTCATGTTGTCACATATTGCAGAATTTCTTTTTAAGGCTGAATAGTATTCTTGCTTTCCTCTAAGACTGAAGCATAGCACATGCCCAGAGCAGAGATGGGCCATCTGCCACCTTTGCCATGCCATAGCTTCAGTTTGCCAGCATATGGCACATCACTTTAACTTAGCAGGGACTTACATGTTTGTTGATATCAAAGATAATGTGTTAAACAAAAAGTTCAGGAAGCTAGTTATGTCTAAGCTTTGGCAATAGGTGCTGAATACAGTGTGCAGTCTTTTTTTCAGATAGTGTCACTA
Organism: Tupaia belangeri chinensis; assembly: GCF_000334495.1. Lineage (NCBI taxonomy): Eukaryota > Metazoa > Chordata > Mammalia > Scandentia > Tupaiidae > Tupaia > Tupaia belangeri. The sequence goes on from NW_006160124.1 coordinate 479,694, forward strand.
TGGGGACAAGTCTGGAATAAAATACTACCTTTTATTATTCTTCAAGTGGAAGGGGGTTGTATTATCACATGTTTGATGTTTTTCTAAACCTTATTGTCCAAAACTCGTCCATCTAGATACAGTATTTTAAGGATAAGAGCATCTCATTTTAGCCAGCAGATGTCTCTATTGTTCAGCGATTTTTCTTTCTTTTTTTTCCAAAGTAGTAGCTTAGACACTAGTTGGAAATTTGCTAATGATATGCTATAGTAGACCAAGGACAAGCCTGTACAGTTATCAAAGACATAGAGATTATGCTATGAAGTCGATATATGAAAAAGCTCCCTAATTCCCTTGCACAGACTATGCAGTGACAGAGAAAGTAAGAAAAAAATCCTGTAACCTTTATAACTTTCAGGAGTTTGTGTTGCACTCAATTGTTCTTTTCATTCAGTAGTTCTCCCTGAACACTTATTTTTATGCTGAGTATGAGGAATGTAGTTTCAATCAAAAGAGAGACAAAAAGTTCTCAACCTACCTTCATGGAAGTATATTCTAGTTGAAATACTACATTATAGTAGAATTTCCAGTGCATTTTTGTGCCAAACGTTTTTGGTTAAAGTATTAGCTTTCTAAGTTGGTAACTACTCATAAAACTTTCTCATAATTAGCAACTTAAGGAAGGGTGAAGACAAAACGAGTCAAATCACTAGGTATTATCAGATTCAGCTAAATTGCAAATAGCAAAGATGGACCAGCATCCATTGTTCTTGCTTAGTCAAAGCACCTTGAACTGAACTGTGTCTTGCAAATAGTAAGTGCTTTAAAGTATTCCATATTATTTGTTTTTACCCACAACAACAATGAATGAACAATAGGAAAAGAAAAGTGTTGTGGTTTTAGGATTGTTATGTGGGATTTGTTACAGGAACAATTCTATTTGAATGAAGAGAACTGGGATATCAACATTTTCTTTAACATATTAAGACATTAAAATAACAGGTAGAATATCTCTAGATTTTTTCTTTTTTTTTTTTTAGTTTTGCCAGAGGGCACATGTGCTCACCAAAGACAGACAGAGAGAGAGGGAAAGTGAGAAAACATCCTTCCCATAGGGAAATGATCATTTTGCAATCTCTTCTCTTCCATTTCTCCCTCCTATCAATAGTCTAGCCGTGCACACACATGTACTGGTGTGTTTCTCAAAGCCAGGTCTGGGACTCAACCCACCCAGTTGGCCATGTGAGATCCAGCTACCTTAACCACCAGGTCATGGCTGGCCCTAGATATATTTTCAACTTATTTTAAGCTGCATTTCAAAATGCTTGTCTATTACTGATGAAGATGATATTACCAGGGGTCTTCAAAAAGGTTATGGAAAATGCATATAATAAAAAAATTCACAGATTAAAAAAAATTTTGCACCAAAATAAGCTCATGTTTTAATTCAATTTCCATGAATATTAATTCCATTAAATTTTTGTTTGTTTTCTTCTTAGAAACTGCCCAGTTTTTATGTTTCTAGGCAAGATGTCTTGTGCACCAGTGAAAGATATGTGGTCACTTACATGAAGAGTCCCATTTTACTGAGATTTACGCGATACTATTATACATGCAATAGATGTATATAAAGCACATGCAAGCTAAAGGTCTTTCTTGATGTGAAATTGTTGAGTTAAAGCCTTAACTTGGGACAGCAGGTGGTGTGATGTTTAAACTGCTGGATCCCACATTGTAGACCTAATACTTGAGTCCCAGATCTTACATCTCCAAGGACATGTTGTGTGTGTTTGTATATATGCCCAAAATCCCAGGAGAATGGAGGAGAAGAGATTGTGATGTGGCCATCCTCCCTGGTGGGTGATTTCTCACTTTCCCTCTCTCTGTCTCTCTCAGGCAAGTGCACGTGCCTCAGAGCAAAATAAATAAATAGATAAAATTTTTAAAACCTTAAAAAAAAAAAAAACTAAACCCAACAGAAAACATTGTCAAGCAAATTATTCCTGACCCCAAATTGCTTAAAATGTCCTCTTTTAATACTTATCTAATTTTAGAATATCTATATTGTATAAAATTAAAGCCTCAAACATAATGTTATAGTGACTATATATTAAGTAGACAGACTAGCAAAGACATATAATATGTAATTTTTAATGAAGCTGGGACTAAAAGGATTAGGAAAGCAGTTTCTATGGGTCATCTGCTTAGACTTGAGAATAAGATTATTTTACATGATAATATTTTATAATTGCCATTGCAGCAATATTATATCTACTTCAACAAACCTTGGATAAGGAAGATATGTGACTTCAGCAATCATAGTATCACAGATAGCTTTCTTTTCTGTCAGTTTACATTTCTTACAAGAAGTTTACATTTATGCTGAATTTTGGCCTGTGTTCATTCAACCTGATATAATAAGACATAAAGCTGTCACAGTTGTCTGAAATATGTGACACTCCTTTCTCTATTTCCATTATTATTGGATAAACTCTATTTTTGTTTAACAGGAGTATTTTCACATGATGCCACTGTCTTGTCTTTTCCTTGCTAAACAGCCATCTGCCATTGAATCATTTGCTATTAAGAACACCCTTGACCTAGAACCTGTAATAAATTTTCACAAGCATCTCCTCTGAGAAGAAATCCATACTGCTTTACTATTATAGACAATTGCAGAAGAATACATGATACTGCAATGTCACATACATAATGTTATACATAACTATGTTATGTAAAAAGACCATTGTAAATGTGATACTCTGTAAGGAATCTGTCTTCTGCAGAAAGACTGAAAATAAATTTGAAGTATTATACTCTTTGGCTTTTCCTATTTCTGTCTTTTTTAAAAAAATAATTATTTTATTTAACTTTATTTATTTTTCTTTTTTTGGAGAGGTTTTTGCTATAGGGCTCGTGTACTCGCCAGACAGACAAGAGAGAGAGAGAGAGAGACAGAAAGTGACAAATCACCCCTCCCAGGGGGGATGTCCACTCTGCAATCCCTTCTCCTCCATTCTCCTCTCAGGATCTTGGGCATGCATGCACATGCCCCGGGCGTGAGTTAAAGCCACCAGGTCCAGGACTCGAACCGCAGTTGACTACGTGGGAATCCAGCGACATAGCCATTACGCTAACTGCTGGTCCCTAACTTTATTTATTTTTTAATTTGACCAGAGAGGGATAGAGTGAGAGAGAGAGTGATATGGAGAGAAAACGAGAAAGCAAGCCACCAATCCAGGACTCAAACCATGGGAGGCCATGTGGGAGTCCAGCACCCTTAATCACTATGCCACCTGCTGTCCCCCCATCTCTTTCTTTACCGCAACATTTCGACAAAGTAATAAATTGAATGAAGGATTTAAAAATTAAATTTCCTTAGGTTAAGTAGTTTATAACTGATGGTAAGATGCAACATGTGACCAAGGTTTCCCTACCATTCCCACATTCACTTGGTATTATATTCTGATATTCTTTTTTAAAAAATTATTTAAAAAATTTTTTTTAAATCCTTTATTGCCAGAATGCATGTCTGCTTGCCAGAAGGAGAGGAAGGGAGGGAGTGGTAGAAGTATCACCCTCCAATAGTATATGATCATGCTTCAGTCTTTTCAATCTTTTTCCTCCATTTCTCCATCCCATCAGTATTTTGGGCATACATGTCCATACATCCAGCATGTTTTTCCAATTGCTGGGGTCAGGATTCGAACTGCAGTTGTCTATGTGGGATATGGCTACCTATGCACAGCACTTAACTGCTGTGTTACAGGGCTGGCCCAGAATCTTTATTTCTATTAAATTTTAAGTGGAAAGCAAAAATGATTGATTTTATTTTTTTATTTCTATCTTTAATTTTTAATAATTAAAAGGTAAAATTCAATTCCAATGAAACCTTATATGTGATCCATGATGGCAAGGAATATAGCTATATGTGCCTCTGCAGCAAGACTTCAGAACACTACTCAAATACTGATGGCTATTGTTTTAACCTCTTTCTCAACAGAAGCTTTTAAGCATAACCTTCCTCAAATTGTGAAGGATGCCTTCATACTTATGCATTCATCTTAAACAACTTCCCTCCAATCCTAGAGATGTCCTTTTTCTTATTTAAGACTCATTTTGTGTGTGCATGCAGTGCTTATTCTCATCTCTCCCCAGGGCTGTGCTTACTCCTGCTTCTAAGTTTTCAACCACTGTAGTCAGGTTTCTGCACACAACATGCCTCTGAAGATCATTAATGATTCCACATTGGTAGTGGGACGAAAAATTGTCTATGATCAGTGTACTTAATTTGTCAGCAACATTCACTCCTGAAGTGACTGCCTCTTGCTCTTCGAATATTCTTTTTATTGGTTTTGTGATACAGTTCTTTGGATATATTCCTATCTTTCTAAACACTTCTTTGCTGGACTGCCTTCTAAATTACAGAGTTCCTCACAGTGATCTCCTAGGCCTGTGTCTCTTTCTCATTCTCTCCTCTCTCGTGGTTTCATTCACTTCTGTGACTTTAGTTGCCCTCTATTCCCTGATGGCGCCTAGATTTATAACTCTGCCAATCTTCTATACAAATGCCCTGTTGGATCCAGAATGTCTCTTCGAGGCTTTTCCAAGGATGGCTGCTACAATATTTCCCTCCAGGCCTGCCTCTGCCACTGCGGCAGCTATCTTTATCAGTGCAGGAATCACCACAGCTACCTCCTCGGACAGAAATTTTATGACTAAGCATCAGAAGCCAGTGCGAACAGGCCAGCGGTTCAAAACTCAGAAAAGGGATGAAAAAGCAAAATTCAAACCCACGGTCTTTGGGGATACACTTGTCCAGGGGCTTAATGAAGCTGATGATGACCTTGAAGCTATAGCCAAGTTTCTGGACTCTACAGGCTCAAGATTAGATTATTGTCACTATGCAGACATACTCTTCCACATCCTGGTGGCTGGCAGTATGCTTTCCCCAGGAGGAACATGTATAGATGGTGGTGACAAGACCAAGATGACCAACCACTGTGTGTTTTCAGCAAATGAAGATCATGAAACCATCCAAAACTATGCTCAGGTCTTCAATAAACCCATCAGGAGATACAAGTACCTGGAGAAGGTATTTGAGGATGAGATGAAAAAGCTTCTCCTCTTCCTTAAAGCTTTTTCTGAAACAGAGCAGACAAAGCTGGCAATGCTGTCAGGGATTCTCCTGGACAACAGCACCCTTCCTGTCACCGTCCTCACTAGTTTCACCAACAGCTTAGTCAAAGAAGGCATTTCAACCTCATTTGCTGTCAAGCTTTTTAAAGCATGGATGGCAGAAAAAGACGCCAACTCTGTTACCTCGTCTTTGAGAAAAGCCAACTTAGACAAGAGGCTGCTGGAACTCTTTTCAGTTAACAGAGTGTGGATCATTTTGCTAAATACTTCACTGATGCAGGTCTGAAGGAACTTTCTGACTTCCTCAGAGTGCAGCAGTCCCTGGGCACCAGGAAGGAGCTGCAGAAGGAACTCCAGGAGCAACTTTCTCAGGAATGTCCTAACAAGGAGGTGGTGCTTTATGTGAAAGAAGAAATGAAGAGGAATAATCTTCCGAAAACAGCAGTGATTGGACTCCTATGGGCCTGCGTGATGAATGCCGTTGAATGGAACAAGATGGAAGAGCTTGTTGCAGAGCAAGCTCTCAAGCACCTGAAGCAGTATGCACCCCTGCTGGCTGTGTTCAGCTCCCAGGGCCAGTCAGAGCAGATCCTCCTACAGAAGGTTCAAGAATACTGTTAAGACAACATCCACTTCATGAAAGCCTTTCGGAAGATCGAAGTTCTTTTTTATAAAGCTGACGTTCTGAGTGAAGAAGCGATATTGAAATGGTGTAAAGAAGCACATGTCGCCAAAGGCAAAAGTGTTTTTCTTGACCTGATGAAGTTTATTGAATGGTTACAAAATGAAGAAGAAGAATCTGAGAAGGTGAGGAAAACTAATTAATGACTTGACTCGACAAGCAAAATACCTAGGTTTCCACACCACACTTTTTGATTGAGAATGATGAACCATTTGGGAACAAAAACTTGGCTTCTGTTTTCACAAAGAAAAAAATAGTAATAGGATACACTTTCCTTGTGCAGAGGGGAAAATGTTTTTTGTTTTTGTTTCGTTTTTCACTGGAGCCCTGAGGCAGCCACTGTTACACTTGGGAGTCTGCCTCTCACTCACTCATGCTAACTTAAAGCCATTTAACAAGGGAGTCAAATAGGAATCTGAAATTAAATATTCAACAGACTTCTCTTTTTATCTGTATTTTTCAAGTACTGTGTGAGGAACGCCCCACTGGTGTCTATTACAGAGCAACTTTGGTAGTTGTTTATCTGTTCGTGTATGTGATTTGACACAAACCAGTTTTTAAAAATAAGTGCCTTTTTTTAAAAAAAAAAATTTCTCTCCAGCAAGCTTTTCATATAGTGCAGGTTTAACACTCCTCCCTTGAGAGATAGTGGTGTATGACACCCCTTTTCTTGAAACTGCAAATCTTTTCTGGCTGTTTTAACCAATGATGTGTGCAGGAAGTAGTGCTATGTGACTTCTAAAAATGGACTATAATAGGCCTATCAGCCACTATAAACAGTCTGGCTGCCATACAGGAGGAAAGCTCAAGTTTTCTGTCCCATGCAGAAAAGCTACACAAAAGCTCCAAGACTGCATGAAAAAAAGATGACTGGAGAGCCCCCAGCTGCACCAGCCTCCTCTCCATATTAGTTATCTATTGCTGCATAATAAATTGCCCCAACATATAGTGGCTTAAAAGAGAAAGTATCTGGATCAACAGTTGGCGTAATGGCTTTGTTGTTGGACTCCCATGTAGTCAACCACAGTTTGAGTCCTGGACCCGGTGGCTTAAACTCATGCTGGGTGTGTGTGTGTGTGTGTGCCCAAGACCCTGAGAAGAGAATAGAGGGGAAAAGATTGAGATGTGCCCACCCACCCTGGGGGGTGATTTCTCTGTCTGTCTCTGGCGAGCACACATGCTCCATAGCAAAAACCTCTCCAAAAAAAAAAAAAAAAAAAAAGAAAGTATCAATTACTTCAGTTTCTGTGAGTGAAGAATTGAGGAGTGGCTTAGCTGTGTGATTTGCTTAGGGATTGTTCATGAGGTAACAGTCAAGATGTCAGCTGAACCTGCAGGCATCTGAAGGCTTGATTGACCCTGAAAGAGCCAGTGCCAAGATGGCTTATTCATGTGACTGTTGGCAGGAGGCAACATCCCTGGCTATTGGTGGAAGGCCTCAATTTCTCACCCCCTGGGCCTTTCTATAGAGTTTGAGTGTCCTCATAACATGGCAGATGGCTTTCCCAAGAACAGGTACATTTGAGAATGAGAGCAAGGTGGAAACTGCAATGTCTTTGATGACCTAGTTCCAGAAATTTACAAAATTTACATTGTCACTTCTACTTTATTCATTAGAGGTGATTTACTAAAGCCATTTTATTCCTAAGGGAATAGACATTAGGTTCTACCTTTTGAAGGGATTTATGGAATTGTCCATTCATTATTATAGCTTTAGCCATCTCCACACTGCCAAGGCATACGAGACTCACAAATCAGAACTGTTTATCTCACCCTTTTCCAAAATTCTGATCCATTGAATCTACGAACAATAATAAAGTGATGATAATTGGTTTAAATCACTATGTTTTGGAGTAATAATATTTTCAGCACTAGCTAACCAGAATATACAGTTTCCAGCCTCACCCTAGTGGCACAGCACTAGCACAGTGCTCTGCGATGCTGGAAGCCAAATGTAAGATCAGGATTCAGTACCCAGACCAGCTTGTCCATTTTGGGCATAAACATGCATGCCTTCGACTCTAACTGTGAAAGAATGGGACTGGAGGATCATGGCCTGACCATTCTCTCTCTCATTCTCATATTCCCACTCTGATTAGAGAAATAAATGAATAAACTTTAAAATAAAAAGGAGTCTTCTGGACTAAACTTTGGAAAGTCAAAGAATAGTTCTCTTTACTCCAGGATCTCCATACCTATGTCTGGGGTTTCTATTTCTTTATTGACTCTCCTAGGAATTTTGACTCTTAAGAGGGGAATAGCATATGAGAATCCCTTCTCAGGTATCTATTAGCACTTGTTAGCTTGTCAAAATTCTCATTTCCTTTTGGTTGGAAAAACTGCTTTTATAGCATCAGTTTTCTTCCTGTACTCTAGTTTATAATTTAAACCAATCTAGGTGGTCTAAGTGCTTCTCTTAGTTTTGTAATGAAATGTTTTAAAATCCCCGAACCTCTGTTTTCTGGATCATTCATTCCTGGCTCTTAAAAATCAGAAACTCTGGATATCAATATTATTGTCTCATACACACTTATCAAAATACCATTCAAAATTATAATTCATTTCTTTGTGCTAGCCTGTATGTATGTTCTTCCTCTGGAGCAATATATAGGAAATTATCAAAGCTGATTTCATGGTGAGAGAAGGCTAACAGCTAAAAGAAAGTACAGAAGGAATAGCAACCAATTAATAGCTCAAAAATGTTGTTATACTACAGGAATATTTGACACATAGCAATTATAGTAAGTAGCATCTTGTTTTATATAATCAATAAAAAATTTGCACAAAGAACATATGTTGTAGATCATTATCTTTATATATATGGAGATATGGAACGAATATCTAATACTAGAATTTCAGTTTGTAATGTTGCACAATAGGTTATTGAGATTGAAGGAAACATGTACCTGAAATTACCAGTACTTTTAAGAGACAGGCAACACAATTGAGAGTATTATAAAGACTCTAGAGACACCTCTGTGTCCCAAAGGGCTGGAAATGGAGTAATCCAACTGAGTCCTTTCCAGAAGGACTCAAAAGTGTGACCAGAAGTGGTTTAAGTGCACAATTCAGAGATATTGAGCCCTCTCACATGAGATGAAGGGATTAAAAAGATTAGGATTTTATGTATGTTAAATGTTAGTAACTGAAAATTTTTTTTGTATATTACTTTCAACTTATTTTAAAAATATAACTGCTATAAGCACTTGCAAGTCATGTTTTATGCAGACTAGGGATGTTGTCAGTGTAATAAATATTTCCATATTCATTATATTGCTATTAGTAGAAATATTTGTAGAAATTACCTGAATTCTATATGTAAATTTTTAAGGACATCGAAGTTACTAGAATATCTGAGCAGAAAGCTGGAGTGCCTACTGGTAGTTCAAATAGGACAGAGTGATGTCCTGTATTTCCTAATTAACCAGATAGTTTCACCTTCAGTTCTCTCACAACTTGCATAGGAAGGACTGGACTTACTTATTCAACAAGAAATGTCTTCCAATAGGCCTTCTTATGTTGTACCTGGTTAATATCTGAAAGATAGTTTTCTGTGAAAATGACACATTGTGCCTTACCTAGGGTTTCCTGATGACTTTTGGCTTATGTTTGTTTAGTTCTAAATATTCTAAACACACTTTTTCTGAGAATAATGAGACCTATTCAACAATGAATTATTTTATAATCAGGCATGTTGTTAGAAGAACACAGTTATTCACCTATGGCATGATTTCCACTAACATTATAAAAGTGCAATTCATTTTGGCTCTTTTGGAACGATTGGATATTAGCCAGTTTATCCTGTTTTCCTTACTGATGTCCAGGTGTCGGTACACAAAATGTGGTGGAGAAGAAATGTAAGTGACATTCCGTGTTGGTTACATTTAGCCTACATTTCAGTTAAGAAAGTGATTCACACTTCATGTCTATTTCCAGTAGCTAAAACTCACACTATGTTAAGCCTAACCAAAGCTCTCTCAGATTGCTAACTTTATGGTTGCTATAAGTAGCATGATTATGAACTCTACAATGATTTCTTTTAAAGAAACCATGTTTTTTCTTTATTTTAAATAATTATTTTATTTAACTTTACTTATTTAATTTAATTTGACCAGAGAGGGACAGAGAGAGAGAGAGAAAGAGAGAGAGAGAGAGAGAGAGAGAGAGGAGAAAACAAGCTGCCAGCTGCCAGGTCTGGGACTCCAACCGCAATCAGCCATGTGGGAGTCCAGGGCTCTTAACCGCCACCTGCCGGCTCCTAAGAAACCATGTTTTTTCATCTATACTTAATTCTACATTTAGCACCCTTGCTTGTTAAAATGTAGATTTGAAAATAAACTGAAGCACTCATATGTCAATTAGGGCCTTTTATCTCCTACCCCATAAAATCGATGTAAGGTTTTCTTAATGTTCCATTCTAAAGTCCAGTTACACTCAAGCTTTCCATAGTCTTTAAAAGGTGCTCAAGGTTTCATAATATCACAGCTCTCTTTTCCTCTAATTCTTGTATCCAAGAACACTCTACTTTACCTTGAAGAATAGTTTCTTCACTACAAGTGTTCTTATTCAAAGAATTTAGAATGAACTCTTAGAAGAGTTAAAGGTTTCAGGGGTGAGTCATGCCCTTCCACCTTTTCTCTTCCTTCTCACCTCTCCTAAAAGCTCTCCAATCTCTCAGGAACAAAGCCAGCATTTTAGCAGGCTGATGTGCTTGAGTTTACTTTTGGTAGTGACTTTGCTAATCTCCATATCTCATCTCCCCTTCTTTCTAGTAATGGTAGAATATTTGAGTGCCAAGATAGCAGTTACATATCCTAGCCTTTGTACAGCCAGGTATAATAGCATGACTAAACTCTGGCCAACGTGAACTGAGTTTTCTTCAACGTGTCCATCTCTTTTCTTCCTTAAAAGAATGAGTCTGCCCTCCTTTTCCCCTTTCCCTCTTTCTTCTTTCTGAAATGTGAATGTGGTTGCAATGAGTCATATTGAACTTTGTGGGTAAGGGCAACAAGAATAGGAACAACAAGATAGACTGACACCATCAAGCCCTTATCCTGTCGTAGGCTGATTTTGCCCTAACAGAAGTAAACTTTTATCTTGTTTGATCCATTTATATTTTGGGATTCTGTTTCTGGAGCTGAATCTATATCCTAGTTAATAGAATATCCTTCAGATTCATTCTTCACACCAAAGCATTTCTTAAGAATGTGATGTTTTTTATAAAAGGAAATTTGGTGAACCAAATTTTCTTCATATTTGTATTTATATATGAAACTTTTTGTAGAAGAGGAAGATGAATAACATTTCTTTAAGTAGAGATTTGGGAGTAAAGATACTTCAAGCAGTGGGAAATTTCATGAGAGAGTAGACAGGAAAACCAAAGTATTCCTAAGGAATAAAAAATCACATAGTTTGGGACCAGCAGTTAGCATAATGGCTATGTCACCGGACTCCCACATAGTTGACCGCGGTTCGCATCCCAGACCTGGTGGCTTAAAACTCACGCCGGGTGCATGTGCATGTGTGCCCAAGATCCCAAGAGGAGAATGGAGGAGAAGGGATTGCGGCGTGGCCATCCCCACTGGGAGGTGATTTCTCGCTTTCTGTCTCTCTGTCTGTCTGTGTCTGTCTGGCGAGCGCAGGCGCCCTATTGCGAAAACCTCTCCAAAAAAACAAACAAACAAACAAACAAAAAAAACCCACACAGTTTGGTAGAACACACGTGAATTCTAGAGAACAAAGTTTTAAATGTGACTTGGCTGGGATAAGGTATGAAGGAGTATATCAGCCAGGCTTTATTGCTTTGCTATGTAATAAAACATCCCAAGTTTTAGTGTCTTAAAACAATTACAGTCATGTACAACTTAATGAAAGGACTATGTGCTGAGAAATGCATCATCATAAGGTGTTGTCATTATTATATAAATATCATAGAGCTTACTTTCACAAACCTATGTAGTATAGCTTGCTACATACCTAAGCCATATGATAACTCTTATTATAATCTTATTAGACCACTGTCATATGTGGTCCATAATTAACCTAAACATTGTTATGTGTGGCACCTGATTCATCATTTTCTTACTCATGAGCTGGCAGTTGGGGCTGCAGTAGCTGGTCAGCTTTTCTGCTGTTTCACCTGGGTTTACCCGTGCAACTGGAATCAGCTGAAAGGTCAACTGGGATTGGATGGCCTCATTCACATGTCTAGTTGCTAGGTTGATGGCTGGTGGGCCTCAGTTCTCCTCCATGTTGTCACTCCAGTATCTAGCTTGGGCTTGTTTATATGCCAGCAATGTTCTATGAGAGGCAAAGAAGAAAAGCCTCAATGTTCAAGCTCTTTTCAAGCCTCTAGTTGTTTCACATTAGCAAGTCATTGACCAAGCTCACACTCGTAAGAGTTGGGGAAATAGGCTTCCTCTCTTGAAAGGATGAATTGCAAATTATCCAAGATACAATACTCTGCCCATCTTCTAGGTCTTTGAATAGTAAATTAAGAAATTTGGACTTTTTAGTAGATATGCAGTGGAAGGAAGGGTACAGACTTAGAGATCAACCTTAGATGTAGTTTCTCTGAAACGCTTGTTAGCATGTAGACTACAGAGTCTACTATATAGGCTTTATTTTATAAAGTAATTTAAAATTTACATAAAAGTGGAGAAAATATCAATAGCATGAGTGTCCACATATCCCATATTCAGTATCTATTAATATCTTACCTTAATATGGTATATGTTTTACAATTAATGAACCAACATTGATACAGTATTATAAACCAAATTCCATACTTTATTTAGAGTTCCTTAGTTTTTACCTAGTGTCCTTTTACTGTTCTAAGATCTCATTCAGAGTATCATACTGAGTTGTCATGTCTATTTAGGCATCTAAGACTTCCTTGTTTTTGATGAATTGGATAATATCTTCATGATTTCTCATTGTTAATGTGAATCTTGATAACCTGGCTGAGCTAGTTTTTGTCATGGTTCTCCAAAGGCAGAGTTGCACCCATTTCCCTTTACTCTTTGGAACAAAATCTTGATGCTCAACCCACACTTAAAGAATGGGCCATTTTCCTTCTTTAGGATGAAGTATTTGCATAAGTTAATGGGAATTATTCTACATGGGAGATTTATTTATTCTTCCCATTTATTAATTTATTCTAACATTTATTTTAGTATAAGTTTGTAGATATTTATCATATACTTTGTGTTAGAATTCAATACTACTTTATTTTGTTTTGCTCAAATTGTCCCAGCTTTATAATATATTAGAATGGTTGCAAAAAACAAAAAAATCTTATACAAAATTCTGCCCTTAACTTTTTCATATTGTTTTGACTTTTTATCCATAATGCCTCACTGATCTGCATACTTTTTTTCTGAATTTACTAGCTTACCTCATTTATTTCTACTACTTTCTGCTCTTGTGTCCTCTGAATTCCCTCTTTGGTTATTACCAGTCATTAATAGTTTATACATAAGATATTCCTCTACTAATGCTTTAGATTTTGTTTAATAATGTAAAAAGTCTCATGGGAAAGGAGAAAGAAAGAACATTTTTTGCAGCAAAATTTGTTTGTCATACCTTTTTTCCCACCTCCCTCTGCCAGTTCTACAGGTTGACCAATGCTTTTGCAAAGGCTATCTAGCAAGTCTGTCAACATTGTCTAATATTTAGTAATCAAGGAGTGACCATTCATTCATCAAACATTTGTGAGTGTCTAGTATATGCTCATCATCATTTAGAAAGAAAAGCATGAATATAAAGATGAAAAATGAGATGAATAGTCTTATCCATGAAAATCTCAGTTTAATATAAAATTTCAAACAAGGAAGAAATAATTTGGCATCAAATTTGCACCTCTTCATGTGTAACCAAATGTTCTATATGTTCATAAGGTCTTTTGTGGAGCAGGGAAGGATGGGAAGGAGAAGGTTGAGGAAAAGGGGAAGGGAGATTAAACTGAGAGTCTGAGGTTTTTAAGTAATGGAGAAATTCCCCTAGATAGGCAGGGTTTATATGGTTGTGTTGGTAGGTAGAAGTAGAGTAGGGTTTTGGTGGTCACGGTGTGAGTCCATGGTAGAAGTTGAAGTCAAAATCAAAGTGTAATATCAGAAAGAGAAAAGAACCTAAATCTTAGGATAAAATAATCACTGAAAGTAGGACAGTGTTGGAATTTGGTAGGTTACAAGTGTAACAAAGTGCCCCCAACTGTCTCTGAAGCCTGCAGTTTTTTCTTCTAGAAACTTCATAGGCAGAAACTGGCGAACAGTGTCAGTTTTGACAGCTTCAACGGCAGTATATATCACTTGGAGAGAACTAGAGAAGGTAAAATAGAAGGATATGGAAGACATGGTATGGTAACAGGGTAAATGGTAGGCATATATAAAATGACTGGCTAGGGAATACTTCACAAATGGAAAATGAGAACCAATAATCAAGGTAGCAGTAGTTCAAATTACTGTGATTTGGGAACACCCAGGGTTATTATGACATTGTTTTATAATAGGCCTAGATATAGCCTACATGATGTAGATATTGGGCATAGATCATGTAACCTAAGTATATGGCATGGGGCATGGAGGGTAAAAAGGGGCAGTTATGTAAGGACAACTAAAGAGCTATGGAAAACATGGAATCTATCTTTTCATAGTGGTTAGCGAACATAATAATTATCCCATCATAGCAGGTGTCTATACTAAATATCTCATCAGAAAAAAATCTAGGTTTTGACAATTTTTCTATAACTGAAAGAACATGTGTAGAAAAATTTGAGGGTGCAGACAATTTTACAATCGAATAGAAATGCAATAGAAGGCAATGGAAAGTACTGGAGAAGTATTTGGAAGAGCGAGAAGGGAGGGGAATGAGTTCTATGAGCCAAAAGGATACTTACAAGAAAGTACAATATCTTAATATAAACCTCTGATTAGGGATTTGGTAGTTGAGTTAAGGAATCAAAACATTTCTGACAAATGGCAAAATAGTAACAAATAATTGTTTGCTAAAGTAATTATTTGAGATGAGAGTGAATGAAGGGCATATGCTGCTTGTATGAACTGTCAGCACTTAGATGAGCTGTTGACAAAAATGGAAGGGTATTGAATTAGAACCAAGAACTTGCAGAAAGCATTCAGTGAGTACTGTGGGAACACTAGCACCTTTATATTGCAGTGGAAAAGTCATAATGTGAGTTACTTTCTTTAACGTATAATTTTATACTTTGTTTAAAGTACAAAATTAGGTATATGCCATGTCATTTTAATTTTTTAGTTTGGGGAGAAGGAAATAAAAGTGATTCTTTCTTATTCCTGTAATACCTAAAAATTCCCTCAACCATTTTGGTGCCTACCTTTGACTTCAGGTTTTCATATGGGGAGAATGTTAGACAATGGAAGGTGAGAAGAATGGTGTGAGAAGCAGAGATAGAGTTAAACTGAAGAGAAAGAATATTTTCCTTTACTTCTCATATCATCCTCCTAGGTTTCCCCACCATCACTAGAGAACTGGACTGAGGTGACCTAAACTGAAAGGGATCAAAGATCTCCATGTTTCTGCTTTGAACAATGCAACGAGAATAGAATCAGCAACTAGATTTAAACTCAACTTTGAAGACAGAAACATTTGAAACTTTTGGGATGAAGAGCTAGACAATTTTAAATGACCCAAAATAATGTAGTAGAATTGTCTCCTGCAGGGATGAATCTTTATAATGCTGGTACAGGTGTTTGCATCTCTTATTTAATGTTATATTCTGCCATTTAATAGTTACCTACCCTTGAGCAGGCTAATTCACACTTGAAAGTCAATTCCTTATTCATAGGGTTCTGAAGACTTAAGTATAATCTATGCATATAAGCTTCCCTATCCCCAATTCCCACTTTAGATTATTTTTTATTCAAAAAGGAATCAATATCAAACATACAGAAAAGTTGCCAGTATAGCCCAATACACATTTATACTAAGCTATTTGAGAATAAGTTGCCGACGTGATGTACTCATAACCCGTAAATATTTTAGTGTGAATTTCCTGCAGTGACGTTTTCCTATACAACTATATAAATAAATATATTACTACCATCTAATCCTCAAATCTCATGCAAATTTCACCAGTTGTTGCAATATGCCCTTTATAAAAAAAAACAAGAATCTTGTTCAGAATCCTCTTGCATTTAGTTGTCTTATCTCTATAGTATCCTTCAATAAGGAAGAGTTCCTTGGTCTTTCCTTGACTTCACATGACTTTTATACTCATGAAAATTACAGACCAATTATTATGTAAAATGAACTTTCACTTAAGCTTGTGTAATATGTCCTTATGATTAAGTTTAGTTTCTGTTTCTGTACCTTTGTCAGAAATATTATAGAAGTATGCCAAATTCCTCTCAATACATCTTATTAGATGGTACAAGATTTTGATTTATTCCATTGTATTTATTTATTATTGCTGCTTTGTACATTATCACCAATGCAGTGGATTAATACAACACAAATTTAATATCTTACACTTCTAGAGATCAGAGGTCTCAGATAAGCTCAGTGGGTTAAAATCAAGGGCTCAGCATGGTTGCATTCCTTCTGGAAGTTCTAGGCAGGATCTATTTCCTTCCCTTGTTTAGGCTGTCTAGGCTCCCTCCTTTCCTTGACTCATCTTCAAAACCAATCACAGTACTCGAACTCTATAGTATCGACCAATCAACTAATTTTGCCAACATTGTTTAAATCTTCCATGGTGGATGCTTACTAATGGGTGTTAATATGTTCTACAAAAATCTTCACCTGGAACCAGATGTTGTCACAGTAGTAACTCATCTGGACCCATATGGGAAGATCCCAGGTTTCCAACCCGAGGGTCTTCTGTACACACTGGGTGTGTGCATGCATGCACATGATCCAGGCTGACTGAGGCTGGGGATTGATTGTACATGTTAGAGTGCCACTCAGAGCGAGGCCAAGAACCACAAGATTGCTAATTTTGGATAAGAAAACTTCTTGGCAAAAAGTTGATACCACAAGAAGCCATCAGGAATCTCAAAGTCTGTTCTGTGTGCATTCGTACTCCATAGACACTGATAGCACAAGACATCGGGGAAGAACACAGACTCTGATGCCTGGTTGACTGAGGTTCATCCTGGTTCCAACATCTGCCCATTCACCATCTCTGTAATCTTGTTTATATTCTTAAGTAACTTCTCAATATAAATTTATCATTTTTCAAAATGGAGATAACAGTAGTATCTATATTAAAGGACTGCTGTGAGAATTAAAGCGTTCCTAGAGAGAACTTAACTATACAGAAAAGAAGAAGAGAAATGGATAGTATTGCTTATGTGCTGTTATAACCTACCCCTTCCTTTCTCATCCCCTCTAATCATTATTGAAATCTTATTATTCAACAGTGCTGTATTAAATGTTTTATGTGCATCCTCTCATTTAATCCTCCCAATACCACTTTGAAATAGTTATTTGCATTTTTTCAAATGAAAAATCAGATTGATTAACCTTATATATAGACATAACACAAATACACACACACTCGCCATTTAGGTTAACATGTCTTACTTTTATTTGTGAATTTTTCATCTTCTTGAGTAATCTTTTATATATATGATCCATCCATTATATATTGATTTCGTAGGTTAAATTTCAAAGGAAAATCTCATTTCTTTTATTTTAAACTTTCTTGGGTGACATCTGACTATTGTCCCAATTAATCACCTACTCTGACTTGATAGACTTTTTCTTTTCAAAAAATAACTTATTTTATTTATTATTTTTAATTTTGACCAGAGAGAGAGAAAAGGAAAATCAGAAGGCAACTCTTCACTTGATAGACTTTTTCTTTAAAAAAAAAAACTTTTATTTTGTTTGTTATTATTTTTAATTTTGACCAGAGAGAGAGAGAAAGGGAAAGTGAGAAGGCAAGCCAGCAGGTCCAGGACTCAAACCGTGGTCAGCCATTTGAGAGTTCCATGCTTTAGGTACCACACCATCTTCTGGCCCCTTAATAAACTTCTTCTCAGGTTGGAAGCCCCTTGGAGTTCAGCTAGTTTGGCCTGGTGATGGGCATAAAAGGTACATTTACAGAAATCTGAACTAGTAGGGTATTTACTATATCCAGGAGTAAGCATTCTTGGAGTCAAGATAAGGACAGTTAGCATTCATGTATTAATAACAGAAACATAGTGTTAATGGACACATTAGTTTCATGTTGATGTTTGGAATGTTTTCTTAGAAATAAGTTGATCAATTTTGCTGTACTTTATGCCAATGGCTGCGTCAGCATGGCTGATTTGGAGGCTAATTACATGATTTTACAGCTATTCTGGGAAAACATGAACATACTGGAAATAGAATGGGGGAGGGTATGAGTGTTGACCTAAAAATGGAGTTAATGATTTCTATGCTGTTCAGAAGAAGTCATTTCTCATGGTCTCTGTGATATAATTTGAATTTATGAATGACAAATTAAAAAATTATGGTTATTTAAGAAGTTATTACAAAAGACCATCTCTTTTGTGATGAAAAAAATTAACTCTACTTTGAAACCATTATTCCACAAACATTTTATTGACTGAATTTTTGTCTTGCTCCCATAGGAAGGAAATATTACAGATTTTATGTAAGAATAAATTGATGTAAAGACATAATAATCTCAAGAATTCCTTCAAGATAAAGTGAGAAAAAGAGGTAGAATTAGGAAGTGATGAGGCCACAAGGGTTAAAGAACTCAGAAGAATCTCTTTTTTTTTTTTTAATTTGCCAATTGGCACATGCACATGTGAGAGAGAGAGAGAGAGAGAGAGAGAGAACCCCATGTGGAATTGTCACACTGCAAAACCCTTCTCCATTTTTCCCTCCTTTTAGGATATTGGGCATGGACGTGCACATGCATACTGGGTCTGGGATTCAAACTACCTTAACCATAAAGTCACCAGTTGACCTCCCCTCCTTGCTTTTTAATTAGAAGAAACATTTTTAAGTGACTTCTTCTCATGCCAGTATTAACATGTAGGTGAAATCAGGTGGAACTGTATTACATTCAGATTTTATGGTAGTCTTGCATTGCTGGGATACACCATGTTTGGTTGGGTATGTTATCCTTTTTATATATTGTTGAATGCTTTTTGTGTGAAAAACACAGGAATTTGTCCATTTCATGTAAGTTGTTGAATTAATAACATTTTTTGTATTATTCCTTTGTTACTTTATAAACAGCTGTAGGATCTGTAGTGACATTCCATCTTTCATTCACCCTGGGGGGTGATTTCTCACTTACTGTCTCTCTGTCTCTCTCTGCCTTTCTGACAAGCATGTGTACCCTATAGCAAAAACCTCTCAATTAGTTATTTTGGAGTATAGTGCACTTCTTTATAAGTCTTTGCATCTCATCTTTAGGGGTCTGCTGAGACTTGAGTCTAGTTATAGGTCTAGAAGCAAAGAGCAGTGGTGGGGTGAGTCCTGAGGAGAATTAGCATTGTCTTGTTTGGAAGCTACCTCAGCTGAGGCCACTACATTTTCTTAGACAACACAGAGTTGATCTCTAGACAGGTGGAAGGGCCAATACAAGCATGAGTTGAGTCACTACTGTCACAGGGTATGAGAATACATTGCCAGTGTGGGTGAGGGAGTTCATACTGGGGCATGAGGAGACCATCTAGGCACTAGGGAGGCCTCTTCTGCTTGAATACAAGACTCATCAGAATTTAGGAGCTCCATGTGCCCAGCGTAAACAGGGTCCTCCTACATGTTTCCATCCCAATTTATGGGACCCCAATCAATGCCCTCACTGTAACAGTAGATACCTTAGAAGTTGAAGATTCAGTTTTTGATATAATTTAGCTAATTGTATAGCGAGGGCTTGTGTTTCATTTTCAGCAATTTTAGCCCTTTGGCTATAAGAGTAAAGGCACACTTATAGACTTCTAGTTTGTTGTTGTTGTTGCTATTTTTTTGTTGTTGTTGGTGGTGGTGGTGGAGCTTTAGTAGAGAAATATTCCTTAACTTATCTTATTCTTCTATCATGTTGTCCAGTGACAATAAGAACAACAAACCAACATTATTACAGTCCTTGTTTTTCCACAAATGTTCAAAAAGAATTCATGTAGAGTTACTAAAGTCCTTGCCTCTTGTAAGAGGCAAATAAGAAATGTCAAATGCATTAATTTTATATATCTCGATAAACAGTTCATGCTATGGACTATCAGTGCTCTTTGTACCATAAGAAGCAGGGTCCTCAGCATTTTTAATTTGAATCAAATTAGAGAGCAAATTTTAGAAACCCCAGAACAAAGTAGGAACACTCATTGGTAAAATTCTATTTCCTTAGAACCACTCCTATAAAAGTCTTAAGTCAGTGTTTTCTAGTGAGACAGAACCAAGAGCATGGGTACAGATATATGAAGGTATTTGTTGGGGGAATCATGCAATTATGGAGGCTGAGAAGTCCCACAAAAAGCTGTCTGTAAGTTAGAGATCCTTGGATGCTGTAGCACAACTCAGTCCAAGTTCGAAGGTCTGAGAAGCAGGGAGCTGTTGTGACTCATAGCCTGAGGCTTTCGGCCTGAAAAGCCTGGGGGTTGCTGGTGTAAATCTTGGAGTCCAAAGGCATATGAGCTTTGAGTTCTGGTATCCTAGGCAACAGAAGAAGTCTAAATTCCTCTGTCTCAAGAGACTATTTGTTTTCTGTCTTTTGTATTTGTTCCTCTGGAACCCAAGGTGAGGATTGTGCCTACCTACATTCAGGGCAGATCTCTACATCTGGCTTACTTAGACCCCCATGTTAATCCCTTCTAAAAACAACCCCACAACACACTCATAACCAATTTTTTTCCTAGTTATTCTGTAGCCCAGTCAGGTTGATAACCAAAACTAACTATCAAATATCCATAATTCTTGACTAGGCCCACTAGATGACTGTGTCTCAGAGTTTGTGTTCAGGTTGGAAGGGCAGAAGCTATGGGGACACTTCATTCATGGTTATGATAAAGGACAAGAGAATAGAAGAAATGTGTGATGCATACTGAGTCCCAGGCTTAGAAATCACATGCTGTCACTTCTACCCTGTTCTTTTGACCAAAGCAAGTTGCATGGGGTGGGAAAATATCTGCCTCTATGATTTCACTGATGCAACTAATATACCAGAAATTTAGCAAGACAAATGATTTTCTGAAGAAAACTACAACATTGTTGATATAAAATCAAAATCTGAACAAATTGAAAGGCACATCGTATTCTTGGGTAAGAAGGAAAATTTAAATATAAAAAAAGCTAATTATTCTAAGTCTTTATACATTTCTTGCAATTCCACATAGAATACAAATTATATTTCTTTCTTTCTTTTTTTTCCCCTCTGTAGGGCATGTGCATTTGCCAGAGAGAGATACAGAGAGAGGGAAAGTGAGAAATCACCCCCCAGGGAGGATGGCCATGTTTCAATCCCTTCTCCTTCATTCTTCTCTTGGGATTTTGGGAATGCACTTACACATACCCAACATGATTTTTACCAAGTCTGGGACTTGAACTGCAGAGTCAGTCTTGTAAGATCCAGCTGTCTTAACCTCCATGTCACCTGCTGACCCTGGATTTGTTTTTTGGACACGTGGCTGACAAGAAAATGCAAACAGCCAAGAGATATATCTAAAAGAAGACCAATGAGAAGGACTCCCCAGCTATCAAAACATAGTATAAAGCTACTGTAAACTGTTTAATATGGAATTGGCACAGCATAGACAAATAACTCATCTAAACATAGACAAGGAAATGTGAAAATTAACATATTACAAAATTATTTCAATTCAGAAAGAAAAGGTTTATTTAGTAAGTGGTGCTGGTACAATGAACTGACTATCTAGCTATAAGAAAATAAAATTGGATTCCTGTATCTCATATATACAAAAGTAAATTCCAGCTAGAAGTCTTAAAGATAGAAATTAAAACAATAAGAATTTTAGAGATAGTTTGAGACAATATATACAATCTAGGGGAATGACTTTAATGAAAGATTTTAAAGCTATTTATAAAAAAGGATATATCTGGGGCTAGCAAGTGGTATGGAAGTTAAGGTGTTGGATTCCCACATAGCCAACCATGGTTTGAATCCTAGATCTGGTAGCTTGTTTTCTCGCTTTCTCACTTTCCCTCTCTCTCTCTCCCTCTGTCTCTCTCTCTCATGAACCCATATGCCCCATAACAAATTAAAAAATAATAACGATAAGTAAAATTAAATAATTCTTTAAAAATGGATATCTCTGAGCAAATAAAAACTACAATTTTTGTATGGCAAAAGAAACTATAAATGATGCCTATAATCATTAGATTTGGGACAATTATTTACAAAGCTAATGATGGGCCTAGTATGGATTTATAACTGCAATAAACATAGAGCTCTTAAAATCTGACAAAAAAACCACAAACAACTAAATAGAAAAATAAATACAAGGTATGAATAGGCAACTCATAAAATAAGCTCAAATAGCAATAAATACATTAAAAGATGCTCTGATCACTTCTTGGCCTTTTGGCTAGCATCAAGTATAAAAGATGCTGGTGAACTAGTAGTCATAACACAACTCAATATATTGGTTTATACTTTACAGATTGGCAATTAAAAAAAAACAATAAAAGTGGTATAACATCTGTTGCAAACAGAGATACAAGAACCTGGAGTATGTTCATGTCATGACGGTTGAAGTAAATTTTTATAGTCTACCTCCTTGACTTTCTATGTCACATTTTTCTTTTCATTTATAAAACCCTCCATCTCACTCTCTTCTCAAAGTCCAGGATCTGTTTTTTCCTCTTCATTATGTCTCCTTGTGTCTCCTCAGGATCAAGTGACATATAAACTTAAATATAAGATACTGGTTCCCAACACAATCATGCATAATAATTAAGAAGCAGGAAAAGTTGCAAACTAAGCTTCCATTTGGAAAGGGACAGAACAGTCATTAGTCCATAGCAAATATCAAACCCTGATGAGCAGGAGTGGCAAGGATTGGGTTGTGTTCAGGAGAGTGCTGCTAATCTAGCAGATCAACCCTATTTCTGCTTTCAGGAAATATCGCTTGTCAGTTTCATTTCACAGCCTCTGATACTCGCCAGGGTTGGTATAGTGATGCTCTTTATCCATTATATTTCACCATGAGTGATGTAAGCTGCCCAGTTTTAGTAGCTCACTTGTAGTTGGTGTGAGTTTGGGGTCCTAGAGATGACTTTAGGAACTGTTCATGGAGCCATCAATCTGGCATGGTGGTGGTGGTGGTGGTGGTGGTGGTGGTGGTGGAGGTAGGGATAGGAGAGTGTGGGTGGCAAATTTTTTTAAAAAATACAGTAAAAGTGGTATAACATCTGTTGCAAACAGAGATACAAGAACCTGGAGTATGTTCATGTCATGACGGTTGAAGTAAATTTTCATAGTCCACCTCCTTGACTTTCTTTTCAGGAAGGGCATTTATCTTCTGGGTCCTTTCTATGTCTCATATCTCACAAGATGTAACCTGCAAACTTGAGTTGTGTTCACCTCACCTGTTCATGGGAGACAGAAATCCCATGCAACTCTTCTGAGCTTGGGCTGAAGGGAACAGTCAGAGCCCCAGTGGGGTCTTTTAGTCTAACTGGGACACAGGACCTAGAGTGGCTTTGTTATGGTGGCTGCCTTACCAGAGTCTGGTCTTTACTTCTGTTGGGTAGGCAGGAAACTTAACATACATCTACATTGCTTTTTAGGAACAGTACGTTGCTAAAAGAGTTCCAGTCCAAATAGAACTAGTTACGATCAGATAATGAGCCAAAGATCCTATTTTCTTCTGGCTGTTGCTCATGATAATACTAAAATCTCCACCCCAGGAAGGGCTAAAACTCACTAGCATGACATGGGATGTCTGGGGCAGTGTGACATGCACCAGAGAGACCATGGCTGTATATGCTATGATCTTACCTGCCTGATTCTGAACCCTAATAAAAAGCTCTAACATTTGACTTTGGGCACGATCCTCTCATGAACTCCTTACTTGTGTAAGTAATAAACCCTTCCTTTCCAGACAAATGGTTTCGGTTGCATTATTGGCTCTTGCTCCTGACAGATGGACCTATGGAGGCCAGTAACATTTCCAGGGAGGTTGAATCAGTTGGTGGTGGTAGGAAATGCTACCAGCAGTATTAAACTGAATTAAGTTCAGCATAAAGCAATTTCTGTACATATTCTAAGTTTGGCCTAGGGGGTTCTTCTTATGTAATGTACTGTAACCTACTCTTGGAACAAGTGGTTAAGTCTTAGCCAGTTACAGCAGCCACATTTTCATCAATCACACACAACCAACTGTTCAAACCATGTTCAAATGAGGCAAACTTCTCACTGTAACCAATCCAATTTTTCTTTTCTTTTCTTTTACTCTAAAATTTTTTTTTTTTTTGGAGAGATTTTCACTATAGGGCGCGTGCGTTCGCCCGACAGACAGAGACATTAGAGACAGAAAGTGAGAAATCACCCCCAAGGGGGGATGGTCATGCCGCAATCCCTTCTCCTCCATTCTCCTCTCGGGATTTTGGGCACGCACGCACACGCGCCCGGCGTGAGTTTTAAGCCTCCGGGTCCGGGACGCGAACCGCGGTCGACTACGTGGGAGTCCAGCGACATAGCCATTACGCTAACTGCTGGTTCCCTTACTCTAAATTTTTTTATTTTCTCTTTGAAACTGTCAGTATTAAGAAATATATTTGGAATCACATTATTCCTTTAAAATTTTTCACAGAAAATATTCCACTTACTGTGTAGTTCATGGTCATTGGGACATGTTCTAAGTAATCTGTTAGCATGGTTTTTTCAATTGGGCAAAACTTACTGCCAATTAAACTTTAATTTGTCGCATAGTTCCAGTAGCAACTGATGGTTAGGGACTTCAGTATTATGGATTTCAATTCTTCTGTTTCTTTTTTGGCTTTGAATATTTTAATTTAAAGCATGATTATTCATATAACACCTTAAAAGAAGTGTTTATACTAACCTTTGGAGTTGTCATATATCCACTCCCAAGTTTGTAGTTCTTTGGCTTTGTTATTTATTCCAGAGAACATTGTCTCATTTGTTGGGTATATTAAGTTAATGATTATCAATTTGATTAGTAGCATGCTCTGCAGGAATAGCATTCATCAATATTTCACATGTCAGAGTGGTATCTTTTCCCACAAGATTTTTTGAACCAAGGAAAATACACTAGTTGGTGGCCTTGAGCTTTGGTAAGGGCTCTTCAGCAAAGAAGAGGGTCCCATCAGTATCACATAATAAAGTGGAATGGTGATATGCAGGAGTCCAGTCAATCTTAGAGGCTGTTTCTGAGACTTTAAACTATCAAATTAAAGGTCAATTTTTCAGTAGCCTGTGGTTCAGGTGGTAGAGAGAAGCAGAAAGATAAAAATCTTTGTATTAGGGCTTGCATATGCTAGGAATTGCACTAGATTAGGTAAATAATGATCAACTTGGTGGTTCTGAACTGTGGGCATGTATTAGAATCACATGAGAATGTTGGATAGCATACAGACTTTCAAGTCTTATCTCACTTCCCTGAGTCTCTGTATCCTCTCTTTTTTCTTTTAAAGAAGTACTTATTTTATTTAATCTTATTCACCTTTTTTCTTCTTTATTTCATTTGACCAGAGAGAGAGAGGGGGACAGAGACAGAGACAGAGAAATTGAGAAAGCAAGCCACCAGGTCTGGGACTTGAACTACAGTCAGCCATCTGGGAATTCAGCTCCTTAACTACCATGTCACCTGCCGGCCCCTCTGTATCCTCTCTTAACTTTCCAGGTGATTTGACTATATACCCAAATTTGAGAATAAATGCATTTACTTATTACCTCTGTGGTACTTGCCATTTCTGCCTTTATTAAGTCCAAGCGAGGGTCAAGGAGTAATTGGTTCGAATTAGACTGGGAGAGAGAGAGGGGCTTAAAAGGGTAATTTCTGCCCGAATGGGTGGGATGTTTAGAAACTTGGAGATGTTGATTGATGTTAATATAATATTATTCTTGCCCATAGTCTTTTGAGTATTGATGACATTACAGCTGTGCTTAGAAAAAAGTATTGCACATTAAACAAAGAAACAAAAATTCATAAGGTTAGTTTGGCACCTTGTATTCTTAGCCTACTTCTTCATTAAATATTTAAAAATCCTTATGCACATAATTATTAAGATATAAAGAAATTCTCCCTCCCCTGAACATTCACTGTTTCTAATCCTGGTGACTGATGTGGGGAGTGTTTGTGCATTTTAAAAAAATATGTAATTGTGGATAACTTTTCCCCAAACCCCACCTCCATTAGCTTCCCACTACATACAGAATGAAATATAAACTCATTCATATGATCTAAAAAATTCTTCACAATCTGGTGCTGCCTGCTTCCTTAGTTTCTGTCTTCTCCCCTGGCCATATTTCTCCTCACTGTCTTTGTACTGTTGGAGGGTCTTGTACCGGATGACTTCTCTGCTTGAAAGACTCCTCAGATTGAAATATTTCAATTCTTAGCTCACTCTATCTTATGTGGTTTGTCTATTAGTCTGTTTTATTTTCTTTCCTTTTTAAAAAAATTTTTTTAGAGAGATTTTTGCTATAGGGTGCATGTACTCACTGGAGAGAAAGAGAGAGAGAGACAGAGAGACAGAAAATGAGATATCACTCCCCAGAGGGCAGGGCCACACCACAATTCCTTCTCCTTTTTCCTCTCAGGATTTCGGACATGCATGTACACGTGACTGGTGTGAGTTCTAGGCTGCTGGGCCTGGGACTCGAACTATGGTTGACTACATGGGAGTCTAGTGAGTTAACTTATTATGCTATTTGCTGGTCCCAGTCTGTTTTATTTTCTTTTTAGGACTGATCATTATGTAGAAGTATCTGTTTCATTTTTCTTATAACATTGATAACTATATGAGATTATCTTTTAAAACATTTTTAAAGGAATATTTATTTCTTCCAGGAGTGAGAGATAAGAGACACAGAGAGAGAGAGAGAGAGAGACAGAGAATTACCCCTATGGTATCCTGATGCCATGATATACCCCCAGTCTCAGCTGACCAGGAATTCTGGGAATATGTGTGACCGGTGTGCTTAAGGAGGTCTCCAGACAGGAACCTGGAACCTTCCCATGTGGATCAGCCTAGCAGAATGTTGTATTGTACCATTGCACCCCAGTCTGGCCCCCAAATACCTTATTTATTTGCTTATTTACTGTTCTTCACAAGGAAATTCCACGAGAATAAGGACTATTTCTTGTTCCCTCATTGTTTCTATAATACAGTACAGGGACCAGCAGTTAGCTTAATGGCTATGTTGCTGGACTCCCATGTAGTCAACGGCGGTTTGCGTCCCGGACCCGGTGGCTTAAAACTCACGCTGTGCACGTGTGCGTGCGTGCCCAAGATCCTGAGAGGAGAACAGAGGAGAAGGGATTGTGGCGTGGCCATCTCCCCTGAGGGGTGATTTCTCGCTTTCTGTCTCTCTGTCTGTCTGGCAAGTGCACGCGCCCTATAGCAAAAACCTCTCGAAAAAAAAAAGATGTTTATAATACAGTACATAGAGGAAAACAGTGCCTGACATACAATAGGACATAATAAATATCTGTTGAATGACAACTATACCTCGATGAGGACACACACACACACACACACACACATTTTAATGTTTACCGATAGGATCATTGTCTCTCTTTATTTTTTTAATATTTTATTTTTTTGTTTCTCCAATGAGAAATAGAGATTGAGAGATATGTAGAGATAGACACCCAACAAGGTTTTCATGATATGATCCATCCCCAGCCTCTGACTGCCCAGATCATAGGTGCTGAGGACCAGCCTCGGCGGGAGTGGGTTGACTCGTCGGAGGTGGCACTGGAAGGAAAGACTGAGGCCTCGGTGCCTTTTTTGTGCATGTCCTCAGTCGGACACTCTCAGAGATTGCTCTCTGAAGAGTGACAACTGCTAGGAATCATTGTGCTTTTTATTGAAAATGTGATACATACAAGTAAACGAGTGAGGGGCTATGTGTTCTAATTATCAATTCATAAAGTTTTAACAATAGGGATCATAAATTTCATTCAGGATTTGATTAAGGGCATGTCTATTAATCATCAATACAGTTCAACAATTGTTTGATTGATGAAAGCAGGTTCTTGGGAACTTCAAAGAGTGCAGTTTCAGGAAACAGTTCCAGTAAACAGAGTTAATTATCAGCTGATATTTGGCAGCAGCCATCTTGTGATTACTAAAAGAAAATCTCAAGTTCTTATGGATCTCAATAAAAAATGATACTTATATAATTCTATAGGGATCTAAAATTTAATTAGAGGAATCCTAATCTATCTATTGTAAAGGGATGAGCCTACTGTTCACTTGGTGAGAATAAGGGGATACTTTAAACAGCTTCTCTAACTAGCAGTACCAGTTTTTCTTAAGTCAAAAGGAAAATGACTAACAAGTTAATGAAAAACTTTAAAATGGGTTTATGGTACCTAAGTGTTTTGTTGTGGATTGACTTGTGTAGCCTATGGCACTACTATTATGTATTTTGTTAGAACATTAGTTACCATGGGGCGGGAGTGTCCTGGGCCAGTTTCGGCCTAATCCTATTGTATGTAAAAAGGTTATTTTATATTAAATGTGTCTTGAAGGACCTTCCAAAGATCAAGAAGATTTCTGCCTAGATAGAACTTCAGCACACCCTCCACTGTGACTGCAGGGATGAAGCATTGTAATTAATAGTAGGTGGTCAGGGCAAAAGGGAGTGGTCGGGGGA
Source organism: Tupaia belangeri chinensis (assembly GCF_000334495.1). Classification (NCBI taxonomy): domain Eukaryota; kingdom Metazoa; phylum Chordata; class Mammalia; order Scandentia; family Tupaiidae; genus Tupaia; species Tupaia belangeri. The sequence goes on from NW_006160124.1 coordinate 508,283, forward strand.
CTTTCGGGAAATCTTACCACATACTCAAGATGTATGAAAGAACTATGTAATTCTTTTATAGTAGTATATAAGGGAGTCAGAGGGGGGTTGCTTCCCAGCAAGACTACCACAGTCCGGAGCATACAGCAAGCGGCCTTGCCAACATGCTGAGCTGACCAAGACTGTGCTCAAAGGTTGAAAGCTCAAATAGATCCTGGGTCCCCACTGGGTCGGACTCCTCCATATAGGCAAGCAAATAGATGCCTGATGTGTACAAGGAAGCCCCAAGATGCATGTGGGTGCAGCTTCCCATTGGGTCCAGCATCACAGAATGCTACATTACTACTGTGCCATCAACAGGTCTCTATTTTTTTTTTTCTTTCCAGAATAATTAGGTATCATGAAGATTTCCCCAGAAAAACACAGATATACCTAGAGTTTTTGTTTGTTTTTTTGTTTTTTTAAAAATAGCTTTCTTGGGACCAGCAGATGGCATAATGGTTACATTGCTGAACTCACACGTAGTTGACTGCAGATCGAGTCCTGGACCTGGTGGCTTAAAACTCACGCTGGGTGCGTGTGCATGCATGCCCAAAATCCCAAGAGGAGAATAGAGGAGAAAGGATTGCAACATGACCATTCTCCTAGTGGGAGAGGGTTATTTCACACTTTCTATCTTTGTCTCTCTGACGAGTGCACATGCCCTATAGCAAAACTCTCTCTTAAAAAAATTAATAAAAAGAAGCTTCCTTTACTGATCTGGATATTTTAATTGATTCTAATTGTTTGCCATTTAAAATATGCAGCAATGGGGTGGCATGGTGGTTAAACCTCTGGATTTTCACATGGCTTACTCTGCAGTTTTCAAACCCATAGGCTTGAAAATCACAGTGAGTGTGTGCCCAAAGTCCTGAGAGGAGAATGGAGAAGGGATTGCAGCGTGGCCATCCCCCCGGGGGGTGATTTCTCACTTTCTGTCTCTCTGTCTCTCTCTGTCTGTCTGGTGAGCACACGCACACACTATGGCAATAAAATAAAACATGCAACTATGAATATCCCCATACTAGTATCTTAAAGTACTTTTGTTTTTCTCTCAATTTACACATTTTAATATTTCAGATACATGTTTACATTTTTATCAGAATTGCCTTGTCATGTGATTGTTATTGCTGGTGGAGAGATATTGTGCTATTGTGGTAGAGAGATACTGCTATTAATTAACTTTACTATGTAAGGATTATCAAAGAGCGATAGGATGATTATTGGGGAGAAAACCCTGTTTTTCCAACTTTAGCTCTAGTCTTACTGTAACTGATACTGCTATATGTGAAATGCCAGTTCGTTAATGAATTTCCTGGGAAAGAAGGAAGTATTTTCCTTCTTATTCTGTCTTTGGAAATAAAAACCAAGAATTGGTTAACTTCTCAAGTGTAAAATTCTGCAGGGTTCACATCTGCTGACCTATGAGGAATTTCAAAAGGCTGGCTCATGCCTTATCGATTGTGCTTTTTCTAATTTGTTATAAGGAAGTGAGCAGTCTTTGGGGTAGAATGTAGAGTACAGGGCCTGGAGCAAATCATATTTGCTCCCCTCCGTGTTTCACCAATCTTGTTACCTAGTGCTATCAGGTCATAAGAAATGCAGGCAGCCCTGGTGGTAAAAACAGACTTTAAAAAGGCTATATCCTGGGGACAGTGTAAGAAAGTGAGAGAGGAAGTTCTTGTTGCTGAGCTTTGTGGATGAGGATAGGAATGCACTTTCAGGCCAGAATATTCATATGTAAGACTTGGGTGTGATTAGCCAGGAGAATCAATTACTCCCTCACCCTGGCCCCTTGAATTACAGTTCATCTTTCAATAAGAAGAGAGGCCAGTTAGCTCAAGGCAATTTATCTGATCCACAAAGATCAGTGATTTTCAGAAGGTTACCTTCCTCTGGCCACACTCCAATTTATCAGTATTTATGGTGAAAGCATTTATGTAAACCTAAGCAGGACCTCCTCCCTACTGCTCCCAGCCTCAGTCTATATCATGGCATGTTACTGTTTTCAGGACAGCCATGAGTTCTGGTAGTAACAGTGACCAGCTTCCTAAGTCTTGGAAGGGCCTGCTTTATTTTAGGTGAAAATTCCAGGTGAATTTACACACTCAGCCCCGAGAAGAAACAAGACCGATAGAAAATCCATATACAGCTTATGCACTTTAAATGTACAGTGAATTCTTGCAATTGTGGCCAAATAAGTATTTTGAGCTTTCTTAACCTGGTCACCAATTCTTCTTCCCTTGAGAAGAAAAAAAGGGATTGGTATAAAGTGGGTAGAGTGGCAGTTGTGTTTTCTTCTCTATTGGATTTTTAAAGGAGAGATTTTTCAAGTGAAATGTTAGAACTCGGTTTAAGCAACAAAAGTCTGAAGATAGGGGGTATTTTAAATCCATCTTGTCCTGTTTTTCTTTTATTTGTCTTATATGCAATTTTGATATTTGTTTGTATATTTATTTTTAAAATTTCATCTTGAAACTACACCTTGGGAAGGTAACACAGATCTAATTAACGTTCCTGGTGGTATGATATCAGAAGTGTTTTGATTTATTTGGGTCATTTTCTAGTGCTAATGGCAAAGAGTCCATGAGATGCCAGAACACCACAGAAAAGAGGAGGCCACTGGTTGAGACCTGCACTCGTGAATCAAGGCAGCAGCTCTTAATTGGATATGGACTACATTGTTCAATCTTTTGATTTCCCCTCCCATCTTCTTATATCCCAACACTTACTATGGAAGGACTTAAGAATAATAAGCTTAGTACTGAACTTTTAAGTAAATATGAAACGTGGGCAGCTTCTTCACCTATATTGTATATAAAGCTTTTGAAGTATATTTGCCTTTCAGCTAGGATTGAGACATCTCATAACTTGTTCCCATGATTCTAGTAGATGGACATATATAATAATCCTGAAGATTCTACTTGCCAGACTCTTGTCTATTTTTGTGTTGTAGTCCCAAAGACTCTGGAAGGACCCGGGACTAAGGGATAGAGGACTGATCTGCTAATGATAACTGTAGGCATTTGTTAATTCTCTACTTGGAGAAATTGCCATTATTTCACCAAGGTATTTTTGTATTTTTTAAAATGGCTGTTATTATTAAATGGTAATGTAACTTTCCTCTTCAAAATAGGAAAAAGAGTTTAGAATTTCTTTCTGTAAAGAACCTATTACTAAGGTCAATCCTATAATACAGGGTTGCTGCTAAACCTTGTGCATGGGACCTGGACCCAACATAGCTGCACATGGTTCGAATACCAGCCTGGCAGCTTGAAAAACACACTGAGCATGCGTGTGCATGGCCCAAATCTTGATGGGATGGAGAAAATGGAGGAAAAAGATTGCAGTATGACCATGTCCCAATGAGGGATACTTTTTTTTTCTCTCTGTCTCTGGTGAGCACACATACCTTCTAGTAATAATAATGATAACCTATTATTAATGTTAACAATTTGTTAAGTCACCAATTACTTTGTTTGCTGTTGATGGGGCAGGGTCTAAAGGTCTTAGAATTTAGTCCCATAATTATAGATATATTCTTAATAATAACAACTAAAATATGTTTGTAAATTAATTTTGAAGGTTGATGGGACCAGCAGATGGCATAATGGTTACATTGCTGGACTCTCACATAGTCGACCATAGTTCAAGTCGTAGACCTGGGAGCTTAAAACTCACTCTGGACATGTGTGTGTGTGCATCGAAAATCCTGATAGGAGAATGGAGAAGGGATTGCAGCATGGCCATCTCCCCTGGGGAATGATTTCTCGTTTTCCATTTCTCTGTCTCTCTGGCAAGTACATGTGCCCTATAGCAAAAAACTCTCTTAAAAAAAAAAAAGTTGAATCATAATTAAAGCTTTGTGGTGTATGGGCCAGCTTGTGACCTAGTGGTTAAGGCAGCTGGATCCCATAAAGCTGACCATGCAGTTTGAGTCCCAGACCTGGTGGCTTGAGAAACAAACAGGACATATAGGCATGTGTGCTCAAAATCCTGAAAGGATGAGATGGAGGGGACAGAATTATGATGTGACCATTCCTCATGGATAGTGCTTTCTTAGTTTATCTCTCTCTCTCTCTCTCTCTCTCTCTCCAGAAAACACACATACCCACTGGCAAAATTAAAAAAAAAAAAAAAAAAAAAGGAAGGAAGAAAGAAAAACTCTGTGGGGAATTATTTTATTTAATATACGTTTTCATTCCTTTTTAATTGTTTTTTAATTGTCAGAGGGCATATGTGCTTGACAAAGAGAGACATAGGGACAGAGAGAGAGGAAAGGAGAAAGCATCCCCCCATGAAGTATGTCACATCGCAATCTCTTCTGCTCCATTTCTCCAGTCTGTCTGAATTTTGGTCATGCACACACTTGTCCAGCACGTTTCTCATGCCTCAGTGGCTAGGATTTAAACCACAGTTGGCCACATGGGATCCAGTTCCTTCAACCAGGAGGCTGACCCAGTTTAATTTTTCTTGTACTAAGCTTCCCCTCTCCACACACCCTCACTTTCTTTAAGTTGGCGTACTTGAAATTTTTATTGAGTAGTCACTACTTTGAAAGCAGAAAATCTGGGACTAGTAGATGGCATAATGGTTACATCACTGGAGTCCCACATGGCCGACCACTCTTTGAGTCCTGGACCTGGTGACTTAAAACTCACGCTGCTTGGGAACCAGCAGTTAGCGTAATGGCTATGTTGCTGGACTCCCACATAGTTGACCACGGTTCGCATCCCGGACCTGGTGGCTTAAAACTCACGCCGGGCGCATGTGTGTGCGTGCCCAAGATCCTGAGAGGAGAATGGAGGAGAAGGGATTGCGGCGTGACCATCCCCCCTGGGGGGTGATTTCTCGCTTTCTATCTCTATGTCTCTCTCTGTCTGTCTGGCAAGTGCATGCGCCATATAGCGAAAACCTCTCAAAAAACAAACAAACAAACAAAAACAAACAAACAAAAAACTCATGCTGGCCGTATGTGCATGTGTTCCCAAAAATCCCAAGAGAAAAAAGGATTGCAGTGTGGACATCTTCTCTAGGGGGTGATTCCTCACTTTCTATCTCTCTGTCTCTCTGGCAAGTGCACATGCCCTATTGCAGAAATCTCTTAAAAAAAAAAAGAAAGAAAATGGAAAATCATATTACTTTTATTCTAGAAAAAAAGTAAAGAGGTAAAAATGATAAATAGAATAAATTGCGTTGCATGGCTCTCCTTGCATGTAACAAGGAGAACCTCGAGACTACAATCCAAAGACAAGTCTACTATCCAAGAAAATGGTTATTTCTTGAGTCAGATTGTGTATAGCCAATCAGAATTAATGAGCAGAGGGCTGGACTGAGGTGTATATCATGCTGGGTAAAGTCTCTTCACAATCTAAATGATGTATAGCAATTTAATGTATGAATAATTTATATCATATATATATATATTGCCGGAAGCCATGCTCTAGCCAGGATGGGTTCACAGGAAGGCGACATGGGTGAACAGGAATTAGACTAAGACCTCATGCCCTTAGCATGTTCTTAGCCGGCTACAGCCAGAGTAAACTCAGGACTGCAGCCCTGATGGCCAGGAGTCATGCGTATTTATTATAGAAGGAGTTTTACAGGGGTAGGATGGGTGAGGGGAAGTGAAAGATTTTACTCCAAAAGGTAAAGCATTCAAAGTATAGGAACAATAATCATAAAACATGACGTCTGTTTTGTTTAGGTATAAACAGTCATAATT